>NC_133371.1:47558804-47577092 GCF_049309525.1 Garra rufa | reverse complement strand
AAATCAAGATCAATAAAATTCAAACATCAAACAAAATACAAGACAAAATAATAATAATAATATAATAATATAATTTTTTTGTCTTGTATTTTTTAATATATATATTTTTTACAATAAATAAAAAAAGTGTTAATGGAGTAAACATAAGTATTAACAATGAAAAAATAACAAAATAAAAGATTAAACATAAAAATAAAATAAAGCGCTAACAATAAAATAAATAATAAAATGTAAAAATGTATAGTAACATTAAATCAAATCAAAAGCAACAAAACTAAATTAAATGAAATAAAATTAAAATCAAATAAATCAAGACCATAAATAAAATTTAAATACAAGACAAAAAACAAACAAACAAATAATAATACCCAATTTAACTGTACATTAAATCAAATTAATTGCACATATATCTATATATAATTTTAGGGTCTATGACTGGTGTTCATTTCTGCCAACAGAAACGTTATAGTGATCATTTATTCATTAATGTCAGGAGTTCAGTAGTTTCCATCTTTCCAGGCTCTATTCTGTGAGATTCTCATCTAAATACAAACGGTTATACAGGATCTTGAGGTCTGATGGTTTGTGCTCTAACTCTGGTTCGACTGTCATGATTTGTGCTGAAGTTTCTGTCTGTCTCTCAGAGCAATTATCACCTGTCATCCGGAGGGGCGGAGTCACACTCACCTTCCCGCTGTTGCTGGGGGATGATGGCTGGTTGCTGGGGAAACGCTTGGCTGATTGGCGCATAAGCGGCAGGATAGGCTGCTGTAGAGACAGAGAATCACGTTAATATTCCTCATTTAACACACAAACTTACAGCTTTCTTCCTGCACTGACGCTGAATACATGAATAAAGCTCATCATCATCATCATTACACCCTCCACAAACTCACTTTAAAACTGTCTTTTTTTTCTCAAAAACTCACATATTTTTCTTGCTGAATGCAGTAGGGGTATTATTGTAAAAACCAACCAACCAACCAACCAACCAACCAAACAAACTAAAACTTTTTGTTAATTGAAACAAAATAAAATATAGAAGATTAAACTACTAGAAACAGCTGGATAACAACTAGAACTAATAACTAAAATAAGTTTAAGTTAAAGCACTAAAATTACTAAATGGAAATTAATAAAACCAAAACTCAACTATAACTCAATTAAAAAAAAAAAAATTAAATAATAACATAATAATCTAATAAAAAAGATTAAAACCACAAAAAAGTCAAATGGAAATGATAAAAATTAATCCAAAATATTAATACAAACTGTAATAGTACATAAATATTACTACAATAACAGGTATGCAGTGTTAAACTAAAATTAAAATTAAAATGAAAAATATATATAAAAAAGTAAAAACCAAATAAAAATAATGTAAAAAAAAACTGTAATAGCATATAAATAATAATAAAATGACACTAAATTAAAATTAAAATGAAATTAAAACTATAGAAATGGCCATTTAAAATGATAATAAAAAAATGTAACAGTACATAAATAATAATAATAATAATAATAAAAAAACAGATAAGTAATGTTAAACTCAAGGCAAACTAAAATTAAAAACAAAACTATAAAAAACCTAAAACTTTTTGTTAATTGAAACAAAAAATATAGAAGATTTAAAAAACTACCAGAAACAGCCGGAACTAATTACAACTAGAAATAATAACTAAAATAAGATTAAGTTAAAGCACTAAAATTACCAAATGGAAATTAAATAAAACCAAAACTCAACTATAACTAAAACTGAAAAAAATTAAATTAAAATAATAACATAATAATATAATAAAAAAGATTAAAAGCACAAAAATTGTTGAAAGTTCAACTAAAAGTAAAATGGAATGATACCAAATAATTCAAAATATTAATAGAAAATTGTAACAGTACATAAATATTACTACAATAACAGGTATGCAGGGTTAAACTAAAACTAAAATTAAATTGAAAAATATATATTAAAATAAAAAAAACTGTAAAGGCACATAAATAATACTAAAATGATACTGGCATTAAATAAAAATAAAAACTGTATATAAAAAAAGGAATTTAAAATATTAAGAAAAACTAAATATATATACTTAAGACTAATATTGGTATGCAGTGTTATACTACAATAAAATAAAATGAAAAATATATATAAAAAAATAAATCAATTTAAAATACTGTAAAAAACATAATAGCATATAGATAATACTAAAAAGATACTGGCATTGCAATAGAATAAAAATTAAAACTATACATAGAAATAAAAAAGTAATTTAAAATATTAAGCAAAACTAATAATATATACATAAGACTAAATTAGACTAAAATAAAATAAAATGAAAAAACAAAAATCAATTTAAAATACTGTAAAAAAAAAAAAAAAGGTAATAGCACATAAACAATACTAAAAAGATACTGGCATTAAACTAAAACGAAAACTATAAAAAGCAAATTTAAAATTATAATAACAAAATGCAATCGTACATAAATGTGACCCTGGACCACAAAACCAGTCATAAGGTTAAATTTTACAAAACTGAGATGTATACATCATATGAAATAAATAAGCTTTCTATTGATGTATGGTTTGTTAGGATAGGACAATATTTGGACGATATACATCTATTTGAAAATCTGGAATCTGAGGGTGCCAAAAATCGAAATACTGAGAAAATCACCTTTAAAGTTGTCCAAATTAAGTTCTTAACAATGCATATTACTAATCAAAAATTACATTTTGATATGTTTACAGTAGGAATTTTACAAAAAAATCTTCATGGAACATGAACTTTACTTAATTTCCTAATGATTTTTGGCATAAAAGAAAAATCTATAATTTTGACCCATACTATGCATTTTTGGCTATTGCTACAAATATACCCCAGCGACTTAAGACTGGTTTTGTGGTCCAGGGTCACAAATAATAATGAAAAAAAAAAACTAAATAAACATTGTAATGAGATCACATGACAGCTGACTACTGTTTGGTAAGTTGATCGTTGCATAATGTGTTTGAGCCGTCATATACAAGGGAAAGATTTTTCGATTGTGAATTCAGGACACCAAAAACTTCAGGAGAGTAAATAGAAACAGATATAAAGGATGAGAATCACCTGCATAGTGCTGCACGCCGGCATACGCCTGCTGGAGAGGATCCGCCACCGTCGGGCTCTGTGCTGCACACACACACACACACACACACACACACACACACACACACACACACACACACACACACACACACACACACACACACACACACACACACGTGTTTATGTCTGCTTTTATTTCAGCACTTTCCTCCTTTTTATTACTTGCCACTGTTATACGGATGTTGTTTCACAGATTCAGATCAAATGTGACACAATCCTCTGCGCTTCAGTCTAACATCTTATTTTTCAAATAATATATGCAGTTCCTGTATCTCATACAGTAGAGAATAGCACTAGCAATGTCAAGGTCTTGGGCTTGATTCCCAGTGAATGCATTCATTTATGCATATTATGTATAACTTACGTATAGTTACAGTACATTGCATTAAAATATAGTTTTGAATGACTCTGCCTAATGCAAAAATGTCAATTTATGCAGACAATGGCCTGAAAACACCTCAGCTATAACACGCTTTCAATTAAAATTTGTTTTTTTTTTGTCAATAAATGTCTAAAGAATATAGAGATGATTTGGTTAGTTCAGATTCACATGTTAAATGGTAAAATTACAAGAAAACATCATAATATTATATGAAAGATTATGTATGTTTTTTACTTTGATAAATAAGTTGGAAAATTAATTTAAAAAAATAATAATTTGGCAAAGGCAAATACATTTTTATATTATATTATATTATAATAAAACTAAATATGATATTGTATTATATTATATTGTATTATATTACATACTAAATTAAAACTAAATTTAAAATAAAAATGAATTAATCTCAAATAGTAATATAAAAAATAAAATGTATGCTTAAATTAAAATGAAAACTATCAAAATTAAAAATGCTAATTAGTAAATATTAAAAACTGTAACATATATGAATAATACTAATATAAATAAAAATGTAAATATATTGTATTATATTATAAAACTAAAAGTAAATAAATAAAAATAAATAAAATAAAAATAAATTAGATTAAATTGCAATGTAACTAAAATTAAAACACAAAATCTATAAAAATAAAATAGCTAATTTAAAGTTCTTGGTAAATACTGTAAAAGTATATAAGTAATACTAATATAAATAAAATAAATTAAACTCAAATAGTAATTAAAAAATTATAAAAATGAAATAAAATAAAAAATTCCTAAAAATTACAATGAAAATTATACACATTAAAATTGCATTTTAACATTTAAAATTTTTAGTAAAAATGGTAATAGTATATAAATAATACTAATATAAATAAAAAATATAATATAATATAATTATATATTAGAACAAAACAAACTAAAATTTAAATAAAAATAAATTAAACTCAAATAGTAATATGAAAAAACGAATAAAAATGAAAAAAAAAGATAAAATTACAAAAAATTTAACTAAAATTTAAATGAAAACTATAAATATAAAAAAGCTTATTAAATTTTTAGTAAAAACTGTAATAGTATATAAATAATTCTAATATAAATAAATAAATAAAAATATAATGTAATTATATGCCATTATAGATTGATTGTATTAAACTAGCATTATTACAAAGATTTCTTGACATGCATTTTAAACATTACGAATAACTATAATATTTGCATTTGTAGACAGAGTATACGTCCAAACTCGAACATGTGTCACCCACATCAGCACCACAGCTCACTGTTTTTTTGCAAGTTAGTGCTGATTCTGTACTCTTTTAAGAGCTCCAAATTCAAATATGTTGTGCAGTAAGCAGTGTTACCTGGGTACGGATGGATGCCATTGGTGTAGATGGGTTCAGAGGTGGGCTGTCCATTGGTTTGGGGAGGGAGAGCGCTGAAGCCGTTCACCCCGATCGGAGCTGCGAGGCTGGGCACACCGGTGGCACTGATGCCTGGTGGAGTGCTGGTGCCTGGTGGAAACAAATAAAGCTGTAAAAACTACATTCATTGAATTTTAACGATAAACCTTAAACCCTAAGGTTGTGTTCAGGTCATTTTTTGTGGGTTTTATTTCACCTAGTCACACTTGTGGTGTTCCCGGTCAAAAATGACCGGACTCCAAACAATTGCTTATAAATCTCTCAAGATTATTACCAAATATTGGATTTAATCTTTTTGTCAAATTCAATTCAATTCAATTCAATTCTATTAATTGTAGGCCTCATTTATCCAGAAGTAGGCACCTACTTTCACTTTCAACGGTTGGCCATTTTTGCCAAGTGTGACTTTGTGCAATTTTGCATTTAAGCATTTAAAATTAAACTTCCTGATTAAACATTAAAGCGCACTAGTGTGAGAAACTGTGGAATTCTTTTCTTTTCTTTTTTTTTTATCTCATATTGTGAAAATTATTGATAAAAATGCATTTTTTTTTACTAAAAAAATGAGGTACCTACTTTCGGATAAATGAGGCTTACAATTAATCAGATGCAAATAGAAACACAAAACCAGTCCTAAATGAAAGAAAATAAGTTGACAAAAAGATGAAATACAATATTTGGTGATAGTATAACATAATGAGAGATTTATAAGCAATTGTTCGGAGTCCGGTCATTTTTGACCCAGGAACACCACAAAGTGTGACTTTTGTACAAAATAAAAGCATTTACAAGGAAATTAAACATTAAAGCACACTAGTGTGAGAAACACTGCAAATTTGTATACTTTTTTTGTTTAATACTGTGAAAATTATTAATAAAAGATGATTTTTTTTTCAATCAAAAAACAAGGCACCTATTCTAATATAAATGAGGCCTATGATTATTCAGATGCAAATAGAAACACAAAACCAGTCCTACATTAAAGAAAATAAGTTCACAAAACGATTAAATCCATTATTTTATAACCAATTGTTTGGAGTCCGGTCATTTTTGATCAGGAACACCACAAGTGTGACTTTTTGCAATTTTGTACAAAATAAAAGCATTTAAAAGCAAACTTCCTGACTAAACATTAAAGCACACTAGTGTGAGAAACAGTGGACATTGTCATTTTTTTTTTTATCTCATATTGTGAAAATTATTTTTACCAAAACAATGAGGTACCTTCACAAACAGATTTAATCCAATATTTGGTGATAATATAACATAATAAGAGATTTATAAGCAATTGTTCGGAGTCTAGTTATTTTTGACCTGGGAACACCACAAGTGCAACTTTTGTACAAAATAAAAGCATTTACAAAAAAAAAAAAAAAATCCTGATTGAACATTAAAGCACACTACTGTGAGAAACACTGCAAATTTGAATACTTTTTTGTTTAATATTGTGAAAAAAAAAAATTTTTTCACTCAAAAAACAAGGTACCTATTCTAATATAAATGAGGCCTACGATTAATCAGATGCAAATAGAAACACAAAACTAGTCCTAAATGAAAAAAACAAACAAACAAGTTGACAAAAAGATTAAATTCAATATTTGGTGATAATACAACATAATGAGAGATTTATAATCAATTGTTTGGAATCCGGTCATTTTTGACCTGGAAACACCACAAGTGTGACTTTTGTACAAAATAAAAGCATTTAAAAGCAAACTTCCTGATAAAACATTAAAGCACACTAGTGTGAGAAACAGTGCCAATTTGTATACTTTTTTGTTTAATATTGTTTAATATAAAAGATGATTTTTTTTTTCAATCAAAAAACAAGGCACCTATTCTAATATAAATGAAGACTACGATAAATCAGATGCAAATACAAAACACAAAACCAGTCCTAAATGTAAGAAAACAAGTTGACAAAGAGATTGAATCCAATATTTGGTGATAATACAACATAATGAGAGATTTATAATCAATTGTTTGGAATCCGGTCATTTTTGACCCGGAAACACCACAAGTGTGACTTTTGTACAAAATAAAAGCATTTAAAAGCAAACTTCCTGACTAAACATTAAAGCACACTAGTGTGAGAAACAGTGGACATTGTCATTTTTTTTTTTAATCTCATATTGTGAAAATTATTTTTACCAAAAAAATGAGGTACCTTCACAAAAAGATTAAATCCAATATTTGGTGATAATATAACATAATAAGAGATTTATAAGCAATTGTTCGGAGTCCAGTCATTTTTGACCAGGAACACCACAAGTGTGACAGGGTTCGGATCACAACTAGAGGGTTAAACATAAACCGGAATGAAATAGTGGGCATTAATTGACTCCATTGTAGATATATCATTTAAGACGCATTTGATTGGCTCCTAGTTTATTGAACTGAAGACTGAAGACGGTTGGTCCGCAGGAGGCCGTGTCGCAGCGTTAATAAGTGTTTTCTCATGTCTCCGGTCACAGACGTGTCTCTTCGCTGCCCTTCTGACACTGATCGCTCAACTTCCCTCGGCTTTCCACCAAGGGCATTTCAGTCGTGCCAGATTAAAGCTGACGGGTAACAAGAGTGTGTGTCCACATCACGGATTATCAAAGCGGGGAACTGACAGACGAGAGGGAGAGGAAGAACTTTAATTAATTCCTCGTGACCCTTCCTCTGAGGTGTCAGCGGGCTTTTGTAGCCGGACGCTCAAAGTCATGGAGAAACGCATCAGGAGTGTGTGTGTGTGGCGTGTGTGTGTGTGTGTGTGTGTGTGTGTGTGTGTGTGTGTGTGTGTGTGTGTGTCTGTGTGTGTGTGACGGGTTCAAACGGGGGTCTGGGATTATCCGTCACAAATCTTCACGTCTGTATTCTTCAGTCAAGGACTCTCTGGTCAAAGGCATCAGATTGGCCGTGTTCCCAGGTTCATCCTCAAACTGAGACGGATCATTTCCCATTACACCTCGCGTCTTACTGAGCCACTGTGGTTGACAGAAAACACACTCGCTTTGTTTTAGAACCTACATAGAAAGCATCCTACTCGCAATCAAAAGTTTCATGAAAAAGTTTTTGTCTCTTCTGTTCACCAAGGCTGCATTTTTAAAATAAAAAAATACACTGAAAATTCTGAAATATTATTAGAATTTAAAATAGCTGTTTTCTATGTAAATCTATGTTACAATGTAATTTATTTCTGTGATCAAAGCAAATTTTCAGCATCATTACTTCAGTGTTTAGTGTCACATGATCCTTCAGAAATCATTCTAATATGCTGATTTACTGCTAAAGAAACATTTCTGATTATTAGCAACGTTGAAAACAGTTGTACTTTTAGAGATGGATAGAAAGTTCAAAAGAACAGCATTAGTGTCCTACTAATGCTGGGACATAAAGTGTCCATGAGTGACAAAATGTCAATTTGAGTAACTTTCCAACAAACTGGTGGATCAAAAAGTTTAAATTAAAAAAATATATATTGGAGAAATTCTAATAAAATTTATAGGACAAGATCAATCCAAAGAAATTGGTTCCATTTTACTAAATGAGGGAACAAATTAGTAAAAAATTGGCCATGATTTACTAAAAAAGGAAATTAATTATTAAAAATGGGCCATGATTTACTAAAATAAGGGAACAATTTCAGTAAAAATTGGCCATAATTTACTAAAACGACAGAGCGAAATTAGTAAAAATTGGCCATAATTTACTAAAAAAAGAGAACAAATTAGTACAAATTGGCCATGAATTATTAAAACAAGGGAATGAATCAGTAAAAATTGGCCATAATTTACTAAAAAAGAGAACAAATTAGTACAAATTGGCCATGAATTATTAAAACAAGGGAATGAATCAGTAAAAAGGGCCATAATTTACTAAAATGAGGAAATAAGTTTTTACAAATGGGCCATGATTTATTAAAAAAAAGGAAAACAAATTTGTAAAAATTGGCCATAATTTACTAAAAAAGAGAACAAATTAGTACAAATTGGCCATGATTTATTAAAAAAAAAAGGAAAACGAATTTGTAAAAATTGGCCATAATTTACTAAAAAAGAGAACAAATTAGTACAAATTGGCCATGATTTATTAAAAAAAAAAAGGAAAACGAATTTGTAAAAATTGGCCATAATTTACTAAAAAAAGAGAACAAATTAGTACAAATTGGCCATGAATTATTAAAACAAGGGAATGAATCAGTAAAAAGGGCCATAATTTACTAAAATGAGGAAATAAGTTTTTACAAATGGGCCATGATTTATTAAAAAAAAGGAAAACAAATTTGTAAAAATTGGCCATAATTTACTAAAAAAGAGAACAAATTAGTAAAAATTGGCCATTAATTATTAAAACAAGGGAATGAATCAGTAAAAATTGGCAATATTTTCTATAACGAGGGAACAAATTAGTACAAATTGGCCACGATTTACTAAAAAAAAAAGAACAAATTAGTTAAAATTGACCATGATTTGCTAAAAAAAGGGAGAAATAATTAGTGAAAACTGGCCACAATTAACTAAAAAAAGAGAACGAATTAGTAAAAATTGACCATAGTTTACTAAAATTAGAAAATATTTAGTAAAAAGGGCCACAATTTTCTAAAACGAGGGAACAAATTAGAACAAATTGGCCATGATTTACTAAAACAAGTAAACAAAATGAAATGATTAAATGTATGTTTGAAGAAATTTAGAATTAGAATATATAATTTATACAAATTTTTAATAGTAAAAAAAATAAAATAAAATGCAACATAAATAATAAAAAAAAGTTCCATTCCATTCAGTTCAAAGGTCAACCTAAAATATTTTCTAAAAAAAAAAATAAAAAAAAAATAATAATCTTACTGACCGTATAATACAAAGCACAGAAGAATCATATATTTCATTTTAACATGGAAATAATTTTTTTGTGATTATGAATGATGTATCCGATTCTGCCTTGGACTGTCAGAACTGAGTAACTTTTGGAGCAGCATTCATGTTTAGGACACTTGAAATGCTGTCTAGATAGGAGGCTCACTAGGTTTTGTAAGAGCTTCTGTGTGGATACGTGAATGTAATGGAAAGAAGCTGAAAAACATCAAAACAAAAAACCCTTGTGGTGACAAACAGCAGTGAGATCAATGGCTGAAACCAACACTTGTTGCTCTAGAGAACACAAACTGATGAAAACCACAGCATTTCCTGCTGGACGGATTGATCCGGATGCTGACTGTAATTAAAGCTCTATCGGTGTGTGAGAGAGAGTGTGTACCTGAGGACGGCGTCATGGGTGCAGCCACCAGGCCGTTGACATTGAAAGCTGCCATTTGCTGCATCTGCGCGGCGGCGATGGCGGCCATGGGGTTCAGATACGAGCCCTGCGTCGCCGCCATGAGCGCCGCCTGCTGCTGCATGATCTGCTGCACATCAGACACACAGCACACCTAAATATTTTAATAGAAATCCAGATACATTAACTTGAGATTACTACTAGGGTAAGTTCACTTAAAAATGAAAATTAGCCCATGATTCATTCACCGTTCAGGCATGACTTCCTTCTTTGAGGCGAATCCAATCTGAGTTGTATTAAAAACTAAATTAATTTTTTTTGTCAAGACAAACTTTAAGTTGGCTTGAAAAAGCCTGATCAGAAAGTGTGAAAAAGTTTTTAAAAGTTTTTGAAATTGTAGAAGTTTTCTGTTTTTCAGTCGGAAAAAAGATTAAACTTAAAAGTAGTTTAAAAGTTTAAAGCTTGAATGTTTTGAAGGCGGTACAGTCTGTCCGATGGATGGATGGATAAATGGATAGATAGCATGTTTTAGCATTTTGCTAGCATGTTTCTAACTTATTTAGCATGTTACTAACATGTAGCTAGCAGCAAGTTACTGATATGTTTCTAGCATGATTAACATGTTGCTAGCATGTTTCTAGCATGGTTAGCATGTTTCAAGCATGTTTGTTACATGATTAACATGTCAATAGTGTGTTGCTAGCATGTTGATGGCATGTTGTTACCATCATTAGCATGTTTTTTAGCATGATTAGCAAGGCACTAGCATGTTTCTAACATGATTAGCATGTTCCTAACATGTAGCTAGCATTATTAGAATGCCGTTAACATGATGTTAGCATTACTATCATGATTATGAAGTTGCTAGCATGATTAACATGTTGTTAACATGTTTTTAACCTGATTAGCATGTTGTTAGCATGTTTCCAGCATGCTTAGCATGTTTCTAACATGTCGCTAACATGTTTCTAGCATGATAAGCATGTATGCTAATGTGTAGCTAGCATGATCCGAATGTCACTAGCATGTTAACATTTCTGTCATGATTAGCACACTACTAACATGATTAACTTGTTAACATATTTCTAGCCTGATTGGCATGTTGTTAGCATGTTGCTAGCATGATTAGAATGTCGCTAGCATGATGTTACCATTACTAGCTAACATCATGCTAACAACAAGCATTACTGTCATGATTAACATGTTGTTAACATGTTTCTAGCCTGATAAGCATGTTGTTAGCATGTTTCTAGCATGATTAGCATGTCATTAGCATGATTAGGATGACGTTAGGATGATGTTAGCATTACTAGCCTGTTGTTAGCATTACTATCATGATTACCACGTTGTTAACACGTTTCTAGCCTAACAAGCATGTTGTTAGCATGTTTCTAGCATGATTAGCATGTTGTTAGCCTGCTATTAACATGTTGCTAGCATTATTAGAATGTGGCTAGCATGATGTTAGCATTACGAGCCTATGGTTAGCATGATTAACAAGTTACTAACATGTTTCTAGCATGATTAACATGTAGTTATTATGTTTCTAGCATGATTAGCAAGTTATTGGCATGTTACTAACATGATTAGCACGTCGTTAGCATGCTTCTAACACGATTAGCAAGTTATTAGCATGTTGTTAACATGTTTCTAGCCTGATTAAAATGTCACTAACATGATTCTAACTGCTAGTTAGATAGATAGACAGATCCTTTAAAACGAGGAGTTGTAAAGGAAAATTTCAGAGGATTTTAATATAAACCAAGGAAAAACTTGCTTCCTTTGCTTCTGTAAACAAACATCGGTTTCACTGAGACTCACAGGCGCATACACAATGCTGACATCCAACGCCATTCGCCTGGAGCTGCTTCTGGGTACGACTAATTAACAGAAGCTAGATTAAATTTTAAATATAGATACTTCTATCGATTCTATACAAGAGGTCTTTATTCACCCCCCCTGGAGCCATGTGAGACACTCTTTATTATGGATGGATGCACTTTATTGGACTTGTTTTGGACTGATGAAAAGAAACATCCGCTCAATGCAATTCTAAATCTTGGAAATGGCAGGATAATTTTTAATATAACTCTGATTGCATTCGTCTGAAAGAAGGAAGTCATATACCCCTAGGATGCCTGGAGGGTGAGTAAATAATGGGTTATTTTTTCATTTTTGGGTGGACTAACTCTTTAACTAATATCTGCTAATGGGCTGAGGAAATTTGAATTTTTCAGGATTCCAATTTCTGTGCATGTTTTCCGCATTGAATTTGCATGAATCACAGAGCCCTATAAGGAGGCAATGACTGTAGACAGGGACACATGTACAGTTTAGTACAAAGCACCTTTTTGGCACAAACAGAAGCTGATAAAGATGACTGGTAATGTGTGTGTGTGAGACTCACAGCGTGTGTGTAAGCTCCGTACGCTCCAAACTGGATGGTCATGGGACTGAAGATGCCGAGCTGACCGGCCATCTGGTGCATCCGGCGCAGGGTCCTTTCTTTATCGGTGTCTGCAAACTTCACCACCAGACTGGAGGATGCGCCCTGAATGAACACACACTCATATAACCCAAGGTATATTCTCTAAAAACAAGTCATAAGCAAAAGCATCATGTTGAATTCACGGCATTTCTGTCAAGACTTTTATTTACAGACAGTATTCTATGGAAGTTTGCTTCCACCTCACAATTCAGTTTTTTAATTTTTTTATTTTAAAATAGTAATTGTGACTTTTTAGCTCACAATATGATTTTTCACATTATTGAGAGTTTATATTTCTAATGATTCTGACTTTTTATTAGAATTTAATTTATTATAGTCAGTGTTGGGAGTAATTTATTACAAGTTAATGCGAGTTACGTAATCAGATTACTTTTCATTTACAGTTACTTTGTTTTCTGGCAGACAGCTCAAATCAGGAGTAAGTGAGTAACACAAATATCCTGTATTTAATCCCATTTTATTAACCAACGTTTTTGCTTCTGACCTTCGATGATCCAATCCAATTCACTAAGATGCCAAAATTACTTTTGACTACGATTAAACTAATATTTAAAACAAACATTTGCACTTAATTTTTTTTTATTGCTAAAGAGTTTCAAACCTTCTTTTCCTGCGTTCTACTGTACAGACATAAATGTACTTTTCCTTCAGCCTGAAGCTTATTCATTTCACTTTTTCACTAGGGCTTTTGCCACAAATGGAACTTTTTATGGTAACATTTTACAATAAGGTGTCATTTGTTAACATTAATGTATTAACATGAATGAACAATGAACAATGCATTTATTACACCACATTAATTAATCTTTGTTAATGTTGTTAAACTCACAGTGCATTAATGTTAACATACACAACTTGTGATTTTAATAATGCATTAGTAAATGCTGAAATTCACATTAACTAAGATTAATAAATGCTGTAGAAGTGTTCATTCTTAGTTCATGTTAACTAATGTTAACTAATGAACCTTGTTGTAAATTTTTACACTTTTTATACTAAGACAAACAAGCAAGTCAGCCCAGATTTAAAAAAAGTATCACAAAAGTAACATAACACATTGCTTTCCATAAATCTAAATAACGTAATTAGTTACTTTTTAAAGTAGTAATGCAATATTGTAATGCATTATTTTTAAAAATAACTTTTCTCAACACATTATTGTGTCTGCCATGGAATACATATAAAAATGTTGCAAATCGTGTAATTCTTCTCTACATTCTGAGTTTACATCTCAATTCATGCCGCAGAATTAAATAAATGTAAATGTGACTTTTTATCTTACAATTTGAAGTTTTTTTCACTATTGTAAGTTTATAACTCATAATTGACTTTTTAGGTAAATTCTGCATTTATATTTTGCAATTCTGACTTTTTTTTTAATTCTGAGTTTAAACCTTTCAATTTATTTTAGTTGTTTTATTAGTTTCTTTTTATTGTTTTAGTTTGTTTTGTTCAATGGAATAAAAAATGAAGGTAATTTTATTTATCTTGCTATTCTGCTTTTATATCGGACAATTCTGACTTTCTTTTTTTTAGAATTCTGAATTTACAGTCAACATTTGAAGTGGATCAAAACCTTTCATCAAAGTTGTCCTAAAACCAAAACAATACCCATTCTTGTCTTAGGTTAAACTTTGATTAACTTTTTTGATCCACTTCAAATGCTAACAACTGTTTATCTCGCAATTAATTTTTTTCCCCCATAACTGCTCAAAGTTCTGTGTTTATTTCTCTCATTTCTTCTCAGAAGTGCAAGAATAGACTCTGAATTGTGAGATAAAAAGTTGCAATTACTTTTATTTTTATTATTATTTTTAATTCTATGGCTGAAAGCATCTTCCACAGTACTGGTAGCATTTGTGCGGTGCTGATTTCACTGTGACGTCGTCTCATTAAATCTGTCCGGCTGCTGCGGCAGACATTGATTCATTTAATTGGGCTCTACGGCTGTCATCAAGACACATGATGTGAGCGCTGGAGATCGCAGAGGATCTCGTCCCTGCAGGACACATTAAAGTGAAGCGTGGACTCCTGCCCGACGCCACGGACGGACCTCATTACAGCTGTCAGATTGACCATACTCGGCCAAACGGATCACACTGTACTGTACAGATATCAATTCATCACAGCGATGTGAGAGTCCAATCACATCATCCCAGACCCACGTAAGGAAACACTAAACCTGTTTATATAAATGATAAATAAATAAAAGCACAAAGTTTATATGAAAGTTAGAGTTTATGTTTAAAATAAAATAAATATTTAAGAATCATACAAAAAATAAAATGTGAAATCAGGTCAAGATGTTATAAATGTTAAATGTAAATGCATATTTATTGCCAGTTATTATAAATGCAATAAAAATCCATCTATAAATTCAGTATTTTATGAACCTCAAAAAAAAAAAGAAGCATCTGTAAATGTTTAAAGTAAACATAAAATCTGTTAAGTTGTACATACATAAAGGGTTTTATTTAACTATTAAAAAAATCTAACTTTCATTTATAAAAAAAAGTTTTTTAAAATCAAAGTTAGAGTTTATGTTTAAAATAAAATAAAATAAATATTTAAGAATCATACAAAAAATTAAATTGTGAAATCAGGTCAAGGTGTTATAAATGTTACATTTAAATGCATATTTATTGTCAGTTATTATAAATGCAATAAAAATCCATCTATACACAAAAAACATCAAAAAAGTATTAAAACATTTGTACAAACAATATAATAATGAAGAATGAATAAATAAATAAAAGCAGAAAGTTTTTTTTATGAAAGTTAATGTATAAAAGAAATATTTAAGAATCATACAAAAAATAAAATAGTGAAATCAGGACATGGTGTTATTATAAAATTATAAATACAATAAAAATCCATATATACATTCAGTATTTTATGAACCTCAAAGAAAAAAGGGAAGCATCTGTAAATGTTTGTATATCTCTAAAGTTGTACATACATAAAAGGGTTTTATTTAACTATTTAAGCCTACATTGTACTGTAAATAAAATAAATAAATAAATAAAATTAATACAAAAAAATAAAAGCAGAATGTTTTTTATGAAAGTTAGAGTTAATGTTTAAAATAAAATAAAATAAAATGAATATTTAAGAATAATTAAAAAATATAATTGAAAGGAAAGGAGGTGACGTGAGGCCAAGTATGGTGACCCATACTAGGAATTTGTGCTCTGCATTTAACCCATCCAAGTGCACACACACAGTAGTGAACACACACACCGTGAACACACACCCAGAGCAGCTGGGGGTTCGGTGCCTTGCTCAAGGGACTCACCTCAGTCGTGGTATTGAGGGTGGAGAAAGCGCTGGTAATTCACTCCCCCCACCTACAATCCCTGCCGGACCTGAGACTCGAACCTGCAACCTTTGGGTTACAAGTCTGACTCTCTAACCATTAGGCCACGACTGTCCCAAGAACTAGGTTTCCCCGTTGGGGAATCGAACCCCGGTCTTCCGCGTCACAGGCGGAGATACTGTCCACTGTATTAACGACGAGTTAAATTAAAAAAAAATAAAATTGTGAAATCAGGTCAAGGTGTTATAAATGTTACATTTAAATTAGTGGTGGGCCGTTATCGGCGTTAACGTGCTGCGTTAACGTGAGACTCTTATCGGGCGATAAAAAAAATATCGCCGTTAATCTATTCTCAAAGTTGGGTTGGGAGCTGGGTCTAAACTACGCAAGATATGATGACTTTCACTTTGATATTTGAGCGCGGATGACGTATATCTAGTCGAATTGCACTGTAGGGGGCAAGAACGAGGACTTCTGTGAAATTACCATCAAATGAGACGTGTTGACATGGATGCAGCTATGAAGCCGCTTCAGGGCAGGTGCGTTGCTAGACCCTTTTTACTGGGGCACGTGCCCCAGTGAAAATCTGCTGTGCCCCAGTAAAATCTCAAATTTGAGTTATAATTTACTTTGATAATCCCGAAATAAAGACATTAAACTATATGCAACAACTGAATTGACGCTTCTAAAAGCAATGCTGTTTAATGGAAGACTGTGCACGCAGAAATCCAGAAGTACTTGGTTACACAAGTTTGTATAGGTAATTATGTTGTAAATGCAATTGTCAAGCAGTTTGTGATGCATTTTGGAAACAGGAGATGAGCGCCTGATCTAATGCGCCACCTGGCCCGTTCTCGAAGACTTACTTTTAGTCATTATTTGGGTAGCACACATATTCTGAATGCCTTCAGCAGAATTCAAATTAGCCATTTTAATCTAGATTAATCTAGATTAATTCCAAGATTTAATCTAGATTAATCTAGATTAAAAAAATTAATCTATGCCCACCCCTAATTTAAATGCATATTTAATGTCAGTTATTATAAATGCAATAAAAATCAATATATAAATTCAGTATTTTATGAACCTCAAAAACAAAAATAAGCATCTGCAAATGTTTGTATATATCTAAACATAAAGGTTTTATATTTTAAAGTAGTTAATATGTTGTCATTAAACATATTAGTGTAGGGATGTCAAAGGCACTGCAGCTTTTTTTTTTCCAGTTGATGCATAAACAAAATATTTGGGAAAGAAATGGGGAGAAAAAAGCAAAAAAAGATATCACTGAAAATTCTTGAAGGCTAATGCACATGCCATTTTTAAAACATAATGTATTAATATTTAAATAAAAATGTGTGTTCAGTAGCGTGTGCAGTATTTGCTGTGGTTTCTAAACTAGAATGGTCGAATGTCAAGACTATTAATAATGTGATATGTTTTCATATTGTGTCAAAACTATGAAAGCGTGTATTCAAATAAACGATAATGTGATAGGAACACACTTTATGTACTGACACTAATGAAATCCCCAACACACAGACGCTTGTGTTTAATTACTGCAGTGGGACGCTGAAACACACAAACACAAGGGCAGTGATTACAGACACACCATAAAACAAACATAAAGACCACATCACAGTCACATGATGATGATGTCTGGACGTTTGCCATCATGAAGGTTTAATAGATATCAGACGCTCTGAGGTCAAAAAGTAAAAGATATTACGATGAGGAGGAGAACACAGATGAGGGTGGAAGAGGACGAGCGGCAGACCAGAGCGTCCTGAGCGAAACAAACAGATCTCTTCTTATCGCTGCTCCCATAAAACCATTCTGCATGTCTTATTTTACTATAGACCTTTTTCCTGAGTAAACGATGAGCGCCGCCATTACGAAACGTCAGATTAAATGCTCTTCTGTTCTGGTTTCCATAGGAACCCATTCAAATAGCGTCCATCTGTTTTTAATGTAGCTAACGTCCGCTGCTTCGTGTCATCTACACACTCATTTAAGTGAGGCACTGACAAATGACGGTCATTGCGACAAGTGAAACATTTTAATAGGTTTAATAGGTTTAACATTAGTTTATTAGCTCGGAATATACCCTAATTTGACTAGAAACAATGCAGACCGGAAATGCAAAGCATTCTTTCAGTTAAGAGTCGGACTTACTTCCGTGTTCAGGAAAAAGTCTATAATAGATACTTTTTTACTTTTTACCATTTAGATACTTTTTATTAAGTTTT
>NC_133371.1:47453049-47558304 GCF_049309525.1 Garra rufa | reverse complement strand
TGTGTCTGTTTTGTCCAGACGACAGCAGGTGTTTCTGAAAGGGCCGTTTTCTCGCGGCTGAAAGCCACATTCCCACAAACAAACACAACAATCATCCGCCGCTGTATCTGCTATGAAATGAATTTGCTGAATTCGATAAGCGGCAGCAGGAGCCATCATCTCTGACAGTCCCGGCCGCTGAGCTTCACCAAACTAATCTCATTTGAGGAGAGAAAGCGTTTGACTTCAGAAGAGCATCTGGATTCAATTTCACACCGGCCACCGAGATTTACATAGCAGAGAAATAAAAAGCAATAATTCCAAATATAATTGCAGAATTGGAGAGAATGGAAATGACAAAACTGACACGTTCAGTTTTTACCAGAAAATAATTCATGTGCTTTCATGTGTTTAAGGTGAGAGGAACATTTCACCCCAATCCAAAGAAACCAAAAGAAATTATATTCTGCATAAATAAAAGATCATTTGTGATTTTTTGGGGGCATTTCGGTTTTCTTGTTTTTTTTTTATATATATATCATATCGGCATATTTTTCAGTGGTGATTAAAGATAAAATACAAAAATATACAAAAATATGCAAAATATACAAATATACATCCACTTTTCAGCCCAATCTAAAGAAACAAAGAAATTATATTCTGCATAAATAAAAGATAATTTGTGATATTTTGGGGGCTTTTTAGCTGCCTTGTTTTTTCGTATTAAATCGGCACATTTTTTCCCCATAAAATCTCTAGATTCAGATCTTTTACTTTTGTGTAATTCTCATTATTCTCAGTGGTGATTAAATATAAAATACAAAAATAATTTATAATATTCTAAAATATCTCCTATCGAAAATATGAATGTAAAATGTTGCACTGTCATAAAAAAACATCACAATATTACTAAAATTAATTTACTTTAAGTTTTGATATTTTTATGATAGGAAATATACAAAATATCTTCAATGAACACGATCTTTATTTAATATCCTAATAAAAATCGTTAATTTTGACCCACACAATGCATTTTTGGCTTTTGCTACAAACATACCCGTTCTACTTTAGACTGGTTTTGTGCTCCAGAGTCACATTTATTACTAAAATATATTTTAATATATTAAATATATTAAAATAGATTTCATTATTTTGAAATAAAATGAACCATAAAACAACTTTTACTTCCTTTATTTCAGCTAGCTGCCAAAGCAACACTTTTCATTTTTGTTCAGTTTTACCTGAAGTAAAAAATAACTAAAACTAAATAAGCTAAAACTTAATATAAAGACAAATATAAAATACATTTTAACTCTATTAACAAAAACTATTATAGTACACAAATGACACTAAAATTTTGCAAAAAAGTTCTTATTTTTTTAATGTGAGGTGAAATGTGAAAAAAACTTCAAGCATAGAGACAAATCTTATACAAAGTATAATTGTGTTTCTTGTGGTAGAGCACACACACACACACACACACACACACACACACACACACACACACACACACACACACACACACACACACACACACACACACACACACACACACACACACACACAGCACTAGATTTCAGCAGTATCAGCTCAACACCGGAGATCAACACCTCAACCTCTCTGAGATCCATTGACTCTCAACAACTCCACACTACTGTGAAAATTTCAGCTTTTCCAGCCAATCTGCATTTCTGAGCTCCGATGTGGCTCCAGACTTCAAGATGGACGTACAAAACTAGATTTTAATTTCATCAACTGGCCTGTGGTTTGTCTGAACAACTAGTCAAGCTTAAGCACAGCCTGTGTGTTAGATGGTTTGCAGTGATAAGATGAACTTCACATGCTGACAGCCACACAGCGATTGTACTGAAAAACACTATACACTGTTCAACATCAATACTTGAGTAGTAGGGTGTTGAAAAAAAGTAGTTGACCATCCCAGGCTATTTCTACTCTAACACGGCTTAAATCAACAACAGACTCAGAAAAAAATATATAGCTGCAAGCTGCAATTACGGGGCCAAGCACACTAGAGGCAAAATGAGGAGATAAGCATGGGATGGAACACCAGACCAACTGCAACAATAGGTAAAGGAAGCCATTTTAAGCAAAATGTCAAAAAAAATAATGTTTAAGTCCTAGTAAAATGATTTAACAGCTTATCACTTTTTATCAACAGGTGGTGCTGTTATCAAATCGATGTGGTGTGTTTAGTGTGAGGTGACAAAGGCACACACAAAGTTTGGTGTCATTATGTCAAAGCTTTGCAGAGTTAAGGCCTCAGAGTCATTATGGCATTTAGCCTAAAATTTGTAGTGGCACTGTACAAAAACGGTAATCATGAAATCCATAACTTTTTCTGAGCACTTTGAGGTAGACATAATTTTTGAAATTTTGGCTTTGAAAAAACTTATTAGCTTTGAAAATTATTATTACAGTCCATTTAATAATAATGACACAGGAACAATATCACTTTCAGATATTTCATCATGCATAATACTGTACGTCATTATAGTTATTGTTCTTGGCATGAACAGGCTTTAAGTTTTGAATTCCATCATGCACATTTAATTGGTTAATGTTATAACAAGGCTAACATTAATTATATAATTATAAATTATATAACTTTATATCATATTATGCATAGTACATGCTGTCATGCCCACAGGAGCCTCATCAAATTATATGTATATACTATTTAATATAAAAAGCATAATGCACTCCAACTTTGCAAAATATTTTTTTTACTTTAGGAGCTTGAACATTTAAAGCAGCAGATGACAAAACTGTAATGTCGTGTTTGTGTGGACGACAGTATAATTATCGTTATAATTTACATTTTTTATGTGAACAGGCTTTAATTATTGTATTCCATCACGAATATGTAATTGTACGGCTGAACCATAACAAAAATTGTATTATACAATCACACTCTCACACAAAATAAATAAAAATAAATCATTAAGCTACAACACCCAAATGAAGGGTGCGAGTAGTCTCATTATCTCACTAGTGCGCTTACAAGTCCTTGTCTCTTTACATCACCATCTAAAATCATTTTAAACTCAGCTGTAGTTTTTCTGTAAAGACGTGTAGCACGAGCAGCGATGAATAAGTGTTTTTATAGAGCAGACACACACACGGCTGTTGAATATGCATCATGTTTCTGGTGTGCACACGATTTGCTAAACATCATTGGGACAGTTAAAGCTTCTTTATGTGGGTCCATATGAGACAGAATGAGACTATGAGCTGCTCCAGCAGAGTGTGTGTGTGTGTGTGTGTGTGTGTGTGTGTGTGTGTGTGTGTGTGTGTGTGTGTGTGTGTGTGTGATAGAAAGAGGCTCACCGGCATCGTCTGTCCACCATGGAGACTGTTAATCGCAGCCTGGGCTTCTGCATGACTGGAAAACTTTACAAAAGCACAGCCTGTGGGGAGAAACAAACAGAAAGAGGTTAGTTAACTAGTAAAGTGAAGGCTAAAAGATTCATTTAGTACTAGTCATGTGGTTTCTGCTGTGTCAGTGGAATAAACTAGTTGAAATACTGCCATATTAGTTCATGAAATGAATGCAATAAGCTGAAGAAATAAAGTTGAACAAGTGTGAACATCTAAAATGTTAGGTTTAAATATGCAAATGAGCCAATTTTTTAATGAAATATGTGCTAATTTGCATACATGTCTAGCACAAAAATCTAAAAAGTCAATTTCAAAATTATTGTTTCATTTTTTTTGACAGAGTCAAATGTTTTTACAGAGGGAATTTTGGGCATCTCATTTTGTCACTCCATAATTCAGAAAATACTTAGACAAAAAACAATCTACTTTTGACACTTTTTTGGGAAATAAAATGTATAAAATCAAGCAAATTATATATGAACAAATCCCTTTGTAAAAACCTTCAGAATATAGACAGGGATAAAAATGTAAAGTTTGGTGTGTGTAAGTGCTACTGAAGTGGAGATTTATGTCTCAGTGTCGGAGAAAAAAACTCATTTTGAGAACAGCCTTTAAAAATATGTATTGTAATTGAAATCTATTGACACAAATAGATTAAGTGCCAAAAAAAGAAACACTTAACAGTGTCTTTTGGATGTTTTCTTACCACTAGTCTGACAAAAACATTTTATGAAAAAACAAAAAGCCCAAAATCTCAAACTTGACAGGTGCATGAAAAACAGTGGTTTTTCCTGCAGTGTCTCCCCTTAAGCAGCAAAGTTTGAAAGAAATTCATACTTGTATTCAGCAAGAATGCACTCAATTGATTTAAAGTGACAGCAAAGACATTTATAATGTTGCAAAATATTTATATTTCAAATAAATGCTGTTCCTTTGAACTATTCATCAAAGAACCTGAAAAATAAAATGTATCACGGTTTCCACAAAAATATATGTATAAGTATTTCTTTATAACCAGACAGATAACTGAAGCATTTCTGCTGATTCCACAGGAAGAGCTGTGTTTCCCTGCTGGGATTTGTGCTGGTTTTTAGTTTGTTTGTTTAGAAAGACTGAAGCAGAGTGAATTAGATGGATTCATACAGATTTACTGGTCACGACGTCCCTACAGACAAAGAGTTAAAGGATTTACCATGGTAACAAACACTGAGACCGACCCAAATCTTACACACACACACACACACACACACACACACACACACACACACTACATGCATAGTGCTGAAACCCTATTGTAATTGTTAGAATGGTCACGGATCAGCGATCTCCGCGTAAAACTGAGTGCAGACCAAACCGTAAGTCGTAGAGACTTGAAACTTGGAGGGATGGTAGTACTCACACCGCCTACAATGTCACCAAAGCTTGCCCAAATCGGCCTGACGGGGGCGCTACAGCGATCAAAAGTATGAAATTGCTCATAACTCCAAAACCGTCAGTCACAGACTCAAGTGTCTTATGTCGTTGGAATCCCTGGTTCAAAATCTGATTTGATCATTTTAAGAACGAGTCCTAGTTCAGTCCTAGAACTAGTTCACCCAATTGGAAACAAACCAGTGCAGAACGATTCTCTGGAAAGCAAATATCAATAATCATCTAAAATAAGTCTAACTTTCAACTCACCATCGCAAAGGGACGCCAAAACGTTCTAAAGGGAGCCACTTTTAGTAAAATGCCTATAACTCCTGAATGGAATGAGATACATCTCTGCCAAATAGATATAAGAGGGAAAAATCATAAAAATGGCTATACCTATGAAACCATTTGTGCACACTGTGCTTGGTCCAACAAGGTGCCACAAGTGTCTATAAAATCTAAAAAAAAAAAAAACATGGCCGATAGAACTCGACAGAACTCCTCATTCTTGACAACTTTGCCTCTAGAACCACTGCTGTCAAACTAATCGTTTGTTAAATGATTGCAAAGACGTAAAAAAAAAACTACTTTTGCGAACTAGTCCTAGGTTTTTTACTCAATCTGGGAAAAAAAAAACCCACTGCAGTACAATTCTCTGGACTCTCCAGGTCAATATTTATCAAAAATGTTGGAATTTACCCTTTGGTAAGTTAGAACAGGGTCGTTTAGAAAAGGGGCCTGTCCGAATTTACCCCAAATCCTATAATGCCTAAAAAAAAAACTTAAAACTTCACGAAACCTGGTAAACAAACACGACAGGTGATTCTAAACAAGCATGCACATTTTTAAGGAGATTGGAGCACAGCTACCGCTATAACAGCCATAAACGTTACAAAACATAGTATTTCTATGGTATTCTATATTCTATTTCTATGTATTTGCAAAAAAAAGGCTTGCTACATAATGTCTTTTTTCATATGTGCTTAAATGTCTTATAAATGCATCTTTAATTGCTGGATTTTATGCAAACTTCCTCAAAGGAAAGAAAAGAAAAAGGATGAGAATGGAGGAAAATCAGTGTTTGATGAGACATTGTGATACGATCCTGCATCTCTCTTTCACTTTCAGAATGTGCTTTTTCCTCAGGACTCATAATGAGCCATCAGGCTGCCGGTGAATCAGAGTGTGTGTGTGTTTGTGTGAACGCTTTAACCTTTCCAGAGAGAATAACCGGAGCAGGTTTGCCGGGAGCCGCCGAGGGCCCTGAAGAGGAAACACGGCACAAACATCCATCTAACAAACCCACAATCATCGAACCTCCCTGACCTCAAACGGCCAGCGGCCGGCCCTCAATTCATCCGCACAGACGCCAGAAAATGACTTTTATTCTCTGCAAACAAGATGCATTTATGCCGGAGAGAGTGACGCCGCTTTCTGATGCACTTTCATGCGACAGAACGACACTTCAGAATATGAGAAAGGCTTAAGACATGACAGCGCATGTTTAAGGATTTTTAAATCTGATGAAAACGCTTCTAAAATCCCTTTTGATTCGAAGAGAAACATTCTGACGTGAATTCATCTGGGCAGCATGACATCTTAACTAGCGCTGCTAAAGCTTCATTATTCACAACAGAAATCCGGCTGAACTACAAGTGAAAAGAGAAAGAGAAACAGTCGCTGCTGCGTTTTCCAACATCATTTACAGCCTCAAGACACACGTGTAAACATGCCATGCACTGCCTGCAGAAAAGAAATATCACACATGAGATCTTTTTAATATCTTACATATTTCACCCAGACAGCAATACGAATAAATGGAGAGCAAATGAAGTCCATGTTTCTTAGATGTTTCTCTCACAAGAAAAAGAAACCCGGTGTGTCTCCTCTAGACCAACAAACAAGTCTATGTTAAAGCTGAAGTGTGTAATTCCTGCTCTACTAATGTCATAAAACAGACCTGCGATAATAATGTCTGTCTTCCAACAAGTTTTAAACACTCCTGCCAATCAGTCAAACAAACAGATGAGAGTCTGTAAAATGCATAAATGCAACAAAAAAAATCTGCAAAATGATATCTGGATAAACATGATTACAAAAATTTTGCAATGAATACTAGCATATTGAGCATGCACTAAAAACAGCATGCACTGTTTTTAAGTTCAATAAAACCTAATATTAGCCTATTGCATGACTGATCAGATAAATAAGTTGTTTTGAGTTAAAAAGTTGTTTCATTTTGTGTCTTAAGTAGCACGGGTATATTTGTAGCAATAGGCAAAAATAAATTTTATGCTTCAAAATCATAGATTTTCTTTTATGCCAAAAATCTCTAGGATATTAAGTAAAGATCATGTTCTGTAAAGATATTTTGTAAATTTCCTATAATAAATACATAAAAAAATTTTGATTAGTAATATGCATTAAAAAGAACTTAATTTGGACAACTTTTAAGGCAATTTTCTCAATATTTTGATTTTTTTGCACCCTCAGATTCCAGATTTATCTTCGCCAAATCTTATCCTAAAAAAACATATATAAAGGGAAAGCATATTTATTCAGCTTTAAGCTGATTGTATAAATCTCAATTTCACAAAATTGACCCTTGACTGGTTTTGTGGTCCAGGGTCACTTTTATGCAGAAATAGAATAAGCAGCATTGCAATATAATATTCCAAACACACCCAGATACAGAAATAAGACAAATCAATAAGAGAGCTTCTGAGGTTTCTTTGTACATATTCAGACAGACAGATATTAAGTGTGTTTACATGCACACTGAATATGATTACACAAGAAAAAACCATCACTGAAACTTGATTGTCATTCCAAATTTGCTTTGCATGTAAATGTAATCAGCCTATTTAATGCCCAGATCTTGTGTAAAAAATATTATGTAATTTTTAATATAATATAAAATATTTAAATTATAAAAATGTTTTTTTTTTTTTTTTTTTAATTAAAAAGTACCATAAAATGTTCTTTATAGCATAGTATAGTACAAAACTTTAATCCAAAACATCAAAAGTCATTTTCACAATCCATATTAGCCAGCTAGACAATGTTAAATTCAGTCAGAGACTGATTCATATGTAAACCTGGAAGCATGTTTTTATAGCGAGCTGATTTAAATAGTTGTGTGTTTGCGTAACAGAGGCTGAGTGAGGGTCAATGATGGTGTGTCAGAGAGTTGTGTCGGTGCTGACCCTTACTGGCCCCATCAGGCCCCCGCAGCACGGTGCACTCCTCTATCTGGCCGAACGACTCAAACAGCCGTCGCACGTCCTCTTCACTCTGCTGCTTCCCCAACATGCCCACAAACAGCTTCCGGTCTTCTGACAGAGACAGACAGAGAGAGAGAGACACATAAATGGCAAAAATAAAAAGCTTAAATGGTTACAGTTCTTCTACTATACGTTTACTTGATAGGCAAAATGACTTGCATCTTGTTATTGGAAAAATGCATCAAAACTATGCTTAAATTATGATTTTATGTTTAAGACAAGACACTGCAGGTGAATAGGGTAATAAAAAAAAAAAAATAGTCATCGCCTTGTTTACCCAGTTGACTGACTGAAATTGAAATTTTTGTATTACAAGTTTTCTAAAATGTTAGGTTTAAATATGAAAATGAGGCAATATTTAATTAAATATGCACTAATTTGCATACATTTCTAGGTTTTGGGTCTCATTTTTGTTCACTCCATAATTCAGAAAAAAACTAGAACAGACAGAAAACACAAATTTTTCACAATTTACTGGGGGAATAAAAAGTTGTATATAATCAAGCAAATTATATATGAATAACACCCTCTGTAAAAATCTTCAGGATATTGACAGGAATAAAAATGTAAAGTTTGGTGGGTAAGTGCTACTAAAGTGGAGATTTATGGCTTAGTCTAAGAGGAAAAAACTCATTTTGAGAAAATGGGATTTAAAAATATTAATTGTAATTGAAATCTATTGCCACAAAATAAATAAAGTGTTATACAAGAAAAACTGGTCCCACTTTACATTAGGTGGCCTTAACTACTATGTACCATAGTACATACAATGTACTTATTGTGTACATACATGTTTTTACATTGTTTACATTGTATTTATATCTTGTATTTATATATCAGATGCCTGAAAAAACACTGCCTGCAGTGTCTCCCCTTATATAAATAAAAAAGGCCAATGGTGTCAGAAAAATAAACTACCTTCAAAAGCCCTTTTGCAGTTTTTTGTTTTTGTTTTAAACAAACTCACCTCATTTTGATACTTTGTTATTGTTATTATTATATTGATGTCTTTCGTCATTTTACTTCTCAAGCAATTTGGTTCAACAAACAAAATACAACATATTATAAGACAAAAAATTTTTTTTTCTTTCAGAATTCGTGTGTAACGCTCCTAACATGCCATTTCTGCATCATACGAGTCTGTTTTTACTGTACTTTCCACTGCTTGACTGAACGTCCATACAGCAAAGGCACTTCAGCTCTGTGCTCATATCATAATCCTTTTACGCCAATAAAAGAGCTGAAGAGCGAGTAATCAATATTTCATGCCCTGTTAACTGTATTTTACGGTTTTGTCAGATTTTTTGACACTGAACTGAGTAAAAAAAAAAACTGCTGAAGACATCAAAAAAGTTCAGAGACTGTTCAAAATTATGAAGCACAATGTGAATGAGAAATCATGGTTGGATTTTCGGTTTAACAACTGAAATGTTGTACACAAGTACGCTGTTGACAGTTTTTTCCTGTGATGTGAGCTTCATTTGCCCTCAACACACACTGGTATCCCCTCATTCATCAGTTCTCCCTCAGCACTTCATCTCTTCTGCCTGACAGCTTGTATTCCCTGCAAATCCAGTCTTACATAAGCTGTTTTAATGGAGCTTTGCGCTGGTATGACCCCAGACTCATCATCTGTCTTCTGTACTGTACCAGAGCTTTACATTATGCATACAAGCCCCTCAGAGAGCTGCGACACTCATCCTGAGAGGAAGAGATCAGAGACCATCACACAAAGTCAATCCACACAAGACAACAGAGATACATCTAAGATATAGCTGAGATATGGCGGAGATATAGCTGAGATACGGCTGAGATACAGCTGAGATATGGCTAAAATGTAGCTGAGATAGGGCTGAGATATGGCTGAGATACAGCTGAGATATATAGCTGAGACATGGCTGAGATACAGCTGAGATACGGCTGAGATACAGCTGAGATACAGTTGAAATATAGCTGAGATATGGCTGAGATATGGCTGAGATATAGCTGAGATATAGCTGAGATATAGCTGAGATATATAGCTGAGACATGGCTGAGATACAGCTGAGATACGGCTGAGATACAGCTGAGATACAGTTGAAATATAGCTGAGATATGGCTGAGAAAGGGCTGAGATATAGCTGAGATACAGCTGAGATATAGCTGAGATATGGCTGAGATAGGACTGAGATAGGGCTGAAATAGGGCTGAGATGTATAGCTGAGATCTATAGCTGAGATCTGGCTGAGATATAGCTGAGATACAGTTGAAATATACGGCTAAGATGCGGATGAGATATAGCTAAAATACGGCTGAGATATGGCTGAGATATAGCTGAGATATAGCTGAGATTCGGCTGAGATACAGCTGAGATATGGCTAAAATGTAGCTGAGATAGGGCTGAGATATGGCTGAGATACAGCTGAGACATGGCTGAGATACAGCTGAGATACAGCTGAGATACAGCTGAGATACAGTTGAAATATAGCTGAGATATGGCTGAGAAAGGGCTGAGAAAGGGCTGAGATACAGCTGAGATATAGCTGAGATATGGCTGAGATAGGGCTGAGATATATAGCTGAGACATGGCTGAGATACAGCTGAGATACAGCTGAGATACAGTTGAAATATAGCTGAGATATGGCTGAGATATAGCTGAGATATAGCTGAGATATAGCTGAGATATAGCTGAGATATGGCTGAGATATAGCTGAGATATAGCTGAGATATAGCTGAGATATGGCTGAGATATAGCTGAGATATGGCTGAGATATAGCTGAGATATGGCTGAGATATGGCTGAGATATATAGCTGAGACATGGCTGAGATACAGCTGAGATACAGCTGAGATACAGCTGAGATACAGCTGAGATACAGTTGAAATATAGCTGAGATATGGCTGAGATATGGCTGAGAAAGGGCTGAGAAAGGGCTGAGATACAGCTGAGATATAGCTGAGATATGGCTGAGTATAGGACTGAGATAGGACTGAGATATATAGCTGAGATCTATAGCTGAGATACAGCTGAGATACGGCTGAGATATAGCTGAAATAAGGCTGATATATAGCTGGAATAAGGCTGATATATAGCTGAAATACGGCTGAGATACGGCTCAGATACAGCTGAGATACAGTTGAAATATACAGCTAAGATGCGGATGAGATATAGCTAAAATACGGCTGAGATATGGCTGAGATATAGCTGAGATACAATTGAAATACAGATGAGATACGGCTAAGATATAGCTGAAATACAGGTGAGTTATAGCTGAGATATGACTGAGATAAAGATGAGATACAGCTGAGATATAGCTGAGACATAAATGAGACACGGCTTAAATACAGATAACATACAGATACGACTGAGATATAGCTGAGATATGGCTGAGATACAGTTGAGATACGGCTGAGATATGGCTGAGATACAGCTGAGATATAGATGAGATACGGCTGGGATATAGCGGAGATACAGATCAAATACGGCTGAGATACAGCTGAGATATAGATGAGATAAAGACGAGACACAGCTGAGATACAACTGAGATATTGCTGAGATATAGAGGAGATAAAGATAAGATACGGCTGAGACATAGCTGACATATGGGTGAGATATAGATGCGATACGGCTCAAATCAGATACAGCTGACTAAAAGTAATAAAATTGTAATGATTTCTGAAGGCTCATGTGACACTGAAGACCGAAGTAATGATGCTGAAAAATTAGAACAGATATTCACATAGAAAACTATTTTAAACTAATAACATTCCACAGTATTTACTGTATTTTTGAATGAAGAAATGCAGCCTTGGTGAGCAGAAGGAACTTCTTTCAAAAACATATGAATAAAGACAGATAAAGCAACCAGGTGGATGTGTGTCACTTCAATAGGCAACTGGGTCAGCAGTGTGTGTGTGTGCGTGTATGTCAGCGATCAGTCTTACCTGTGTAAAATACACCAGTGTTCCTGTCATCATTAAACAGGTCATACAATATCAGATTTTTTCCTGATGTACAATATACAGCCTGTGTTTGTAAGGATCAGAAAATTACTGCAACAAACTAAATTATGACTGTAATGACGCACTAACATTATAAGTGGACCTCAAGGGAAAAATAAACACTATAAAAGTTTAATACAGCATCTGTGTCAGCTGTGTTACATGAATCAATCTTATCTGTTTCACTGTAAAGCCTGTCTCTCATACGTCTCTGTGTTCTCGATCAGGGACCGGGGCTCCGCACACATCAGGGGCCCATGTCAGCTTTACAAGCCTAATTAACTAGCCATAAGCACAATAATGACCGTTTCCAACATGTTAGTCTATGCTCAGAAAAAAAAAATGAAATTAGCCACAGAGCATGCTGGAGTTCCTGGAGCGTTCCACAGGGATGGATGGGAAAGAAATTGAATTCACAGTCCGTTATCTTTTCATTCCCGGACCTATGAGTTATATATTCACCATCTCGGCATCTGTGGCGCTTACGCTCATGTACAGGAGATGGATCACTATTAATTAGTGTTCACGCCTGACCTGAGCTGCACTTTAGAGACGCTCGACTGCAAAGTGCAGCATAATAACCGGCTCTAAGAGGCATTCAGACCCGCAGATGACGATCTCAGACGCTGAGAGACATGACGTCATTCATCAGAGACTCGTACACACCTGACTCACTCCTGCTTAAATAACATATACTCTATATACTAGTGTGTGCAGCATCTATTCTCTTTTACAGAAAACTTGATACAACATGATAATACAAGTCAATGTGATTGGCTGATCATGGTGTTAGTGAAATAATAAATGCATATGATGTTCATAACTGGTGTGAAAATTGGTCTGAACGCATTAAACTGGTTAATAAAAATTATTTATAACAAAGCACACAACTCATCTTCAATTCTGGTCACCAAACGTGAAAAACTGATGCAAACGTGGACTGAAATCTGAAAGTTTGTCTGATCCCGTCAAACAGCGGTCGTCTAGACCGAGTCACTTCAATCACTCGTGTCTCATCACTATCTGTCTCTCTGCGTGTGTCGTGTCTTTCTGCAGAGCAAATGGTCTGGAAAATAAGAACCTGTCAGTGGCCATGTCCAATAGATGACGAGCGGCCGGGCCTCTTAATGTGAGAGCAGAAAGAAGAAATGAAGAAATCTAAAGAGTCATCAAAACATCGCTGACATCTGACAGCAGGCCGTCTGAGAGTCTTTTCATTGCAGGCAAATGAATGAATGCACAAACACTATCAGCAGACCAGATTAACGGATGAAGAACGTGTTCTGATGGCTGATGTGTTGAAGGATGTTCACACTGCTCTCTTCGGAGTTTGTGAGTAAATGATGACAGGATGTACATATTCAGACTTTTAAACTACAATCTGTACTCCTCCATTGTTGGCAAACATGCCGTTACACACACAAAAAAAAAAAAAAAGGAAAAAAAAAAAAGGAGAATTTGTGGTTTGTGTGTCATTTTACTCCAGAATCTCAAAAATGTGCATGGAAACTCCTTTCTGTCACAGGAGTTTATATGCCGCAATTTAAATTGATATTCCACAATTCTGAGTTTATATCCTGAAATCCTGAGTTTATATCCTGCAAATTCAAGTTTATAGTAATCAACATTTGAAATGGATAAAAAAAAATTGATCAAAGTTTTGGTTTTAGGACTTTGATAAAAGGTTTTGATCCCCTTCAGATGTTGGCTAGTGTATATAAGTTTATATCTCAGAATTTTGTGTATATCCCACAATTTTAAACTCATATTCCACAATTCCAAGGTTATATCCCAGAGTTTATATCTTACAATTCTGAGTTTATATCCCACAATACAGATTTTTTTGCTGCAATTCTGAGTTTATATCCCACAATTCTGTTTATATCCCACAGTTCTGCGTTTATATCCCACAATTTTAAGCTCATATCCCACAATTCTATTTTTTTTTTTTTTTGCTGCAATTACGAGTTTATATCCAGCAATTCCATTTATATCCCATGGTTCTGAGTTTATATCTTACAATTCCAAGTTTATATCCTACAATTCTTTTTATATCCCACAATTCCGAGTTTATATCTCACAGTTTTGAGTTTATATCCCACAATTTTAAGCTCATTTTCCACAATTCCAAATTTAAATTTTGCAATTCCGAGTTTATATCCTACAATTCCGAAGTTTATATCCCACAATTCTGTTTATATCCCACAATTTTGAGCTCATATTCCACAATTCCAAATTTAAATTTTGCAATTCCGAGTTTATATCCCGCAGTTCCAAGTTTATATCCTGCAATTCCGAGTTAACATCCTGCAATTCTGAGTTTATATCTTGCAATTCAGAGAATTAATTCCACAATTGAGATTTTATTTCCTGCCATTCTGAATATATGTCCTGCAATTCTGAGTTTATATCCCACAATTCCAAGTTTATATCTCGCAATTTTGAGCTTATATCCCACAATTCTGAGTTTATATCCAGCAATTCCATTTATATCCCATGTTTCTGAGTTTATATCTTACAATTCCAAGTTTATATCCTACAATTCTTTTTATATCCCACAATTTTGAGCTCATTTTCCACAATTCCAAATTAAAATTTTGCAATTCCGAGTTTATATCCCGCAGTTCCAAGTTTATATCCTGCAATTCCGAGTTAATAACCTGCAATTCTGAGTTTATATCTTGCAATTCAGAGAATTAATTCCACAATTGAGATTTTATTTCCTGCCATTCTGAATGTATGTCCTGCAATTCTGAGTTTATATCCCACAATTCCAAGTTTATATCTCGCAATTTTGAGCTTATATCCCGCAATTCTGAGTTTATATCTTGCAATTCAGAGATTTAATTCGACAATTCTATATTTTAATTTCCTGCAATTCTGAATTTATGTCCTGCAATTCAACGTTTATGTCCTTCAATATTTGAGTTTATATCTGGCAAGTTGTTTTTTTCAAAAGTGCAAGATGTAAACTCAAAATTGCAAAAAAAAAAAAAAAAAAAAAAAAAAACTGTCAAAATTGTGTGATAAAAAAAAAAAAAAAAAAAATTACATGTGCCAGAAACAAGCTTCCATAAATTTGGCACCAACTGAAGCACGGAAATAATAACAGAAGAAAACTTGCAGACAGCTGCTGCAGACGATAAAAGCTTTGTGCCGAGGGCCTGTGCTGTGTAGTGTGAGAGTGTGTGTGAGAGAAAGAGGTTTGTGTATATGTGTGTGAGGGCAGCACATCACAGAACTCTATGGCACCGTTGGGCCGATGGCGGGTTCTGGCACTGACACGTCCTGCCCTTGGCATTCATCTAAACCACATTACGGGCAAAAACCCAGAAGCACAAAACTCTGATGAAGATGCATCTGTTCACCAAACCTGACAGAGAGAAAGGGCTCAAATTTTTCAGTCTAGCCACTGTCTTTTAGTTACGTCCCACATCACAACAAAAGCACACTTGGATGCTTGAACCATGAAGAAAATCAAGGAAAACATTAGGAAAATTACAAATTTTCAAGCATCTCAGCTGCAACCAAGTGTCAGTGCAAACAAAGACACACAAAGAACTCTAACTGTCTATATCAAGGTTATTGCTGAATCACAATATACTACACAAATTATTGTTCAGCGTATGAACTTCATGAATGCAACTCATGCATAAAAACAGAATTTATTGTATAACACGGAATATCACAGATTTAGACATGAATCCTGCACATTCTGAAAAATTATTTACCAGAATTTATTTACAAGAAAATTGCAAATACACAATACAGCATTTCTGGAAAAAAAATAAGTGATAATTCTTTCTAAAATCGAATTAATCTTTATAAATTAATTAGACATGATTTAGATTATTAAAATGTAATGAAACTATTAAAATGAATGCAGAAAATTAATAGAAAACAGATTCACAGAATTTGATCTAAATAAAACTGAATTTGAGAAAAATAACAAAACATTTTACAGGGCCTTAAAATGTAACTTTTGTTCAACTTTGCTGTTAAATTGTGTACGTTTCATGATTTTTAATTAATTAGACATGCTTCTTAAATACTTTTTTTTAATGTAATCATTAAAATAGAGTCTAGAAAAATTCAAAACAGGAAAAACTGAATAAAACAAATTGCATAGGGCCCTATTTACTTTCATTTGTGTCTTTATTTTATTGAATTTGTTTTTGTTTGTTACTTGCATATGTGTTCTTATTAATAAAATAACAAAAATGACTATATCATGATATAAATTGATATTGTGTAATTAAATTATTATATTATGAAATAAGATTTGGCGTTATCCTTTTAGCTCTTATCAAGATGTTGTTTTAAGTTTTTTGAAATAGTATCGGTTCAGTAGTAGTATTGAGATATTTAAGTCAGGTATCGCATCGGAGTCAAAATTTTGGTAACGTGACAACAATATTACATTTATTACAGACTTTCAGTTTGTGTTGGGTGGAAATAATCAAATGTGTTCTTCAATATTCTACTTTTAAAAAGATAATTAGGACTTTTATTCTTACAATTTTCACACAATCACACAACATTATATACTCAAACTTCTCCATCATCACACTCAGTAAAAATGTCAGTTTCTCTTGTCTCGAGTCTCATTTGCATATTGAATGGCAACTTGCCCAGTGACAGCCAATCCAGAATGGCCTCCAGGTTTGTTTTTCCCAGCAGCCTCAGCGTTTGCACCTGCTGAGGTGAGAGAGCGTCTGTTAGCGTCTGTCAATCTCTGATTCTGACAGAAGCGCCAGAAAGAGCCAGAACAGACAGACGTCAGAATATGAAAGAATATTAAACACTGCAGTGAGCCAGTCTCTCGTGATAAGCACGGCAGTGAACGATCAGGATATTTTCAAAAGAGAGATGTTAAAGGCAGTGTTGGGAAGGTTACTTTGGAAATGTAATAGGTTACAGATTACAAGTTACTTGATTTAAAATGTAATTAGTAGTGTAACTTTTCAATTACTTTATAAAAGTAATGTAACTTATTACTTTTAATTACTTTTCGATTACTTTTCTAAATTTCGAATATTTTCAACTGTTATTCATTTTGAAACATTTAAACGAGGCAGAGTTAATCTTACAGTAGCACTCAACATTGATTATTGTCAGACTTTCAAAATCCTTCATCACTTGAATACAGTAAGGGATAATATACATCTTTATTTTGCAGGAACAACTGGCTACAATCTCAACAACATTATCCCACTTATTAAACAACTGCTTCATAGCTTATTTAGATTTTTAGGTCAAAATTATTAAAAAAATACTGATCTGATCTGAAATATTTGAACGCAAAGCTTCCATGAAGAAATCAGTTGCTAGCAAACGGCAAGTTCATTAGACATTTTAGGTATACAGTGCAGTCTTACCAGTTTTATTACACAACATTTCACCACATAAATAATTAAGGAAGTAGTACTAGTTTGTTAGTTATCTTATAATCCATTACAGTGTACAAAAAAAAAAAAAAAAAAAAATGGCAGCAGCTGTGTTTGTATGAGACAAATTGACAGAATTAAGAAGTTGTCCACATAATATTGAATTAAGCTTTAATAATTTGTTAGCTAACCAAACACAATTATCAAGCATATAACACTGACTGAAGTTGCCCTGAATGTCATGACTGACCAATCAGAATTAAGCATTCCACAATACCGTGTAATAATTTAATTTAAAGCACAGCTACTACAATTTCAGACTTTTTTTTTTCTTTTTTACTTTTTTTTGGTGGGGGGGGGGGGTCTTTTTATGGCTTTTATTGTGATAGTACAGTAGAGAGATGACAGGAAAAAGCTGGGAGGAGAGAGGGGAGCGCAGTTGCACTATATGTCATAACAAGATCATAACATAAATAGCATCATAAGAAATTGTTTAATAGCTGTGATACTGGGTTTGAAATTAAATGTTTGCATAGTTATGACAGGAAACACGAGCATCTAACTATGCCTTGGAAAAAACAATCTTAAAAAATAAAGTTTATTTATAAACCCAAATAGGAAAGTTTAGAGTTATCGAATAAGCATGTGTCCTATTCTCTGTCCTAAACTCCTGAAACATTGGTGTCTCATTTTAGAGCAGTCAATGCAATTTATTGAAGAAGTCAATTAAATCTGTAAGTTGGGGTGAGTGTGTGAAAAAATTCAGATGTAATCCCCTTTGTAATCTCTGGCATTTTTCAGAAGTAACTGTAATTTAATTACTTTTTTTTTTTTTTTAGTAACTGTAACTAATTACAGTTACATTTATTTTGTAATTAAATTACGTAATTCCATTACTTCCCAACACTAGTTAAAGGAATATTCCAGGTTAAACATAACTGACGTAACTCTACGACAGCACCAAGAAAAGCTCATGGTTTGTAAAAATGAATGGAGAGCATTTACTGTAATGCACTTACAATGGAAGTCTATGGAATAAATGTACCGGAGGTTCTAAAAGTAAAAACACTACTCAAGTACTACTCACATGTTAAAAACCTGACACATACAGTAACTAAGTTTTTTTATTATTATTATTATTAGTTTATTTAACAGGGACAATGTAGTACTGTATAACATTGCTACAATTTCATGCAGCCGATGCTCTACATATAGGCTTCTAGCCAAAGGCTAATTTGAAGCCCCAGTCCCTGGTTAGGCTTAGCCCTGATAAAATATACATATAATACAAAACCAAATAAAATAAAATGGAATAAACAGCTGAGACTCTGTACAACCATTAGTGTTCACATATCTGCTTTAGTTTGAACCACTTTTTCAGTTTTGTTTGAAAAATATTCAACTGTGTTTGCATTTTCAATTCAGCTGGCAAGCTGTTCCATAACAATGTACCTTGAACTGAAAATGTAGATTGTGCAAATTTAGTTTTTCTCTGTGTAGTTGCACCTCTTGTAGTGATCCCCTTACTACTCTGTTTTGATATTAATGTGCATATAACTTTTGGCGCAAGATTATTTAAACATTTAAAAAACATTTTAATAAGAGATGAATTTATACAATTTTCAAAACTAAGCAAACTATGTTTTTGTCAAATATTACAGTGATGCCATCTGGTTGGTTTCTTATCCAAAACTTTTAGTGTTTGTTTATATAAGGATCTAACAGGTTTAATAGTCAGTTGAGAAACCTGACTCCAGACAGTCACACAGTAAGATAAGTGTGAAAAAAATCATTGCATGCATGTATAACTTGGCTGCTTTCAAAGATATATATGGTCTAATCATGTAAAAACAATTCAGATTTGTTCTGATTGTTCTACACGCAAGTTTATATCCCACAGTTCTGAGTTTATATCTTGGAATTTTGAGTTTATTTCCCACAATTCTGAGTTTGTCTCGCAGTTCCAAGTTTATATCCCACAGTTGTTTATATACGATCCCACAATTCCGAATTTATATACCGTAATTCCAAGTTTATATCCCACAGTTGTTTATATACGATCCCACAATTCCGAATTTATATACCGTAATTCCAAGTTTATATCCCACAGTTCTGAGTTTATATCTTGGAATTTTGAGTTTATTTCCCACAATTCTGAGTTTGTCTCGCAGTTCCAAGTTTATATCCCACAGTTGTTTATATACGATCCCACAATTCCGAATTTATATACCGTAATTCCAAGTTTATATCCCACAGTTTTGAGTTTATATCTCAGAATTCTGAATTTATATCCCACAGTGTTGTTTTCGTCAAAAATGGCTTGTTGATGACTAAAACATGACGAGACGTGTGTGAGTTTTCGTTGACGAGACGAGAATAGACGAAAATGTTAGTGGGTGGTCCGTCAGACGTTTAAAATGCACGACATTTCTGCTTATTGTGCATGCCAATTAAAACCTAAAAAGTATCTGCTGCTATGGCAAGCCGTTTTAGCATTAAATACTCTTTGCCATACTAGTAGGCTATGGCAAGCCGTTTTAGCATTCTATCCTTGTTTGGTTACGCCCACCACCTGGCGTGCAGCGCACAACGTGCTCAACATGTCACATTGTTGTCATTCAGACAGACAGACGATTAACCATGATGGCGGCAGTTTGCACATTATTTCAAATGTATGTCTTTTATGTCTAAAACCATTCCTTCATTATTGTAATTATTGGTGAAAATAGTCGATCCGGAAGCTCACATTGTGTTGAACTATAGATCTGCTATTTTCACAACTTATAAGTGACACTACCCAACAGCAAAATACTTACTGACCTACGTTAATTTGTTAAAAGACTACTTTTCCCTCTTTTTTTGACTAAAACTAGACTAAAACCTTTATGACTTTTCATCGACTAAAATTGGACTAAAACTAATAAGCATTTTAGTCCAAAAGACTAAGACTAAATCTAAGATGGTTGTCAAAAACAACACTGATATCCCACAATTCCAAATTTACATTTTGCACTTCCAAGTTTTTATCCCACAATTCCGAGTTTTTATCCCACAATTCCAAGTTTTTATCCCACAATTCCGAGTTTTTATTCCACAATTCCAAGTTTATATCCCACAATTCCAAGTTTATATCCCACAATTCTGAGTTTATATCTTGCAATTGAGTTTGTCTCGCAATTCCAAATTTATAACCCACAGTTCTGTTTACATACTGCAATTCCGAATTTAAATCCCGTAATTCCAAGTTTATATCCCACAATTCCAAGATTATATACCACAGTTCTGTATATATCCCACAATTCTGAGTTTATATCCTGCAATTCCAAGTTTACATCCCTTAATTCCAAGTTTATATCCACAATTCCTAGTTTATATTCCACAATTCCAAGATTATATCCCACAGTTCTGTTTATATCCCACAATTCCAAGATTATATACCACAGTTATTTTTATATACCGCAATTCCAATATTTATATCCCATAATTCTAATTTTATATCCCACAATTCAGAGTTTATATTCCACAGTTCTGTTCATATACCACAATTCCGAATTTATATCCCATAATTCCAAGTTTATATCCCTCAATTCCAAGTTTATATCCCACAATTCCTAGTTTATATTCCACAATTCCAAGATTATGTTTATATCCCACAATTTTGAGTTGTATCTTGCAATTCCAAGATTATATACCACAGTTCTTTTTATATACCGCAATTCCAAAATTTACATCCCATAATTCTAATTTTATATCCCACAATTCAGAGTTTTTATTCCACAGTTCTGTTCATATACCACAATTCCGAATTTATATCCCATAATTCCAAGTTTACATCCCTTAATTCCAAGTTTATATCCACAATTCCTAGTTTATATTCCACAATTCCAAGATTATATCCCACAGTTCTGTTTATATCCCACAATTCTGAGTTTATATCCCGCAATTCCAAGATTATATACCACAGTTATTTTTATATACCGCAATTCCAATATTTATATCCCATAATTCTAATTTTATATCCCACAATTCAGAGTTTATATTCCACAGTTCTGTTCATATACCACAATTCCGAATTTATATCCCATAATTCCAAGTTTATATCCCTCAATTCCAAGTTTATATCCCACAATTCCTAGTTTATATTCCACAATTCCAAGATTATGTTTATGTCCCACAATTTTGAGTTGTATCTTGCAATTCTAAGATTATATACCACAGTTCTTTTTATATACCGCAATTCCAAAATTTACATCCCATAATTCTAATTTTATATCCCACAATTCAGAGTTTTTATTCCACAGTTCTGTTCATATACCACAATTCCGAATTTATATCCCATAATTCCAAGTTTACATCCCTTAATTCCAAGTTTATATCCACAATTCCTAGTTTATATTCCACAATTCCAAGATTATATCCCACAGTTCTGTTTATATCCCACAATTCTGAGTTTATATCCCGCAATTCCAAGATTATATACCACAGTTATTTTTATATACCGCAATTCCAATATTTATATCCCATAATTCTAATTTTATATCCCACAATTCAGAGTTTATATTCCACAGTTCTGTTCATATACCACAATTCCGAATTTATATCCCATAATTCCAAGTTTATATCCCTCAATTCCAAGTTTATATCCCACAATTCCTAGTTTATATTCCACAATTCCAAGATTATGTTTATATCCCACAATTTTGAGTTGTATCTTGCAATTCCAAGATTATATACCACAGTTCTTTTTATATACCGCAATTCCAAAATTTACATCCCATAATTCTAATTTTATATCCCACAATTCAGAGTTTTTATTCCACAGTTCTGTTCATATACCACAATTCCGAATTTATATCCCATAATTCCAAGTTTACATCCCTTAATTCCAAGTTTATATCCACAATTCCTAGTTTATATTCCACAATTCCAAGATTATATCCCACAGTTCTGTTTATATCTCACAATTCCGAGTTTATATATTACAGTCTTTATAATATAATATACTAGTCTATATAACAGCTTCAGTCTCTGACAGCTGAACTCACACTATATTTTAACTTATCAAACAGAGCTCAAACTACCCAGAGTTATGTGCAAATGCTCAAAAACGTCTCATCTGACCTGCGGATCACATGAATGAAATCAGATCCACCCGCTGACATACAGAACGAGGAATAATCACCGCAGCTTTAATATTTGCACATTTATGTTTGAAAACCTTGTTGGCACATCGCTCATCATTTTCGGTTTTAAATATTTGTCTTTGATTTCGGCTCATTAAAACCACCAGAGCCTCATTAATTCAAATATTTAGTCAATTAAAGTCTGAATCCTGTATAAATTAAGGAAAAATAAAACAGCCTGAAATAAAGCAGGGAAACCCAAACACATTAAACCATTTTCCTCTCGTCTAATAAATGATAAATTCACCCAGAAATGAAACGTCTGTCATCTTTTTATGTTGTTTTTGCCATTTTCGGACAAAAAAGGAGCTGCTCTTTTACCATTTAATGGAAGTGGATTGTAAAACAGCCCTTTTTACACTGTTAACAAAATATATCTGTCATCAGTTTATGATCAGATCTTGCTGTCTGTTTATAAACAGGAAAAACATTAGTGATGCATGCATTAGCTATGCATAATAAATGTGTTTAACTAATTACTAAATAACATTTTGGGTAGTTTTCAAAGAAAATTGTTTTTTTTTTTTTAAGAAAAAAATAGGTTCATTCCGTGTTAAATCAACCAAATTTCAAAAACTTCCCAGGTTAAAATTTTTGATTTTGCTAATATTTATTCTGAGGAAAGATAGACATGTATAGTGATGAAAGCCAAAATATGAAATGTCATGGATAAATATTTACTGAGTAATCAACTATTTTGTTGAGGGAGGTCAAAATGGCAATTTTCACCTTTGATTCAGAGTCAAGTTACAGGGGGTTAAAAATGACTTTAGAAAGATGGCAGCATCATTATCTTATTTTTACACAGAGATTTGTAGTTGAAAGAGTAAACTCTGTTGACTTTAGCTATATTTGTTGCATTATGTGCCAATGGTGACCATTCAAAAATGGGGAAACAGCACTTTTCAAGTTTTTCTCTAAAGTTTGCATGCCTGTAACTCAAGAAGTATTAAAGCTATTTGAATGCCCTTTTACATATTGAGTCTTATTAAACTTTCCTTTTGGTATCTTTATTTTTAATGCCCTATGATATTTGGTTCCAGAGATATTGGAATTTCAATATGGCTCCAGGAGTAAATCATTAAAATGTACACATTTTCAGTGGTCAAAAACCAAATGTGGGTCAGTTTAAGGTTTTCACTTATTTTCTTTTAAAAAGGAATGTCTGAAGAAATAATCATTCTAAAACTAGAGATGTATCTTGTTTCTTTCTGTCAAGACAACTGCATTGAACATACCACTCTGAGTGTCATAAATATTATTCTTCCAAAGTTTGAGTGCCTATAACTCAAGAAGTACTGAAGATATCACAATATGATTTTAGATTCTAGTTCTTCATAAACTTTTCTTTTAGAATCTTAGATCTTTCTGTCCCAGAGATATGGGGATCTCAATGAGGCTCCATGTCCAGATTGTTGAATGTTATCCATTTTCAGTGGTTAAAAAGCAAATGTTGGCCACTTTGTATACAGCTGTTACTTATTTTATGTCTGAAGAAGAAATAATGTTGAAATTAGAATTGTATCTTGTTTCCCTCTATCAGAATAATTGCATAGATAATATCTGTTTGAGTCTCATAAATATTATTTTTCCAAAATGTGTAATACTTGAGTTACAGACATGCAAACCTTGGAGAAAAACTTGAAAGGTGCCGTTTCCCCATTTTTGAATGGTCCCCATTGGCACAAAATGCAACAAAGATTGCTGAAGTCAAAAGATTTTACTAATATAACTACCAATCTCTGTGCAAAAATAAGATAATGATGCTGCCATCTTTCTGAAGTAATTTTTAACCCCCTGTAACTTGACTCTGAATCGAAGGTGAAAATTGGCATTTTTACCTCCCTCTACAAAATAGTGGATTGCTCAGTAATTATTCATCCATGACATTTAATATTTTGGCTTTCATCACTATACACGTGTATCTTTCTTCAGAATTAATATTAAATATACACAGAATGACCTAATAGTTCTCTCCGTTTCTAAATATAATTAAGTCTGGTTAATTAATCACATTCTAAGTAAAACAAGCAAGTAAATGATGGCAGGATTTGTCTTTTTGAGGCCTGACTGCACTGAGATCAGCCGTCCAGACTGATTTTACATGATGTCAATCTGTAGACAACAGCAGCTGTAGATCAGAGTCAGTATGAATCAGACGGACGATAAGAGACGCAGCCAGTGATGACAGACCGGCCCTGATACGGGAGACCATCATACACACCAAACTCCAGTCTCCATCACGGGACGAGGTTTCGGGCCGCTGTTGTTCACTCGTATGAGACAAATGGAGTGTGAGACTTGTGAAAATCCAGAGTGTCACTCGCTGCCCACAACACGTCAGAACAGATTCACTCGGAGCACAAATAAAGAGCCGACGAGACACAAGAGCAATGAAGCCAGCAGAGCTCTGAAAATACACACACACACGTCTGCCTGAATAAAGTCTGATCCACATGACTGGTCATTTCACAGACTTAACTAATAAAAACAAGATGAAAACACAGCTCAGCCTGATGATAACTCATCCAGAAATGTTCACAGAAGTCACTATATTGATGCTTTAAAATGTTAACATATATGCCAGTAGTATTATTTTTCACTTTTTTACTTTATTTGATTTCATATTTGAGATCAAATGTTTGAGCTTAAGTCAATGTTTTAATGTTTTCGAAAGAAGTCTGATGCTCACCAAGGCTGCATTTTTTTGATTGAAAATACGGTAAAAATGTGAAATATTATTATGATTTAAAATAAGTGTTTTCTATGTGCATATTTTGTAAAATGAAATGTATTGCTGTGGTCAGAGTTGAATTATAAACCTGCTGAAAAAAGCTGAATAATAAACTTGTTTAATACATTTTTTAATTTGTCCATTGTCTATTGTGTTTTTTTATTATCTATTTGCTTCTCTGAAAATAAAAATGATAAATAAAACAAAAATTTTTTAAAATTGATAATATTCATAAAGATTTACAATTTGATTATGATTGTTAAAACAAATAAAAAAACAATAAAGTGTTAAAATAATTGATAAATAGTAATAAATGAATAAAGAAATGAGATTATGAAGTATATTTATGACCCTGTAGCACAAAACCAGTCTTAAGCAGTACGTATTTGTAGCAATAGCATTGGGTAAAAATTATAAATTTTTCTCTTATGCCAAAAATCATTAGGATATTAAGTAAAGATCATGTTCCATGAAGATATTTTGTAAATTTTCTACTGTAAATATATCAAAACTTCATTTTTGATTATTAATATGCATTGCTAAGAACTTTATTTGGACAACTTTAAAGGCGATTTTCTCATTTATTATTATTATTATTATTTTTTTTTTTTTTGCATCCTCAGATTCCAGATTTTCAAATAGCTGTATCTCGGCCAAATATTGCCCTATCCTAACAAATCACACAAGCATACATCAATGGAAAGCTTATTTATTCAGCTCAAAACTGACCCTTATCACTGGTCATGTGGTCCAGAGTCCATTTTAATTCGTATCTTGGTTTTTCTATTATCTATCTGCTTCTCAGATAAGAAAAGAGATCTCAACAATGACTCAAACTGTGTTTAGACACCAAAGTCTCAATCGGCTGTCTGATCTAATGAATTACTCAAGTCCTGTTCATTGAGAACCAACTCGCTGACCGACAAAACCTCCTGTAAAACCACAAGTGAGCAGAGAGAATGAAGAGCAGGTGCAGGTCAACACAGATGCTGCTACAAACATACGGCGAGTCCTTTCAGGACAGGTGCTCCGAACCCAACAGAACCACAACCACTTCACCCGCCGCTTCAGCCGTTACCGGCACGCATTATTACGGTTAACGGCGGCAACCTGCGGCTCCTTTGATCCGAGCAGAGTCACGACGAACCGCGACGGCCTGAACAGATGGAGAGTCAATGGAGGCAAGTGACCTAAATTAATGGCCACTCCGACACACGCAGCCACTCGCCCCATGTGTGTGTGTGAGAGAGAGAAAGAAGGTTAATTACCTCCTCGTCCTTCACTGTCGGCCGGTTTCACCTGGATGGGCCGGTTCATCTGAATAAGATAGAGAGAAAGAGAGATGTTAGAACAGCGCATGTTGATGTCTTCAGAGTCACTTGAGTGTCAGATAAATAAACAAACATGTCAAGAAATCACACAAGCACATACCTCCTGAGGTTTAATTGATTAAAGCAATAATCTACAGAGACTTCTGCGGATTTCTAATCAAACGACAATAAAAAAAAAAAATAATGATAAACCAAAATAAATTTAAATTTAGCAAATTCATAACATTAATAAAATGACAAATTTGTAAAACAATAAAATAGTAAATTTGATTATGATTAAATATAAAATTAAAAGCAATAATCTCCAGAGACAAACTAGTCATTACATATATAAAATTAATTGAAAAATCATTCAATTATAAATTGTGATCAACCTTCAACGTTAAAATGTTGAGTAAAGAATTTCAGTAGTTGTATCAAGACTGAAAAAAAATTAAAATATGATGAATTGTTGAAACAATATTGTGATAAAATTAAAACAGTGAATCAATCTTGGTGCATAATATTGATTTGCCAGTGAATTCTCAAAAATTAACAAATAATCATCAATATTACACAAAAAAGTAATATTGTGAAATATTATTACAGTTTAAAATAATGGTGTTCTATATTGATATATTTTAAAATATAATTTATATCTGTGATGCAAAGCTGTTTTTTTTTTAATCAGCCATTACTTTAGTTTTCAGTGTCACATGATTCTTCAAAAATCATTATAATATGCTGATTTATTATCAATGTTGGAAACAGTTATGCTGCTTAATATTTTTTTTGGAACATGTGATTCAACGTGATTGAAAAGATGTGATTCTTTTTCAGGATTCTTGATGAATAAAAAGTTAAAAAGAACAGCATTTGTTCAAAATATAAATCTTTTCTAACAATATAAGTCTTTGCTATCACTTATCAATTTAACACATCCTTGGTGAATAAAAGTAATAATTTCTTTCAAAAACAGAAGGAATAAAAATGTACTGACCCCAAATTTTGAACACTACTGTTAAAAAAAAAAAAAAAAAAATAAGCAGCACAATTTGTTTCAACATTGATAATAAATCAGTATATTAGAATGATTTCTAAAGGATCATGTGACACTGAATACTGGACTAATGATGCTGAAAAATTAAGCTTTGATCACAGAAATAAATTAGATTTTTAATGTATATTAAAATAGGAGAACGTTATTTTAAATCGTAATAATAATATTTCACAGTTTGTACTTTTTTTCTGTATTTTTGATCAAATAAATGCAGCCTTGATGAGCATAAGAATCATCTTTAAAATACTTGGTAGTGCTTAAAATCTTGGTAGTGTATACACACACACACACACACACACACACACACACACAAACTAAAAACTATTAAGTTCTATAAAAGCATAATAGATAAAAGGAAAAATATTATGAATAAACATTAAAGATTAACACTAAAAATACTACAAAAAGATAACTAAAAATTAATTTAGATTGAGCAAATTGATACTATTAATAAAACAATACATTTGATAAATTGTTAAATATATAATATAAATATAAAATATTTATATATATATATATATATAAAATAATAAAATGGTCAATTTGATAAATTTGTTATAAAATGATCAAAAATATGCAATTATGCAGGGATATTTTATTTGTCTATTACTTTTTCTAATATCCATTGCTCATTTGTTTGTCAGACAAAAAAAGACCACATACGCCTCACGAGATCGTAACAATGTCTCAAACTTTGCTCACATACCAAAGAAATATTGAGCATGTCTTTCGTAAACGCTAGCAGATTCATTAATAAAAAAAAAAAACCCACAAAGCTCTGAACAAGCCTTAGTATCTTATTTTCTAAACATCTATATTTTAATTGTTTGGGTATTTTTGCTGGAGTTTTGGTTGCATGTGTCAGCAGCGGTCAGCTGGTTCTGCTCTGGTTTTTGTTGGTGAAGGCGCGGCTGAACAAAGCCTTGTGTGTGTCAGTGTTGGGGTCAGACTGAGACCCGTGAGACGTTGTCTCTTTCTTCTGATTTGCTCCGTCTCAGGACTCAAAACTCGCGTGATTGGTTGTAAAGCTCCAGAGCTGCGGCCCGTTAAAATCCTCGGAGTCGCCGCGGCAACAGGAGTCATTAAGCAGCGCAGGGTACACCGGGAGTTGCTAAGCAACCGGGCAGATCGGGTCGGCAGCCTGTTGGTCTGCGGGCTGCAATCCAGCGAATTGGCACGCGCCTGCCTGCTCTTGCACCAATTCCACCATTATTTCCATGGCGTGTCCAATGAGGTTAAAGGAAAAACTCCAATTATTCACCAGAACCCCCTAACAACCCCCACCTCCGTCCCACTTTAATGCCCTCTTTTACTCAATTTGACAAAAGTTTTGTGCCATCACTGAGAGCCGGCGGCCAGATACACCTCACATCCCACCACACGAACATACACGGCCCACAGGATCAAGCCCACCTATTTGGACCACACCTGTAAAACACAGACCAAACAATACCAAAAAACTCCTCAATATTTTGATTGTTTTAAGGTGTCCAGTCTCCAACTTCCATCTTAAAATCTCATGTGTCTCATCTAGAGCTTCAGAAGAGATCTCAACAAGAAAACATGCAAGACACAAGATTTGAGAAGATACAAGATTTAAGACGAGACAAGATAAACACATTTAGTCAAATCAAAAGATATTGGTATTGTTTTATGTTAAGCAGACTAATTATTACTAGCACAAATGTTAAAATAAAATGACCATTATTTATACCATTTATATTTATGCATTTTTTTTTTTTTTTTTTTGATAAAAAAAGATTCAGCTCATTCTGAGGAAATTGCATTGGACCACACCTGTAAAACACAGACCAATACAGACCAAACAACGCCGAAAACTCATCAATATCTCAAGTGTTTTTAAGTGTCCAGCCTCTAACCACTAACTTAAAACCTCATGTGTCTGATCTAGAGCTTCAAATGAGATCTCAACAAGATACAAGATTTGAGAAGATACAAGACAGAAGACGAGACAAGATATGAGAAGAAAACACAACAACATAAAACACATTAATCAAAAGACTTGTATTGTTTTGTTAAGCTGACTAATTACTACAGACTTGCACAAATGTTAAAATAATGTGATTTTAGGAAAAATGAAACAATTGTTTATCTTTATGCATTGTTTTTTACCGGAAACTACAACTCAGAACAGATTCAGGTGTGTTTGATCAGTGTCTGATGTCTTACTGTATTCCTGCATTGGCAAACACACACACAGAGGCTGGCTCACGGCGCGAGTTCACTCTGGCTGATGAAGCGTCTGAACTCATGAGCGCTGAAGGAGCCGTTCACTGGAGCAGCTTCTCTCAGATAGAGAAACACGGTGTGTGTCAGATTCATTAGAGTCCCAGTAGAGTTCAGTACGTTCAAGTGCTTCATCTCTGTCTCTCTCGCACCCTTTGGCCTCAAAAACCAATATGGCTCCCTGCACACACTCCTAATGGCTTGATCAAGGCTGACAAATAGGCCAGTGCTCCTGTCTCACCTCCACACGCTTATCTGTCTCTCTATTACTCTACCAGTGCTCCTGTCTCACCTCCACACGCTTATCTGTCTCTCTATTACTCTACCAGTGCTCCTGTCTCACCTCCACACGCTTATCTGTCTCTCTATTACTCTACCAGTGCTCCTGTCTCACCTCCACAGGCTTATCTGTCTCTCTATTACTCTACCAGTGCTCCTGTCTCACCTCCACACGCTTATCTGTCTCTCTATTGCTCTACCAGTGCTCCTGTCTCACCTCCACACGCTTATCTGTCTCTCTATTACTCTACCAGTGCTCCTGTCTCACCTCCACACGCTTATCTGTCTCTCTATTACTCTACCAGTGCTCCTGTCTCACCTCCACACGCTTATCTGTCTCTCTATTACTCTACCAGTGCTCCTGTCTCACCTCCACATGCTTATCTGTCTCTCTATTACTCTACCAGTGCTCCTGTCTCACCTCCGAATGCTCATGTCTCTCTATTACTCTACCAGTGCTCCTGTCTCACCTCCGAATGCTCATGTCTCTCTATTACTCTACCAGTGCTCCTGTCTCACCTCCGAATGCTCATGTCTCTCTATTACTCTACCAGTGCTCCTGTCTCACCTCCACATGCTTATCTGTCTCTCTATTACTCTACCAGTGCTCCTGTCTCACCTCCGAATGCTCATGTCTCTCTATTACTCTACCAGTGCTCCTGTCTCACCTCCGAATGCTCATGTCTCTCTATTACTCTACCAGTGCTCCTGTCTCACCTCCGAATGCTCATGTCTCTCTATTACTCTACCAGTGCTCCTGTCTCACCTCCGAATGCTCATGTCTCTCTATTACTCTACCAGTGCTCCTGTCTCACCTCCGAATGCTCATGTCTCTCTATTACTCTACCGTGCTCCTGTCTCACCTCCGAATGCTCGTCTCTCTATTGCTCTACCAGTGCTCCTGTCTCACCTCCGAATGCTCATGTCTCTCTATTACTCTACCAGTGCTCCTGTCTCACCTCCGAATGCTCATGTCTCTCTATTACTCTACCAGTGCTCCTGTCTCACCTCCGAATGCTCATGTCTCTCTATTACTCTACCAGTGCTCCTGTCTCACCTCCGAATGCTCATGTCTCTCTATTACTCTACCAGTGCTCCTGTCTCACCTCCGAATGCTCATGTCTCTCTATTACTCTACCAGTGCTCCTGTCTCACCTCCGAATGCTCGTCTCTCTATTGCTCTACCAGTGCTCCTGTCTCACCTCCGAATGCTCATGTCTCTCTATTACTCTACCAGTGCTCCTGTCTCACCTCCGAATGCTCATGTCTCTCTATTACTCTACCAGTGCTCCTGTCTCACCTCCGAATGCTCATGTCTCTCTATTACTCTACCAGTGCTCCTGTCTCACCTCCGAATGCTCATGTCTCTCTATTACTCTACCAGTGCTCCTGTCTCACCTCCGAATGCTCATGTCTCTCTATTACTCTACCAGTGCTCCTGTCTCACCTCCGAATGCTCATGTCTCTCTATTACTCTACCAGTGCTCCTGTCTCACCTCCACATGCTTATCTGTCTCTCTATTACTCTACCAGTGCTCCTGTCTCACCTCCGAATGCTCATGTCTCTCTATTACTCTACCAGTGCTCCTGTCTCACCTCCGAATGCTCATGTCTCTCTATTACTCTACCAGTGCTCCTGTCTCACCTCCGAATGCTCATGTCTCTCTATTACTCTACCAGTGCTCCTGTCTCACCTCCGAATGCTCATGTCTCTCTATTACTCTACCGTGCTCCTGTCTCACCTCCGAATGCTCGTCTCTCTATTGCTCTACCAGTGCTCCTGTCTCACCTCCGAATGCTCATGTCTCTCTATTACTCTACCAGTGCTCCTGTCTCACCTCCGAATGCTCATGTCTCTCTATTACTCTACCAGTGCTCCTGTCTCACCTCCGAATGCTCATGTCTCTCTATTACTCTACCAGTGCTCCTGTCTCACCTCCGAATGCTCATGTCTCTCTATTACTCTACCGTGCTCCTGTCTCACCTCCGAATGCTCGTCTCTCTATTGCTCTACCAGTGCTCCTGTCTCACCTCCGAATGCTCATGTCTCTCTATTACTCTACCAGTGCTCCTGTCTCACCTCCGAATGCTCATGTCTCTCTATTACTCTACCAGTGCTCCTGTCTCACCTCCGAATGCTCATGTCTCTCTATTACTCTACCAGTGCTCCTGTCTCACCTCCGAATGCTCATGTCTCTCTATTACTCTACCAGTGCTCCTGTCTCACCTCCGAATGCTCATGTCTCTCTATTACTCTACCGTGCTCCTGTCTCACCTCCGAATGCTCATCTCTCTATTGCTCTACCAGTGCTCCTGTCTCACCTCCGAATGCTCATGTCTCTCTATTACTCTACCAGTGCTCCTGTCTCACCTCCGAATGCTCATGTCTCTCTATTACTCTACCAGTGCTCCTGTCTCACCTCCGAATGCTCATGTCTCTCTATTACTCTACCAGTGCTCCTGTCTCACCTCCGAATGCTCATGTCTCTCTATTACTCTACCGTGCTCCTGTCTCACCTCCGAATGCTCGTCTCTCTATTGCTCTACCAGTGCTCCTGTCTCACCTCCAAATGCTCATGTCTCTCTATTACTCTACCAGTGCTCCTGTCTCACCTCCGAATGCTCATGTCTCTCTATTGCTCTACCAGTGCTCCTGTCTCACCTCCAAATGCTCATGTCTCTCTATTACTCTACCAGTGCTCCTGTCTCACCTCCGAATGCTCATGTCTCTCTATTGCTCTACCAGTGCTCCTGTCTCACCTCCAAATGCTCATGTCTCTCTATTACTCTACCAGTGCTCCTGTCTCACCTCCGAATGCTCATGTCTCTCTATTGCTCTACCAGTGCTCCTGTCTCACCTCTGAATGCTCATGTCTCTCTATTACTCTACCAGTGCTCCTGTCTCACCTCCACACGCTTATCTGTCTATCTATTATTCTACCAGTGCTCCTGTCTCAACTCTGAATGCTCATGTCTCTCTATTACTCTACCAGTGCTCCTGTCTCACCTCCACATGCTTATCTGTCTCTCTATTACTCTACCAGTGCTCCTGTCTCACCTCCGAATGCTCATGTCTCTCTATTACTCTACCAGTGCTCCTGTCTCACCTCCGAATGCTCATGTCTCTCTATTACTCTACCAGTGCTCCTGTCTCACCTCCGAATGCTCATGTCTCTCTATTACTCTACCGTGCTCCTGTCTCACCTCCGAATGCTCATCTCTCTATTGCTCTACCAGTGCTCCTGTCTCACCTCCGAATGCTCATGTCTCTCTATTACTCTACCAGTGCTCCTGTCTCACCTCCGAATGCTCATGTCTCTCTATTACTCTACCAGTGCTCCTGTCTCACCTCCGAATGCTCATGTCTCTCTATTACTCTACCAGTGCTCCTGTCTCACCTCCGAATGCTCATGTCTCTCTATTACTCTACCGTGCTCCTGTCTCACCTCCGAATGCTCGTCTCTCTATTGCTCTACCAGTGCTCCTGTCTCACCTCCAAATGCTCATGTCTCTCTATTACTCTACCAGTGCTCCTGTCTCACCTCCGAATGCTCATGTCTCTCTATTGCTCTACCAGTGCTCCTGTCTCACCTCCAAATGCTCATGTCTCTCTATTACTCTACCAGTGCTCCTGTCTCACCTCCGAATGCTCATGTCTCTCTATTGCTCTACCAGTGCTCCTGTCTCACCTCCAAATGCTCATGTCTCTCTATTACTCTACCAGTGCTCCTGTCTCACCTCCGAATGCTCATGTCTCTCTATTGCTCTACCAGTGCTCCTGTCTCACCTCTGAATGCTCATGTCTCTCTATTACTCTACCAGTGCTCCTGTCTCACCTCCACACGCTTATCTGTCTATCTATTATTCTACCAGTGCTCCTGTCTCAACTCTGAATGCTCATGTCTCTCTATTACTCTACCAGTGCTCCTGTCTCACCTCCACATGCTTATCTGTCTCTCTATTACTCTACCAGTGCTCCTGTCTCACCTCCGAATGCTCATGTCTCTCTATTACTCTACCAGTGATCCTGTCTCACCTCCACATGCTTGTCTGTCTTTCTATTACTCCAGTGGTACACTTGTCTCACCTTCACACACTCATCTGTCTTTCTATTACTCCACAAACGCTCATCTGTCTCTCTATTACTTCACAAAACACTCTTGTCTCACCTCCAAACGCTCATCTGTCTCTCTATTACTTCACAAAACACTCTTGTCTCACCTCCAAACGCTCATCTGTCTCTCTATTACTTCACAAAACACTCTTGTCTCACCTTCACACACTCGTCTGTCTCTCCATTACTCCACCTGGTGCTTCTGTCTCACCTCTGAATGTTTGTGTCTCTCTATTACTCCACCATTACTCCTGTCTCACCTCTGAATGCTTGTCTGTCTCTCTATTACTCCACCAGTACTCCTGTCTCAACTCCACAAGCTCGTGTGTCTCTATTACTCCACTAATGCTCTTGTCTTACCTCCACACAATTATCTGTCTCTCTATTACTCCACCAGAGCTCCTGTCTCACCTCCACACACTTGTCTGTTACTCCACCAGTACTTCTGTCCCACCTCCACACACTCATCTGTCTCTCTATTACTCTACCAGTGCTCCTGTCTCACTTCAAATGCTTGTGTCTCACTAGTACTCCACCAGTGCTCCTTTCTTACCTCTGAATGCTCATTTGTCTCTTTACTACTCCACCAACGCTAGTGTATCACCTCCACATGCTTGTCTGAGTCTCTATTACTCCACCAGTAGCCCTGTCTCACCTCCAAATGCTCATCTGTCTCTATACTCCACCAGCATTCCTGTCTCACCTACACCCTTGTCTGAGTCTCTATTACTCCACAAGTGCTCCTGTCTCACCTCCACACCCTCATCTGTTTTTTATTACTCCACCAGTACTCCCGTCTTTCTATTGCCCACTAATGCTCATCAATCTCACTGTTACCTCACATGCACTCCTGCCTCATCTCCACACACGCGTATATCTCCCTATTACCCCACAGATGCTCATATCTCACATCCACACGCTCGGTCATCTCACTATTACTCCACCGACGCTCTTGTCTCACCTCCAAATGCTCATCTGTGTCTCTTATTACTCCACCGGTGCTCCTGTCTCACCTCCACATGCTCGTCTGTCATCTACTACTCCACTAATGCTTGTCTGTCTCTATATTACTCCACCAGCACTCCTGTCTCACCTCCACCCGCTCATCTGTCTCTCTATTACTCCACCTGTGCTCCTGTCTCATCTCCACACGCTCTTCTGTCTCTCTATTGCTCCACCAACGCTCTTGTCTCACCTCCAAATGCTCATTTGCTTCTTTATTACCTCACCAGTGCTCCCGTCTCAACTCCACATGCTTGTCTGTCATCTACTACTCCACTAATGCTTGTCTGTCTCTATATTACTCCACCAGTGCTCCTGTCTCACCTCCACACGCTCATCTGTCTCTCTATTACTCCACCTGTGCTCCTGTCTCATCTCCACATGCTCTTCTGTCTCTCTATTACTCCAGCAGCGCTTCTGCACCGGGGCTCCTCACTTCTCCTGTCATCATACATGCTGCGTTTCATTTCAACACTTCTACAGCGTAGACAAGACTAGACAAGACCAGATGCGACTTTATGACATTTGAGAAAAGATACAAGCTTTCAGAACAGACAAGAAGATACAAGAAGAGACAAGGTTTCTATAAGAAAATGAGATATGAGAGGATATGAGACGAGTAAATACAAAAAACATTATACAAGATATGATAAGAAAAGGTACAAATAAAAGAGAAAATATGCAACAAGATGAGAAGACAACAATGAAACATGGACACACAAACATCTTCAGCTCTTTACAGTCTGTTGGTCTCATTTAAAAATAATTCACAGCTGCAGATGAGCATTTACATTTACCTGCTCACAGGATGCTCTCTTTGTCTTTACTGTGGTGAGTGTACAAGTGTGTGTGTGAGCTGCTCGCTCTTTCAAATTGCCTGTCATGTCCTGTGGAGCGTGGAGAGGCCGACCCGTCTCACACACTCACACACACACACACAGCAGTTGACACGTGGCTGCAGCGGCGCATGCGGTGAGCGTGTGGAGGCTGCTGTCAGGTTAAATGCAGCAGGAGGGTGTGAGGGATATTTTTAGATGGCAGCAGGTTTCCTTCTGGAAGAAGAAAATGAGTAAAACAACTCCAGAACATCATTTTCCGGTGGAATCCCGTCCCGTGCATGTTTGTGTGCCATCTCTGTGTCATCTCTCTCGCCGGTGAAACTCTTCATCACGTTCGGCTGCCCACCCACAGCGCCGCTGCGTCTACAATCCCGCCGGGTTTGTTTAGGCCTCACCGCAGCGGGTCGCCCCGGTCAGAGACGCCCGGCTGCTCTATAAAGCTCAGGATGGATGGGAGTATAGATCACAGCGGGAGCGGGACGCGGCACACTACATTAGCTTTATGGGCCCTTTCTCAGCCAGAGAAAGAGACGCCGACAGACACACAGATACACGTCTCATCGAGACAGGACACTTTACGAGGGACAGAAGTGAGAGAGACAGACCTAGCAGACGGAAGAGACACAGGATACTAGACACGAAATACAGATGAGACAAGATGAGATGAAATGAGAACACTTAATTGCAAGAAAGTTTTATACTTAGTATTTTTGTCTTGTTTGTTAGTCAAAATAATTTAAAATTTAGGTGCAAAGCAAAATAACAAAATATTTAATCTTGTTTTAAGCTAAATGCACTTAATTTAGTTTTTTCCCCTGGAAACAAGTAAATCAAGAGCTTAAAATAAGTGTTTTACTTACCCAACTCGCAGATAATTTCACTTGTTTTAAGCAAACTGCAATTAATTTAGTTTTGCCTCCTGGGAACAAGACTAAATATCTTATGACTTTTTGCTTATCTAGTAAATGCATCTTAATTTAAGAATTTTTAGATATTTTGACTAGAATACTTTAGACAAAAATACTAAGTAAGATAAGCCTTTTTTGAGTGAAGAGAAGGGACACACCGCAAAAAAATTATTTTCTTACTTAGATTGTCTTGTTTCCAGCCAAAATTTTCCTAAATCAAGAAGGATTTTTTGTAGACGAGTAAAAATTATTTTCTTGTTTTCAGAAAAAAAAATAGTCGAAATTAGCTGAGCCTTTGCTTGTAAAATAATCTGCCAATGGGGTAAGCAAAAAATCTTATTTCAAAAAGAAAACAAGATCATTTTTCTTACCCCATTGGCAGATTATTTTGCTAGTGGGGTAAGAAAAATGTTGTTATTTATTTATTTTTTTTTTTTTTCAGAAAATAAGACAATTTTTATTAGTCTAGAAAATCCTTCTTGATTTAAGAATTTTTTGATATTTTTGGTTGGAAACAAGAAAAAAAACGTAAAAGCATTTTTTGCAGTGAGAAGAGATATTATATTAAATAAGAAGAAAAGATACGAAAAGAAACAACAAAATGAGAAGGAGAAAATAAGTTAGATAAAATGAAAACAGAAAAAATGGATGAAATGAGAAAAGAGACAAGAAGAGTAGACAGATGAAACAAGAGACGAGAAGATAAAAACTGAGATGAACTGGGAAAAGGAATGAGATTTAACTAAATAATGAAAGAAGAAAGATTAAAAGAGGCAGAAAAAATTAAATGAGAAGAAACAACTTGGAAAGAGAAATGAAATTAAGAGAACAAATGAGATGGAATAAGAGAAGAAACAAGATGGAAATAGAACAAATAAGTGGAGACAAAAAATAAAGAAATGAGATTAAATACGACAAAGATACTAGAAGAGAAGAAATGAGAGAGAAATGCAATTAATAAACAAGAATCAAAGAGATGAAATGAGACAAAATCGAAAGAGAATAAGTAGAGACAAAAAGAGATAATAAATGAGATGGAAGAAGGACAAAGTAACTAGAAGAGAAACAATGAGAAGAGAAATGACAAGAAATGAAAATAATAAACAAGAATCAAAGAGAAGAAATGAGACAAGATGAGACAAAAAGAGAACAAACAAGTAGATTAAAGATTAAAGAAGAGAAATGGACAAAAGATTAAAAGAAACAAGAAAAGAAATAAGATCAAATAAAGAGGAGACAAGAAAAGAGAAGTCAAGATGAAACTAGAAGACCAAGACCAGTTGAGAAGTGAAGAGAAGAGACAAAAACAGAAGAGACGAGCTAGGATGAGAAAAGAGCGAGAGTGAAGATCCCAGACAAATGCATGAAAAGAAGAAGAGAAGAACACATGAGAGATGAGAAGAATATTTCAAGACAACAGCACACTGACAACACGCCTGCGATAACTCACACACACACACACACACACACACACACACACACACACACACACACACACACACACACACACACACACACACACACACACACACACACACACGAGCGGGTGAACGATCTCACATTAATCTGACTGATAAATATAACACTCAGCACTTTGATGAAGTGCCACAATTATTGTGAAGACGAATGTGTGTGTGTGAAGATAAACGAGTGGATTTGCCCTTGCTACAGGAGCAGATCTCAGCGCAGCGGAACGCGGCTCATTACCAACCGCGAGTCCATCTTCAACATCTCGCAGACACGCGCGCTCATGCGTTAGCGCTGATGAACGACCGGAGGAGCCGTGAAATATACGCACGCCCCACGCTTCATACATCACACCATCACAGCGCTGAAAGAGAATCAAAGCCTCCCGTCAAACACAACAACAGACACATTCACACAAGATGATCACAGCTTCATGTTCAAGAATCAACCGTGGAGCTACTGTTTCAGAGCAGAGACCAAAAAAATCAAATGAAATGAAACTTGATGAAACTAGAGACAAGAAAAGACGGACTTGAAATTGATAAACAAGGATCAAAGAGAAGAAATGAAATGAGAAATAAAATTAGATGAAATGAGTAAAATGAGAGAAACAAGAGACCAAAACAAGAAGAGACAAGAAAATCAAGAGATGAGAAATGAGATGTTTAAAGTTTTATATTTAACAATGAAAGAGTAGTTTATGTTTAAATAGTTTGAATTGAGACACAAAGAGGAGAGACTAAAGGAGAGAAGAAATCAGATGAAATAAAGAGAGATGAGAATAAATAGGAAGAGAGGAGAAAAATGAGGTAGTGAGTCTAAAATTAATAAACAAATCAAAGAGAAGAAATGATATTAAACGAGAAGAGAAGAGACAAGGTAAGATGAAAACAAGTAGAGATGGGAAAATCAGAGATGTGAAACAATTTAAAGACAAAATGTAGCTTGTTTTAGTTGCTTTAAATTGAGACAAGACGAGAATCAGTGAGAAGAAATTAAGAGACGAGAAGAAAGGAGAAAATATGAGAAATTAATAAACAAGAATCAAAGAGAAGAAATGAAATGAGAAATAATATTTGATTAAATAAGTAAACTGAAGGAAACAAGAGAAGAGACCAAAACAAGGAGACAAAAAAAATTAAGAAATGAGAAACAAGATGTTTAAAGTTTTATATTTAGCTTTGAAAAAATAGAATGTCTTAGTTGTTTGAATTGAGACATAAAGAGAAGAGACTAAAGGAGAGAAGAAATGTGATGAAATAAAAAAAAGATGAGAAGAAATTAGGAGAGAAGAAACGAGAAGAGAGGAGAAAAAATGAGGAGGTGAGACTAAAATGAATAAACAAATCAAAGAGAAGAAATGATATTAAACGTGAAGAGAAGAGACAAGGTGAGATGAGAACAAGTAGAGATGAGAAAAAAGGAGATGTGAAACAATTTAAAGACAAAACGTAGCTTGTTTTAGGTGCTTTATGTTGAGACAAGAAGAGAATCAGTGAGAAGAAATGAAAAGAGATGAGAAGAAAGGAGAAAAGATGAGAGACGGACAAATGAGAAATTAATAAACAAGAGTCAAAGAGAAAAGAAGAGAATGTAGATGAAAGAGACAAGAAACCAGACAAAAAAAAAAAGAGAAAATATAAGATGAGTTGATCCATGAAATTATTAAGAATTAGAGAAGAATTGAAATGAAACAGCAGAAGAGATTAGGCAAATTTCTTAAAAAAAAAAAAGGTTGTTTTTGCAGTGATGCCGTAGAAGAACCATTTTTGGTTCCCCAAAGAACCTTTCAGTAAAGAGTTCCTAAAAGAAGAACTTTTGAAGAACATTTTAAAAATCTAAAGAACCTTTTCTGCATTTGAAAGGTTCCATGGATGTTCATTCTTTATGGAACCATCAATAAAGAACCTTTATTTTTAAGAGTGTAATAAGAGATGAGATGAAAAAAGAAGAAATGAGAACAAATTAGGTCAAATAGAAAGAGACAAGGAGAAACTAGAAAAAAAAATATGAATAGAGAGGAGAAAAACAGAGACATGAAATTAATAAACAAGAATCGAGACAAGGTGAGACAAAAAGACAAGAAAGTAAGACATGAGATGAAACAAGACGTTTAATGTTTAAAAATAAAAGTGTAGTTTATGTTTTAGTTGTTTTGTATTGAGACATAAAGGGAAGAGACTAAAAGAGAGAAGAAATGAGATGAAAAAGAGAGATGTGAGACAAGAGGAGAAGAAATTAGATGAAAAAATGAGGCAGGAAACTAAAGAAAAAAGGACTAGAAAGTTCAAGATGAGATGAGAATTAAAGAGAAGACATTGGATGAAACAAGATAAGAGAAGAAACAATCAAAGACGATAAAGAGATGAAACACGAGAAGAAATGACATCAAATAAGCAGCTGCCTTAAGTTTTTAAGTTAAATCAGCTTAAAACTGTCATTTTAACTCATTACAATAAAAATGAGTTGATATAACTTGTACATTTAAATGGCTTAAGTTTATTTAACTTAAAATCTTAAGGCAGCTGCTAAACTTTTTAAAGTTTTTAAATTGAAACTGGTGAAAACTTTTTACAGTGTAGAAGAAAAGCCACACATGAAATTCATGAGAATGATACGAGAAGAAACAAGTCTAAAAGAGTGAAGTAGAGACAAGCGCTAAGATGAAACAAGATGTTTATAATGAAACGGAGAGCTTAAGTTGCTTTGTATTTAGACATAAAGGGAAGAGACTAAAAAAGTGAAGAAATAAAGAGAGAAGAGGCGAGACAAGAAGAGAAGAGGGGAAACAAGTAAAGATGAGAGAATACGGGATGAAAGCTGTAGCTTGTGTTGGAGTTTGTGTTTTGAAGGCCTCATAAGCAGCCGCAGCATCATTAGCATCGCCTGAGGATCAGACCGAAATAAAGCAGCAGAAACACTGAGACACAGATGAGATGAGACGAGACAGCGATGGGCTCTCAGGCACATGTGTGACTCCAGACAGACAAACACAGGCTGAGATGTGTGACAGCATGTCGGAGCTTTACTACCCACAGATGAACCGGCTACAACAGCTACGTCAAGAGAAAACATACTAAATACATCTACAGTCAGGAGAAAAGAGTCTCATTTCAAAGCGGCTTCACAGAAAATCAAGATGTAGATGATTATAACATCTTAATGCCTTCATTTCTTGTAGCTGCATTCAGCAGATTAGAGATGGATGATAATATACACTGTAAAAAGTTTTCGCCAGTTTCAAATTAAAAACATAAGTTTAGCAGCTGCCTTAAGATTTTAAGTTAACTCAACTCAAGTCATTTAAACGTGCAAGTTATATCAACTCATTTTTATTGTAATAAGTTAAAATGACTTAAGTTTTTAAGTTAAATCAGCTTAAAAGTACAAGGCAGCTGCTGAACTTAGGTTAAGTTGAATCTGGTGAAAACTTTTTACAGTGTAGTTACACTTTGAGACATAAGCAATCAAGCCAACTTGACACTGAACACTGAAAAAAAAAAGGATAAATTAATTAAATAATTAATTTAAATTAATTATTTAAAATGCTTCTCTGGTTCATAATTCCCCATTATTATGTAAGTTTAACATACAGTTTTTAATTAAAAAAAAAATCATTTAGAGGTGTCACAACAAAGGACAACAAAACATAACACTTATAGCGCTTCCAAAAAAGTTAAATATTTAAACAAGTAAAATAATTAGAAATACTTGAACAGGGGACAGTATGGACAGTATGGGGTCCTTCAACTAAAAGTTTTTTTGTAATTGTCTGATTTGAAATCAGGAAATGGCGTCATACCAGAGGACATGGTTTTCAGAGACAAAATGTATCAAGTTGCTACACTTTCAGAAATACATAGATGTAATAAAAAAGAGTTTCCATTTACATTTAAAATAGACACTTTTTAATTTATAAAAATTGTAATTTTTTAACAATGCTTGAGACAGTCAATTTTGAATTTTAAAATTTTGAATTTGGCTCCAAAAAAATTTTAAATAACACTGCAGGGTTTTTTTTAACAACAGTTCCATGCAGGCATTTTAAATAATGACTATTAATTTTACACATTTTTTATCTTGTGGGACAGTAAAAATGCCATATCACGTCAACAACTTGTGTGCATATTTAGATTGTACTTCTTTTTCTCTTCCCAACAAATAACAGCAGTATTTTAGTTCAAGTACAACAAAGTGTGAGATTTGATTGCATTTGGTCTGACGGAGTATTTCATCATTCTCATGCAGTCACATGAGGAAAAAATCAGAGCAGTATATCTAGTCAAATTCAAAATGCACATAAAACTAAACCGTAGAGTCAATATTTGTAAATGCGGCTTAATCATGAGCCAATGCAATGATTCATTCATTGACTCAACGGGGCATTTGAGTTCATCTCTCGAGACTCTCTGAAACTCTTACTGACATTTCCAGAAGGTTTGAGGGGAGAAAATGCCATTTGTTGAGAAACTCAGAGATGAAAGACGCAGCGGACACACTGAATCAGGAAAGAGAGATAAAGAGTGATAAAGAAAGAGAAAATGCCATTTGTTGAGAGGCTGCTAAAACAAGCGGCTTCTTATGCAAATGCATGCTAATTTATGCCAGCATCGCCATGACAGCGCCAGAGGCTGCAGTGATTGGCAGACGCGGGTCTGCGCGGACAGGGAACGGCCTGCTGCGATTAGCGTGAGTTAGCCGCGGACATTTGCTGCTGTTCAACACGCGGACAACGGCTAAACAATATATGAGGTCAAGAGTCACAAAAAGTTCTTCCCCAAAAACTTGCTCGTCTTTTCAGCCACAAGAACACACACGTACAATGTGAAATATTTAATATTTCACAGAAGACAAACTGAATTATGCATCTGTTTACTATATTATTAAAGTAACGTGTGACTCTTGAAAGAGAATAAAAGAGCAGCTGATCTCTGAGAAACACTGACATGATGAAGAAACAAATCCTGATGGACAATAAAACAAACTCAGATTCACATCTTCAACCCAAACTCTCCTTAGTATAATGCAAAATAAAACAAGATATTACTTCACTTGTAAGTATTTATAAATCATGGTATAAGTAATAGAACTCTTCGAAGTTGCATAAAAATGTTTTTATATTTATATTCATAGCTTACTGCAATATTAGTAGTTTTTTTTTTTGTAAATTGCATAAAATATATTTGAATAAAAACATTTATTTTTTGTACTTCAATGAATTGCACAGAAATTATTCAAATAAGAAAACATAGCTTATTGCAGTATTAGCAGTACATTAAATTTAATCTTTAATTTATGAAATTGCATTAAAAATGGTTTAAAAAATAAAAATGTATAGCTTATTGCAGTATTAGTAATAAAAATGTATTTTTATAGCTCACTGCAGTAGTGGTATTCTTCTTAATTTATTAAATTGCATAAAAATGATTTAAATAAAAATGCATTTTTAAAGCTTACTGCAGTTCTAGCAGTACCATCTTAAATGTATTCAATTGCATCAAAATGTTTTCCCTATAACTATATTTTATTGCAGTATTAGCAGCACTATTAAAAGGTATATAAAAAATTACAGCTTACTGCAGTATTAGCAGTTCTATCTTTATTTTAAGAAATTGTATATAAAATAATAAAATAATAAAATAAATAGTATTTTTACAGCTAATTAGAGTATTTTAGTACTCTTTTTAATTTATTACATTGCATAAAACGTGTTTTAAATAAAAAAAACATTTTAAAGCTTACTGCTGTATTAGAGATACTACCTTAATTTTCTTTTTTAAATTGCATAATAATAAATATATATTGCTTATTGCCATATTAGCAGTACTAATACTTATAATATCTATAATTGATTAAAATGCACATTTTTCAGCTTATTGTATTATTAGTAGTACTCTCTTTAATGTATACAATTGCACAAAAAAAAAAAATATTTTAAGAATACATTTAAGAAAATGTGTTAAAGTATTAAGCATCTCAAAATGCAACTCAAAGCTTAATTTTTTCTTTCTTTTTTAAATTTTAGTTAAAATGTGCCCTGAGCAAACTTAAAAGCAGAAGCTGAGTTAACGTTTTGGCATAATAAGTTCAGTTCTGTCCTCTGATTCAGACACTCCTGTGTGTTTCACAGCGTCAGGATTCACCAGGGAGATTTTAATGATTAATGATTGCTCTATTCGTCCAATGGCTAATTAACGAAAGTTAATTACGTCTGCTCGGCACGCGCCGCTCGACGCCCCGTACAGATAACGTGAGGCCGGAAACCATATCATGCTACGCAGAGCGCTGCGAACGAACCGATGAGAAATATCTGATGAATCACCAAATGAAAAGATGACGAGAAGAGCATCTCTGTTGTTTTAGCACACAGAACACATCAATCCAGCTTTTTCAGATATTTTGCTGTGAATAAGCAACTTCTGAGCAACTATGACAGTTCAGATGATTCATACGCATATTCATCTATTCAACAATGATGTGAAACACAGAAACAAGCGTCTCTTTCTCCATCTGTACATGTTCATCCTGATCAGTGTCCTATAAAACACAAAGAACTGCAGTTTATCTGCTGTCTGTTTAGTGTTCCACATCATTTGCTTGTGTAATTTGCTCTATGAGCCTTTAACGAGTAATTTAATTAAAGCAGCTCTAATGAAACTACACATTAGAGTTCAACTGCCATTAACTAGTAGACAGACAGACGGATAGTCAGTAAAGTCAGTACGAATCTCATCAAGCTTTCTTTTGTAAATAAATAAATGTCAAACCTGTTTACTGCACACTACTGTTGAGAAGTTTGGGCTTAGCAAGATTTTTTAATGAAGAATTTAATAGTTTTATTCTTCAAGGTTGAGTTAAATTGATTAAAAGTGACAGTCATTTATAATGTTATTGTAATGCATTATTTTTTTTTAAATAATTGCTTTTTTTTTACTTTCCTTTTATGTGTGAATCCTGAAAAGTACAGTAAAATGTATCACAGTTTGCACAAAAATATTGAGCACTGATTATAATCAGTGATGTTTCTTGAGTGAATCAGCATATTAGAATGATTTCTGAAGCATCATGCGACATTGAAGACTGAAAAATGCTGAAAATTCAGCTTTGATCACAGAAATAAATTACATTTTAACAGATATTCACATAGAAAACAGCCATTTAAAATTACAATAATATTTCACATTTTTTACTGTATATTTGATCAAATAAATGCAGCACATCAGCATATTAGAATGATTTCTGAAAGATCATGTGATGCTGAAGACGTAATTATGCTGAAAATTCAGCTTTGATAAATTACATTGGAACAGATATTCATTTATTCAATTATAATATTTTAAATTTTTACAGTATTTTTGATCAAATAAATTATTTACAGTGAACGAATGCACAGGTGAAAGTGTGTGTTGTTGCTTATTAAACACTCTTGTAGTGTTGTGTGTGTTGTTTCTTCTGTCAGAACTATATGTGCATGTTCTTCATTATGTTCACTATATGCACTATATGTGCACCAGTTCATCAACTTACTCTCAAACACACACACACACACACACACACACACACACACACACACACACACACACAGATGAATAAAACATGTGCTGGTCAGTGAGGCGCGTGATGAAACGAGCTGGAGCCGCTACAGGATCCGTGTAGAGACATCAGACACGTGTTTCATGTAAATACTGAGTGTTTGTGAGTTTTGTCTGAACTCCTGTCCTCTCTCTCATCTTCCCGGATCACAGTCAGACTCTATTAAGAAGATTTGAGAACAATCTGAAACCCAAAGTGAGTACAATGGGCTCACCGTTAACAGAGAACTAGTCACCAAGTCACTTCATCATGAATTACAGACCCGAACATGTGCAACCGTCACTGAACAACAGCGTTTGACTGTTTTTATAGCACATATGACCCATAAAAATCACAGTGTGGCATTAATACTCACTTCTGATGCATCCTGAAATGAAATAAAATTATTATTATTATTTTTTTTTGCAAAATGTACTTTAGTTGGTCACCAAGGCATTTCTCATTTTTGAATAGTTTAACTTTAAATACTTAAATAACTAAACCTAAATAAACTTAATAGAACTACACAGACAAAATAAAAAAAAATCACTTTGCATTCTGCATTCTGTGTGAACAGCCCTTTATAAGCATAAAATAATACTGGGCAAAAATACTTTAAATTAGATAGATCTATTTCTATTAATGCTTTTAGGCACTGAATGAAACATATTTGCAATTAAAATGTCTCACTGCATGGAAATGCATCAGATTTCAGGCTTTAGCGCTCTTCATCCACCAGCACTAAACTAATCCACTTGTTTTCTACATGCAAAGTGACTTACAAACGAGCTATTCAGATGCAATTCATCATAACAGCCACAGTATTTATACAGTTGAGGTCAAAAGTTTACACCCCTGACAGAATCTGCAAAATTTTAACTGTTTTACCAAAATAAGAGGGATCATACAAAATACATGGTATTGTTTAGTACAAAAGTTAACATACACACTGATTCTTAATACTGTGTTGTTACCTGTTTTCCGTTTTTTGTTTAGTGATAGTTGTTCATGAGTCCCTTGTTTGTCCTGAACAGTTAAACTGCCTGCTGTTCTTCGGAAAAATCCTTCAGCTCCCACAAATTCTTTGGTTTTCCAGCATTTTTGTGTATTTGAACCCTTTCCAATAATGACTGTATGATTTTGAGATCCTTCTTTTCACACTGAGGACAACTGAGGGACTCATATGCAACTATTACAGAAGGTTCAAACACTCACTGATGCTCCAGAAGGGAAAAAAAAAACATGCATTAAGAGCCAGGGGTGAAAACTTTTGGATAGAATGGAGATGTGTGCATTTTTTTTATTTTGCCTAAATATCATATTTTTTCATCTAGTACTGCCCTTCAGAGGCTACAGAAGATGTTTCCAGAATACAAAATAAGTTAAATTTGCCCTGATCTTCAAATTCCTCTTAATGCTCCTAATGCATGGTTTTCCCTTCTGGAAAGGGTTCAAATACACAAAACATCTGGAAAACCAAATAATTTGTGGGAGCTGAAGGATTTTTCTAAAAAACAGACGGCAGTTTAACTGTTCACGACAAACAAGGGACTCATGAACAACTATCACTAAACAAAAAAAACACAGTATTAAGAATCAAGGGGATGTAAACTTCTTATAAATTCAACTATTATTTTCTCTTGTGGACTATATGTAAACATCTTTTATGTGAAATAGCTTATTCAGGTCAGTACTAAATAAACAACAACATGCATTTTGTACTGTATGATCCTTATTATTTTGCTAAAATAGTGAATATTTTGCAGATTCTGAAAGGGAGAAGTACATTTTTGACCCTGAACTGTATAATGCCACAATAAAATACAAGCTTGAGCAGATGTCGATGTTCTCTTCTTCATTTCATTTCTGCTCTGGTACATTATAAAAGTCGTCCTGTTGTCAGGTCTCTCTTCTCTCTGACAGATTTAGTGTTTTCTGTCACAGTATTGTTATGATTTATTCCATATTCTAACCCTAATACATTAACTATATTGTTTGCAGTACACAGAAGAGCTTACAAACCTCTTCAGTAAGAACAAACACATAAAACTATCGTCAGAAATGCTTGTGGAATGGCCACAAAGATGATAAAGCAATGCGGCACACCTGCCTTCCCTTTCTGGACGTCATGCTGCGCTGCCGCTGTTGTTGTTGTTTATGATAATGAAACGATATCAGAGCGGGTGAGCGTTTATAACGTCTAACAGGGTTACACCAACATTAATATTTCACACAGTAAACATGAACGCTATAGCCTGATATTGAGCATGATATTGTAAACACAAAGCACAGTTTCGCTGATGTAAACATCAGACACGCCGCTGCACTGCCAGCTGGGAAAAATTGGATGGGCAGACTGGCCCAACATCAGAGCGGCCAATCGCATTGCATGTTTCTGACATCGCTCACCTTTGATTGGCTGAGCGTAGAGTGAAAAAACTGGGACGACTCCCAGAAGAGCAGCAGAACATCAGCCAATCAGAATCAAGGAGATTTGACTTGAGTTCACCTCCACAGCTACACAAACCTTTACACACGTGCCAAAAAACTGTCCCAGATAAAGACGAGATGTTTGGATCTTAATGTTCCATCCGCGGAACGTTTTGCATTGAGTTAAGTTTGACAGGAATGCTAAGGGGTTAAAATGCATCACATTTGTGACCCTGGAGCACAAAACCAGTCTTAAGTAGCACGAGTATATTTACAACAATAGCCAAAAATACATTGTATGGGTTAAAATTATCAATGTTTCTTTTATGTTAATCATTTGGATAGGAAGTAAAGATCATGTTCCCTGAAGACCTTGTAAATTGTCCTACCACAGATATATCAAAAAGTAATTTTTGATTAGTAATATGCATTGCGAAGAATTTCATTTGGACAACTTTAAAGACAGTTTTCTCAATATTTGAGATTTTTATTGCACCCTCAGATTCCAGATTTTCAAATAGTTGCATCTCGGCCAAATATTGTCCTATCCTATTTATTCAGCTTTCAGATGATGTATAACTCTCAATTTAAAAAATAATTCACCCTTATGACAGGAACTACTAGTTTTTATTAATATTTTGAATTAGTTCATATTTTTGTTTTATATTATGAATGATTTAATATTTATTATTTTTTACATTTCAATTTTAGTTTTTATAATTTTTTTTAATACATTTTTATTTGTTTTGCTTTTGGTTGCTTTTTTATATTTACCATTTTTGAATATTCTCAATGTTGAAAACTATTGTGCCACTTCATACTTTTGTGGAAACTATGATACATTTTACGTGTAAGGATTTTTTTTTTTTTTTGATGAATAGAAAGTTAGAAATGGAAATCTTTTGTTACATTATAAATGCTTTATAACACTTTACAGTCACTTTTGATCGACGTAATGCATCCCATATGCAAACCCCACTGTATATGCATTACAAAAATGTGTGACCCTGGACCACAAAACCAGCCTTAAAGGTTCATTTTTTGAAACTGACATTTACACATCATCTGAAATCTGAATAAATAAGCTTTCCATTGATGCATGGTTGGGCCAACAAACAACTATTTGAAAATCTGGAATCTGAAGGTGCAAAAAAATCTAAATATTGAGAAAATCACATTTGAAGTTGTCCAAATGAAGTTTATAGCAATGCATATTACTAATGATGTCTCTTTTGCTCACCAAGGCTGCATTTAATTGCGACTTTATATCTCAGAATTGCGATTTTATATCATGCAATTGTAAGTTTATATCTCACAATTCTGAGAAAAAAAGTCGCAATTGTGAGATAAAAAGTCAGAATTGTGAGTTTGTATGATGCATTTCTGAGAGAAAAAAAAACTTTGTGAGATGTAAACTAGCAATTGCGAGAAAACATCAATTACAAATATTTTCATGTAGCATCTAATATGACTTTTGCATATTCATGAAGATGTAAGTCATTATCTTATATTTATTATATAAATAGCCATTTTCTATGTGAATATCTGTATGTGTAAAGTTCATTACTCCAGTCTTCAGTGTCACATGATCCTTCAGAAATCATTCTAATGTGCTGATTTGCTGCATTTATTTGATCAAAAATACTGTAAAAATGTGAAATGTTATTGCTTTTTAAAATAACAGTTTTCTATGTGAATATCTAGCAAGCTGATTTGCTGCTCAAGAAACATTTCTGATTAATATGAATGTTGAAAACAGTTGTACTGGCCAATATTTTTGTAGAAAAAGTCATACATTTTATTTTTCAGAATTCACAGTTGAACAAAGTTTAAAAGAACAGCATTATTTGAAATAGAAATCTTTTGTAACATTATAAATGTCTTTACTGTCACTTTTGATCAATTTAATGCATTCTTGATACTATGGTACTGCTTTCGTAAATATAAATACACACTCAAGAAGAGACACAAGCATGTGTTTGTGTGTGTGTTTTAATCACCCCTGGGGCCGTGAGAGGGCGAGCAGGAGAACGGGTGAACATGATAGAAAGAGACAAGTGCAACAAAGCAAGAGAACGAGGAACTGTCTCATTCTCTGTCTCTCTCTCCCCTTTGGCTCTTTTTGTCCACTCTGATTTTCAGACACTATTAAACAGGTTAACCGCCGCAACGCTCTGATAGCACATCAGAAATAAGTGCATTGCGAGTTATTAAAGGTAATGTATGATACGCCGTATGCAGACGAGAGACGCTGACCTTTATTCACCCACAGGCTCCAGATACGCACTGAATAACTTCATCTGTCACCCGCCATCAGCGTTAGACCAAGATCTGAGCTGACCGGAGCTGAACTAGTCCTGACGTCAGCGCTCATACCATCCAGCTAATAACTGAAGATTATATTATTTTATATTATTTTATATTATTTTATATTATTTTATATTATATTATATTATATTATATTATATTACATTACATTATATTATATTATATTATATTTGTAAAGCAAATAATATGACATTTTAAAGTTTGGTAATATTTTTAATGATTTAAAAGATGTCTCTTCTGCTCACCAAGGCTGCATTTATTTGATCAAAAATACAGTAAAAATTTAAATATTATTGCAACTTAAAATAGCTGTTTTCTATGTGAATATTTGTTAAAATGTAATTTATTTCTGTGATCATAGCTGAATTTTCAGCAGTCTTCAGTGTCACATGATTCTTCAGAAATCATTATAATATGCTATTTGCTGCATTTATTTCATCAAAAATACAGTTCAAATTTGAATTATTATTATAATTTTTAAATGTCTGTTTTCAATGTGAATATTTGTTAAAATGTCATTTATTTCTGTGATCAAAGCAGAATTTTCAGCAGAATTACACACTGCATTTATTTATTTATTTATTTGATCAAAAACACAGCAAAAATGTGAAATATTATTATAATTTCAAATTTCAGTTTTGTGAATATCTGTTAAAATGCAATTTATTTCTGGGATCAAAGCTGAATTTATCATCATTATTACTCCAGTCTTCAGTGTCACATGATCTTTCAGAAATCATTCTAATATGCTGATTTGCTGCAGTTTATTTGATCAAAAACACAGTAAAAATGTGAAATGTAATTATAATTTCAAATAGCTGTTTTCTATACGAATATCTGTTAAAATGTAATCACAAAATCCTTCAGAAATCATTGTAACATGCTGATTTTCTGCTCAAGAAACATTTCTGATGATTATCAATGTGCAAACTTTTAGTAGTATAATAGCATATAAAAAACCTCAAACCTAAAAAGCAACCAAAAAAACCTAATAAACTCGGCTCTGACAAATGCTGAAGGGTTTAATTAAACAATCATTAAAGATGCGTCATCAGCCACTTTGTGCTGCAACTCGAAGAAAATGTAGAAAATTTTAATCTGAGGAAGAATAAATCATTAAAGGTTCAATGAGGCGTGATATCAGTTAATTAAACAAGCAACAAAAGCAGATCGTTTTAAATCTGCGATGATGGTGGTAACGGCTGCGTGATACGCTCTCGTTTCTCATCGTCTGCACTAATTCAATGATGGAAAGGTCAGCGGTGAATCGTGAGCAAACAAAGACGCTCCTCCTGCACCTGAGGGCCGAGAGACACAGACCCAGTGTGGGAGAGAGAGACAGAAACACAATTTTAAAATCAAATTTGCTTTAATCTGATCAAAAAATGCAATGTGTTAAAAAAGCATGGATCATCTGTCTGTCTGTCTCACCATCTGCCCTTCAGCTCTAATGAAACAGATGAGAAAAACACTTGAACTCAGAGACTCAAATATAGAGAAAAACTTGCATGTAGTTTGACTGCAGTCGTGTGGAAATGGCATCAGCGCTGCAAATGAAGATCTCTGTGAGGACAATGCTTTCAACACATGACACGAAGAGAAAAGAGTGTGTGTGTGTGTGTTTGGTGAGCTTGACGAGAGCCTGAAGTTAAACTGCATTACAGACAGTGACAGTGTGTGTGTGAAGAGAGGAACACGACTGGAGAAATGTTACAGCGGATTACATCAGCCACAGTCCTGCCTAACAACAGCACAACACACACACACACACACACACACACACTCCTGCCTGACAACAGCTCAGCGTTCTTCCATTCAAACTACCTGTTGGTCCTTCATTCTTGTCATGAACTCGTCAGACTATAACTCTATACAGCTCACCAAACACAAAAACCTGGAGGTCTTATATGGTTCGGTTCCAGAGATATTGGAATTTTAATATGGATCCAGGGGTAAATCCTTAATATGTACGGTTTCATTGGTCAAAAACCAAACGTGGGTCAGTTTGCAAAATGTGATACTCATTTTTTTTGAAAAGAGGAATGTCTAAAGAACAAATAATGGTAAAACTAGAAATGCATCTTGTTTCCTTCTGCCAAGACAACTGCATTGAATATACCCGTCTCAGTAGCATAAGTATTCTTTTTCTAAAGTTTGCATGCCTATAACTCAAGTAATATTAACGATATGTCAAAATGATTTTAGATTCTAGTTGTTAATAAACTTTTCTTTTGGAATATTACATTTTAAGGCCCTATATCATTCAATCCCAGAGATATGGGGAACTCAATGAGACTCCATGTCTAAATTGTTGTTGAATATTATCCATTTTCAGTGGACGAAAACCAAATGTTGGTCACTTTGTATACAGCTGTTACTTATTTTATTTAAAGAACAATGTCTGAAGGAAAAATAATGTTGAAACTAGAAATGCATCTAGTTTCCTTCTGTCAAGACAACTGAATTGAATTTACCTGTCTGAGTGCCATAATTATTCTTTTTCTAAAGTTTGCATGCCTATAACTCAAAGTATTAATACTTTGAGTTTGAGTTTACTTTTCATAAATAATCTTTTTCCAAAATTCGTGTGCCTGTCACTCCAGAAGTATTAAAGTTATCTTAATATGATTTTAGATTCTGGTTCCTAGGAACCTTTTCTTTCAAAATCTTCATTTCTAAGGCCCTTTATGGTTTAGTCCCAGATATATTGAGAGTTGAGTGCAGCTCCATCCTTACCCTATTTTTTAATGGTCAAAAACCAAATGTAGTATTGCAATATATCTTTAATACTTCTTGAGTTATAGGCACGCAAACTTTGGAAAAAGATATTTATGGCACTCAGGTAGGTTTATTGCAGTTGTTTTGACAAAGGAAAACAAGATAAATCTCTAGTTTCAGCATTATTAGTTCTTCAGACATTCTTCTTCAAAAGAATAGTAGTATCATATTTTGTCAAACTGACCCACATTTTTTTTTTCTGCAGGACTATATTTTTACTATAACTTAAGAGCCATCTTAAAATCCCAATATCTCTGGAACCAAAGCATATAGGACCTTAAAAATAAAGAATCCACAAGTAAGGTTTGTTAAGACCCAATATCTAAAAGGGCATTAAGATATCTTTAATACTTCTTGAGCTACAGACATGCAAATTTTGGGGTGCTGTTTCCCAATTTTTGAAGGTCACAGTTGGCAGTGAAGTAATGAACTACCAATCTCTGTGTAAAAAATAACATTATGATGCTGCCATCTTTCTGAAGTCATTTTCATTGTAATTTGACTCTTAATCTCAGGTGAAAATTGCCATTTTGACCCTCCTCTACAAAATAGTGGATTACTCAATTAATACTCATCCGTGACATTTAATATTTTGGTTTTCATTAAATATTAGCAAAATCAAAAATCTCGACCTATGACTAAGCTTCGTATTTTATAACAATAAAAAGGAAAAATAAATTCTAATAATTAATCCAGGTGATCTGAATCTTGGTTTATTGATGTAAATGCAATGTGTGATGAAACTAACCACAATTTTAAACATGTTACAATACTGCATGCTTAAATTTCAAAAGCTGTTAAAAAGAAAGAAAAAGAAAAAAAACCTACATAGAGCAAGTTTATGTGCCTAAACTTGACCATTTCAGTGCACTTTTAGCACTCGGACAGCTATGTTCTATGCAACTGTTTTGACAGAAGGAAATAAGATACAATTCGAATTTCAACTTCATTTCTTCTTCAGACATTGTTCTTTAAATAAAGTAAGCATCGGCTGTTTACAAAGTGACCAACATTTGGTTTTTGACAACTGAAAATGGCTAATATTCAACAATCTGGACATGAAGCCTCATTGAGATGCCCATATCTCTGGGACTGAACGATGTAGGGCCTTGAAAATTAACATTCCAAAAGAAAGGTTCATTAACAATAGAATATTGTGATATCTTTAATTCTTCTTCAGTTATAGGCACGCAAACTTGGGACAAGGAATATTTAAGGCACTCAAGAATGTTCAATGCAGTTGTTTTAACAGAACGTGGTTCTAGTTCATATAGTTCAGCATTATTAGTTCTTCTTCAGACATTCTTCTTTAAAAGAAAAGGAGCATCATTTTTTGGGGGGGATTTTCTTTTTGTGTAGGTCTACATTTTAACAAATTTACTCCTGAAGCCATATTAAAATTCCAATATCTCTGGAATCAAACCATGTAGGGTCTTAAAAATAAAGATGCCAAATAGAATATTTGTTAAGACCCAATATCGAAAAGAGCATTAAGATATCTTTAATACTTCTTGAGTTACAGGCATGCAAACTTTGAATAAAAACACTTGAAAAGTGCTGTTTTCCCAATTTTTGAAGGTCACCGTTGGTACATAATGTAACAAAAAGTAATGAAGTCAACAGATTTTACTAACAGAACTACCAATCTCTGTGAAAAAATAACATTATGACGCTGCCATCTTTCTGAAGTCATTCTTGCTATAATTTGACTCTGAATCTCAGGCGAAAATTGCCATTTTGACCCTCTATAAAATAGTGGATTACTCAGTAAATATTCATCCATGACAGTTAATATTTTGGCTTTCATCACTACACATCTCTATCTTTCTTCAAAGGAAATATTAGCAAAATCAAAAATTTGAGCCGGTTGACCCAGAATGACCAATTTATAATTAAAATGCTAGTCCATAATCCATAATAAAAAGTGGTTTCTGCACAGATCAAGCACCATTTACAAGCCCAAACAAGCCCAGACTTTATTGGACTTTATAACAATAATGATAATAAACATATAAATAAGCAGGAGCTGAGGACAGACTGATAAAAACAAACAGCTCCATCTAAGCCTAGCTCAACCAGACTAATATAGACATGTTAGCGAGCGTCTCCCATCTCAATGCAGACGCCGTGACAAATAATCTGTGTGTGTCGCCATTCTCCCAAAGCCAGACGTTCCTCGCCCAGCTTCCTCAAGCATGCCAGGTGCATTACGGTTTCGGATGAGGCCCAAACAAAGAGCGGCGAGAATAAATGTGAAGTAGATGAGGGCACATATTTTACCGTGACACCTCGTGTGAGTTTATGGAGCTCGGCTGACAGACAGCGATGGTCCCAGATGCCCACCTTAATGTCTCATTCTCTCTGAAACATGATCGAATGCTGTTTAGGGCAAACCGTCTCATCAAGCAGGAACATCTAAGCAAAGGCTAAAAATGGCTGCGATGCCTCATATCAGACAGTCCATTAGCTTTGACCTGAGCAGAGGACTGATCTCTCCATATAAACACTGACCATCAGCGTTTCTCTGACAAAAACCTAATGTGGCGACACCAGTTTGATGGTATCAGATGGCAATAGCATCGTGAGTGAATTTCACAGAGAAAAAAAAAAAAAAAGCTCATAATTTATATATACACTAGTATTTTTTTTTTACCATATTTCCAAGGATTTTTCATATTTCGTATATTTTATGAATATTTATTATTATTATTTTTACATTAAAAAATATCTTAATATCTTAATTTTTTTTTTTTTTTAAACATAATACAAAATAAATGCATTAGTATATCAAATTAAAATGAAAAGTATGTAAGTTTCAATCAATGAATAAAAAAAAAATATACCAGCTAAATATTAAGTCAAGTAATTAATTTATATTATTTTATATTTCATATTACCATTTATTTTTGAGGTTTTTTTTTTTTCATATTTACCAGGATATTTTTATATTTCATATATTTTATGCACATTTATTTATTTATACATTTTTAAAAATGTTAATATCTTAAATAGTTTGTAAAACAAATGAATGCATAAGTATATACAATTAAAATGAAAAGTATGTAAAGTTTAAATCAATCAATAAATAAATTAATATAATATTACCAGGTAATATGTCAAGTAATTTATATCATTTTATATTTCATTATTACCATTTATTTTTGAGTATTTTTTTTACCATATTTACCAGGATTTTTCACATATTTTATATATTTTATGCATATTTAATTATTATTATTAGTATTTTTTTTTTTAATGTTAATATCCTGAATAATTTGTAAAAATAAAGGCATAGGTATATGAAATTAAAATGAAAAGTATGTAAAGTTTAAATCAATAAATAATATATAATATTACCAAATAATATGTCAAGTAATTTATATCATTTTATATTGCAGTATTACTTTTTAATATAAAAGTAATAAAAGTATGTAGTTTTATGAAATCATGCTTTATTTATTTACACATATATTTATAGATATAAAATAAGTTAAATCACAAAAATAAATAAATACTTCCACCATTACTCATACCAATAATTACATTTACTACTTTTAAAAAATAAATTTTATATACATATTTTATATATACATTATTTATATTTGCCTTGTATTCATTTATAAATAATTTAAATAAATTCATAATAAATGTATTGATTATTTATAAATTATAATTTTTTAATTTTTTAATCACTTAATAAATGATTAAATAAATAGTATTGTATTTAAAATTTTAATATCTTAAATAATTTGTAAAACACAAATAAATAAATAAATAAATAAATAAATAAATGCATAAATGTGTATAATATACTATATACTAATATAATTTTTTTCACATATTAACAGGGTCAAGTAATTTATATTATTTTACATTACATTATTACTTTTTAATATAAAAGTAATAAAAGTATGTAGTTTTATAAAAGCTTTCTTGATTTATTCATTTAAACAATTATAATTATACAATAAGGTAAATCACAAAAACAAAATAAATAAACACTATAACTAATACCTATATTTATAACACTTTAATAACAGCTTTAAAAAAACACATTTAATATGTAAAATAATATATATTTTATTTATTTATAATTATTTATAGTTGACTTGTAATCATTTATAAATAATTGAAATACATTCATGAGCATTTATTAATTATGTATTAATCATAAATGATTAGCATTTCTTGAAGTATTATTTTTTAAATAATTTATAAAAATAGTATAGTATATATTTAAGGACATTATATAGTTATAAGGACAAGGTAGTGTGCGATAACCATGCTTAAAGATGATTATTAAGACAGTGACCAGTAAAGTACAGCACTATATGAAGCATGAAACTCTAATCAGAATCTGAGCGACGCCAACATTTGTTGACACCAATAACCCTGTGTTTCCAGAAGCGGTCATCCATTCCGAGTGAACATACAAACACAGATAAAATTACACGCCTGCTCCTCCGATCCCGCTCTCATTAACGTGCGTGTGCTAATGTTCACTGTTTGCGCCACCGGTTCTACTCCAGTTCACACTAATTAGCCGTAGAGGCTAAAAATAAAGAGTAGGTGGAAGCAGCAGCGTGAAAACACATGCAGATCTGTGAGCATGCAGCGCTAATGACAGGGATGAAGACGCGACACAGGCGGTGCTTGTGTTCAGCGCACTGGGCTAAAGACACTAAACACTGAGGTGTGAAAGCACAGATGATACAGATTTGAGTCTGACGTGGAAACCTGACATGGCCTGAACGCTGCTGAGATGATGAGGACGATAAAAGAGGCGGAGTCCATTATGCAGAAATTGATTGACAGGCGATCTGACCAATCATAATGCCCAATACAGCATTTTTGCCGACATACAAATCAAACAGGAGATTAGATTAACTTTGGTGGACTTTAACTTGAAAAATTGTGTATATTTATTGTGAGTATTGTGTATATATCTTTCAGATACGTTCTGATGCTCACTCATGTTTATTTCATGCTTTAAGAAAATAATATGATATATTAAAACTGGCTAATATGGCAATCCAGTGATCTATCATGACACATTAAAGAGCCACAAAACTGGATTTATTGTGTTTATTTCTTAAAAAAAGAAATTGTTCTCGGTTTTATTTATTTTTAATTAATTAATTATTTTTTTTCTAATTAATATTTTCTATTTTAAGTTAAGGTTTAATTTTAGTTTCAGTTTAAGTTAACTATAATAACCCTGGGTGATACACCTAATTTTTAAATAGAAATTACATATACATTTTTAAAATATTTATATTTTATAAACTTTTTTTTATTTAATTTAATTCTTTTAAATATATGTTTTATGTTTTATTACTTAGCATAACACTATTACTTATGCTAAGTAATAAAATACAAAAAAAAAAAAATATATTGAAGTAAAATTATTATTATTATTATGGTTTTGTGGTCCAGGGTCACAAGTGCTGCTTTAGCAACTAACTAAAATAAAAAGTACCAACAATTACTAAAATTACTAAAATAAATCTGAACTTAATTGTTTTTTTTTTAAAGCACATAAAATTATTAAAACTTAAAAACAAAACTGAAAATTAAAAAATAAAGGATAATTCAAAATATTAATAAATACTACTAGTAGATAAATAATAGTAAAATAACACCGAAATAACAAAAAAAAAAAAAATAATATTTTAATTCAGCCAATTGCAAAGGCAACAGCTCTTGTTTTCATTTTGATTGACCCTAACTTGATATACTAAAATAACTACTACTACTACTACTACTACTACTACTACTACTAGTAGTAGTAATAATAATAATAATAATAATAATAATAATAATAATAATAATAATAATAATAATAATAATAATTCAACTGAAATTTAAATTCATATATATATTTTTTTTTCTTGACCTGAAAGCTGAATAAATAAGCTTTTGAGGTATGGTTTGTTAGGATAATTTGAAAATCTGCAATCTGAGGGTGCAAAAAAAAAAAAAAAATCTAAATATTGAAAATCCCCTTTAAAATAGTCCAAATGAAGTTCTTAGCCATGCATATTACTAACCAGAAATTAAGTTTTGATATATTAATAGCATGAAATTTACTAAATATCTCCATGAAACATGATCTTTATTTAATATCCTGATGATTTTTGGCATAAAATCAATCATTTTGACCCCTACAATGTATTTTTGGCTATTGTTACAAATATCCCCGTGCTACTTAAGACTGGTTTTGTGCTCCAGGGTCACAAATGTGTCTGAATCTAGTGAAATACTGTAATCAGCTGTCCACAAAAATGTTAGAAAAAATTAGACAAACTGTTGCATGTTGCATGTCCAAGTGCACATTAAACTCACAATGTGTTAAAGTTTCTTTTCTGTGCTTCTAAATGGAAATGTGTAATACTCTGACAGCTGTCTTTGGTCTGACGGCCGTCTGCTGCTTCTCCGTTTCCACTCGTGGTACGTGGAGATTTCATAATTGTAATGGATGTCTCTCAGGTCAACAGCTGCGTGTTATCAGGCACAAACATACGAAACGCTTAATTGAAAACGGAAGAAGGAAATGGAGTCTGGGGGTTTTAACGGACACACTCATTTTCCTATCGCTCGCACGTCGCTCGGCACACAGCTGACAAGCAATTTGGGCCGTTCACCTGTCGACAGGCAGAATATGAATCCATCCTGCACTTTATCTGGAGTGTCAGCGCTGTAATGATGATTCGTCTGTATGCTCACACCGGACAAACACGCACTGTATACACTGCTGCTCAAAAGTTTGGCATCAGTAAGATTAAAAAATAAAGGTGCTTTTTAGAGAAGACTTTTCTGCTCATCAAGGCTATGTTTATTTGATTAAAAATACAGAAAAACTGTTATATTGTGAAATATTATTTCAATTTAAAATAGCTGTTTTCTATGTGAATATATTTTCAAATGTAATTTATTTCTTTAATACAAAGCTAAATTTTCAGCATCATTACTCCAGTCTTCAGCATCACATGATCCTTCAGAAATCATTCTAATGTGCTGATTTGCTGTATTTATTTGATCAAATATACAGTAAAAATGTAAAATATTACTATAATTTCAAATAGCTGTTTTCTATGTGAATATCTGTTAAAATGTTATTTATTTCTGTGATCAAAGCAACATTTTCAGCATCATTACTCTAGTCTTCAGCATCATATGATCCTTCAGAAATAATTCTAATGTGCTGATTTGCTGTATTTATTTGATCAAATATACAGTAAAAATGTAAAATATTACTATAATTTCAAATAGCTGTTTTCTATGTGAATATCTGTTAAAATGTTATTTATTTCTGTGATCAAAGCAACATTTTCAGCATCATTACTCTAGTCTTCAGCATCATATGATCCTTCAGAAATAATTCTAATGTGCTGATTTGCTGTATTTATTTGATCAAAAATACAGTAAAATGTGAAAAAGTATAATAATTACAAATAACTGTTTTCTATGTGAATATCTGTTACAATTTAATTTATTTCTGTGATCAAAGCTGAATTTTCAGCATCATTACTGCAGTCTTCAGCATCACATAATCTTTTATCATTCTAATATGCTGATTTATCATCAATGTTGAAAACAGTTGTGCTGCTTAATATTTTGTTGTAACCTGTGATTTTTTTCCCCCAGAATTTTTTAACAAATAAAAAGCTGAAAAGAACAGTGTTTATTTAAAGTAGAAATCTTTTGTAACAATATAAACTACCATCTAAAGGTTTGGGGTCGGTGGATTTTTATTTTTTATTTTTCTAAAAGAAATTAATACTCTAATTCAGCAAAGATGTGTTAAATTGAAAAAAAGTGATAGCAAAGATTTATATTGTTGGAAATGATTTCTATTTTGAATAAATGCTGTTCTTTTTAACTTTTTATTCATCAAAGAATCATGAAAAAAGTATCACAGGCTCCAAAAAATATTAAGCAGCACAACCGTTTCCAACATTGAAAATAAAAGTAATGAACCAGCATATTAGAATGATTGCTGAAGGATCATGTGACACTGAAGAATGAAAATTCAGCTTTGCATCACAGAAATTAATTATATTTTAAAGTATATTAAAATTAACTGATTTTGAATTGCAATCATATTTCATGATATTACTTTCTTTCTGTATTTTTGATTAAATAAATGGAACGTTGATGACTTTTTAAAAAAAAAAAAAACATCAAATCATCCCAAACTTTTGAGCAGCAGTGCATAACGTTGTACTCGGTCTGCAAACACAGTGGGAAGATCAGGAAACGGCAAAAAAGGAAGAAAATGTGGTAAAACATGACAAAGCATATTCAAAAAAGTCTGTGCTAAAAACAGCAAGTGATGTCAACTATTAGAGGAAACAGAGAGCGGAGAGTCTCGCAGATGGCACGCTCTTAAAAAGTTCAACTGCGAGGAGATAAAAAAAAAAAGTGGGAGTGAAAGAGAAAGAGAAAAAGAAAGAGCCAATTAGCAGGAAGCCAGCAGGTGTTCGTTTGCTCCGTCGCCCGGCAGCTTCTTAAAGAGCACTGAGTTACTATGGCAACTGCCTCGCACACTCCGTCTCCAGGGAAACGGAAATGTCACAGCTCAAACCGGAGAGAGAGAGAGAGAAAGAAAGAAAGAGAGAGAGAGAGAGTCACAGGTAGATGAACACAGTGGATCAATGTCTGAGACTCTGAGAGACACCTGTCACTTCATCAATCACTATATACAGTGTAAATTTATACACTGCTCTTCAAAAGTTTGAGATCAGGAAGAATTGTCTTTTTTTTTTTTTTAAAGAAGTCTTTTATGCTTATCAAGGCTGCATTTATTTGATCAAAAATACAGAAGAAAAAACTGTAATATTGCAAAAAGTTATTACAATATAAAATAATGTTTTTGTATTTTAATATATTTAAAATATAATTTATTTCTGTGATGCAAAGCTGAATTTTCATCAGCTGTTACTCCAGTCTTCAGAGTCACATGATTCTTCAGAAATCATTCTAATATACTGATTTATTATTAGAATTCTTTTTTTCAGGATTCTTTAATGAGTAAAAAGTTAAAAATAACAGCATTTATCAAAATATAAATCTTTTTTTAACAATGTAAATCTATGCTATTGCTTTTTAATAATTTAACACATACTTGGTGAATAAAAGTATTGATTTCTTTAAAAAAAAAAAAAAAAAAAAAAGAATAAAAATGTACTGACTCCAAAAATTAGATTGAATAAATAAAAAAAATACAGCTGTGGATTTAATCAAATTGCAATGTGACTATTGTCTGTCAGGGTTATTATAGTAAACTGAAACCGAAACTAAAATAAACTTAAATAAAATAAATAAAATAAACATTAGCTGAAATTAAATTAAAAGACAAAAAATATATATTTTAGCGAGTTGCCAACATTTCAATTTAGTTTAATAGTTAAAGTCTTAGCAATTTTGGTTTGGTAATTTTTAGTTATATAACAAAATCACTACAAAACTACTAAAAGTACAATATTAAAAAAATAATGTATGATATATTCAAAATATATGAATAACGTGTAAAACATTCTCTTGGTATTTTTATCTAAAAATTTCAAAATTTAGAAACATTTACTTGGAAAAGGGAAGGAAAAAGTCTTAAGATATCAAGTCTTGTTTTCTGAAAAAATTATTAATTATTAGATTATGTGACCTAAAACAGGAAAAGAATATTTGCCAACTAGGTCAGAAAAATAATCTTATTTTCCCTTTTAATTTAGTTTACTTTTATTTTTAACCAATAGGCAGATTTTGTTCTTGTTTTAAAACTAAACTCGCTTAACTTTGATTTTGTGTCATTTTGCTTCTGAAGTAAATGTATCTTGATTCAAGAATGTTTAGATATTTGTACTAGAAGAACATAATTTTTGCAGTGCATATCAAATCACCTTGAAACCAGCTATAAAAAAGGGTAAAAGCGACAAGTGATAAATCCACTTTCATGTTAACTCCTTAAAGACAAAATCAGCAAGATGCATTTTTATATTTTCATTACATTCTACATCTGAAGTTGCCAAAAATCTACAGCGTTCACACTGATAAAGCAGACAGAAGTCACTGGTTTTCATTGAGAGTTTGCGATGTATGAGTGACAGCGTCTGTTGGCAATGTGACTCTCTACGTGTTAAAGCTGACGGCGGGACATTAGCAGGTTTTGCCCGGCAGAAATCATTCATTAACCCAAATGGCTCCAGATTGCAATTTATTACAGCTGTATTTGTAAGCACAAGCGTCCGCGGGGCTGGAAATGCGCTCAAGGCCGCGTCACGGCACACAAATATTGGATATTTGTCACGGCAGCTGTCATTTATTGTGTGACACGCGCTACTCTTTATGGCTTCTGGCCATATTCCCGGTTTAAATTAGATTTTTCTTACTAATTCAAGCCACCTGCCATGACTGACATATTAAGAGCAACCTGTTATGATGGGACAGGAGGGTGACGGGACGCGGATGAGACTCGTAAACGCTCGGGCTAATGGAGCGTTTGAGCTGCGTGTAGCTGCATGTCTGCATGAGAACAGGGAGGCTCATTTATTTCCGCTTTTGTCGCTGTTGTCTTCATTGTCTGCATGATTAAACCAGCGCCACGCGGCTCTGCTCAACAAATAGCCTAATTGAGAATGACCTTGGTGAATGATACATCAGCCACACACACACACAGGCGCACTGGGGACGGATGCATCTTCACTCTTCCTTAGCGCTGAAATAAGGTTGTGCCATATTGTAAAGTGACATCTCAATACTTTTGGTATTTTTCAAAACTATAATTAAGCAACATTTGAGTGTGTTTTTGTGCCGTTACCTTGGCTGGTTTAGGCCTTTCATTGATAAATAAACATCACACTAAAATAGCCAGTAAGTGGCAGCAAGTCATTCAAACGATTCATTTAAAATGGCTGATTCATTAAGAAATGAAGCAAGTGACTGTATGAACTTTATGAATGGATCACTGAGTCACTGATTCGTTCAAAATTAGATTTGTTCAGTTGCTCTGAGACATGCCTTAACGACAACTCAGAATTCACCAGCAACTCTTCAAAACAACCTAGCAGCTACCCAGAATGCCTCAGAAACACTTGGAAACTGCATAGCAACACACTAAAGATACTTTAGCAACCATTCAGAATTTTCCAGCAACTACTCAAAAAACCCTAGCAACTGCACAGCAACATACAAACACTCAGAAAACTGTAGCAACCGCTCAGAACTTCCCAGTGGCCACTCAAAACACCCTAGCAACAAATAAAAGTCACAACAAACAAAAACACTTAAAACAACTTAGCAACCCTTCAAAATATCCTAGCAACCACATACAGTAGCAACACAAAAAAGGTCAAAACAACTACTCAGAATTCTTTAGAAACCTTCAGAATTCTTCAGAAACCTTTCAAAACACCTCAACAACCGCATAGCAACACACAACACTCAGAAAACTGTAGCAACCGCTTAGAACTTCCCAGCAGCCACTCATAACACCCTAGCAACAAACGCAGGTCACAACAAAAAAAAACCACTTAAAACAACTTAGCAACCCTTCAAAATAGCCTAACAACCACATACAGTGGCAACATAAAAAAGTCAAAACAACTATTTAGAATTCTTCAGAAACCTTTCAAAACACCCCAACAACCGCATAGCAACACACAACACTCAGAAATTGTAGCAAACAACTTAAAAAAACACAGAAACCAACCTAGCAACCACATACAGAAGCAACACAACCAGATACAGCATCAGCACACATAAAACTGAAAAACAACCCTAGCAACTACTTGAATGCCCCAGAAACCATTCAAAACCCCCGAGCAACTGCACATAAACACACTAAAAATATTCAGAACACTTTAGCAACCATTCAGAATTTCCAGTAACCACTCAAAACACCCTAGCAACTGGAACATTCCGCAACAACACTCAGAAAACCGTAGCCACCAATCAGTTTTTCCCAGAAACCATTCAAAACAGTAGCAACACACAAATTTTTTTTAAAGACTAAAAAAATTACCCAGAAACCCTTCGAAACACCCAGCAACTGCATAGCAACACACAAACTGTAGCAACCATTCAGAATTTCCCAGCAACAACTATTCAAAACACCCTAGCAACCATATACAGGAAAACACTTGGAAACTGCATAGCAACACACTACAGATACTCAGAACCGCTAAGAACTTTCCAGCGGCCACTCAAAACACCCTAGCAACAAGAGAAAGTCACAACAAACAAAAACACTTGAAACAACTTAGCAACCCTTCAAAATATCCTAGCAACCACATACAGTTGCAACACAAAAAAGTCAAAACTACAGAAACGCTTCAAAACACCCCAACAACCGCATAGTAACACACAACACTCAGACAAATGTAGCAAACAACTTAAAACACCACAGCAACCATTTAAAACAACCTAGCAACACAACCAGATACAGTATCAGCAGTACTCAAATGCCCCAGAAACCATTCAAAACACCCTAGCAACTGCATAGTAACACACAAACACTTTAGCAACTATTCAGAAATTGCCAGCGACCACTCAAAACACCCTAGCAACCATATACAGTAGTGACACAAAAAAACAAATACAGTAGCAACACAACCAGATACAGTATCAGCACACGAAAAACACTGAAAAACTACCTAGCACTCAGCTACTCAGAATGCCCCACAAATCATTCAAAACACCCTCGCAACTGCACCACAACACACAAAAGATACTCAAAAAACAGTAGCAATGATTCAGAATTTCCAGCAACCACTCAAAACACCTTAACTACCATTCAAAACACAGTAGCAAATGCATAGCAACAAACAAAAACAATTTAAAAAACTTAGCAACCATTCAAACCACCCTAACTACTGCACAGCAACATTCAGTAACACTCTGTAGTAAATTGTAGCAAACAACTCAAAACACCATAGCAACCATTCAAAATACCCTAGCAACCACATACAGTAGCAACACAAAAAGTCACAACACAACTAGATACATCATCAACACACAAAAAACACTGAAAACAACCTAGCAACTACTTGAATGCCCCAGCAACCACTCAAAACGCTTTAGCAACTATTCAAAACACCCTAGCAACTGCATAGCAACATACAAACCACCAGAAAACTGTAGCAATCATTCAGAATTTCCCACCAACCACTAAAAACACCCTAAACACCCTAACAACATACAAAAAAACTACTTAAAACAACTTAGCAACACTTCAAAATACCCTAGCAACCGCATACAGTAGCAACACAAATAGACACAGTGTTTGTGTCTTGCAATGCAGTTGCTAGGGTGTTCTGAATGGTTTCTGGGGCATTCGAGTAGTTGCCAGGTTGTTTTCAGTGTTCTTTGTGTGTTGATACTGTATCTAGTTGTGTTGTGACTTTTTTTGTTGCTACTGTATGTGGTTGCTAGGGTATTTTGAATGGTTGCTATGGTGTTTTGAGTTGTTTGCTATACATTGCGGATACACATATTCGAAACACCCTAGCAACTGCACAGCAACACACTAAAGAACACTTTAGCATCCATTAAGAATTTTTCTCTAGCAAATACTCAAACACCGTAACGACCAGATACAGTAGCAACACACACAAAAAAAAAAACACTTAACACCAGTTAGCAACAAGTCAGAATGCCCCAGCAACCACATAGCAACATACAAAAAAAAACACTCAGAACAACTTGGCAACCATATATCACCAGCCTGACAGCTGAGCATCATAAGAGTGAGTTTTTTTCCGTCGTAATGATCCTCGGGTGTGCCGTGTTCTCTGTGAGAGGAGGACGAGGCCTGATTATTGTGTTCAGCAGGTGACGGCGGCCCGCTGGAGTGTGAGTGTGTGTTTCACTCACTAATGAGTCTGCGTCTCGACCTCCCTCTGTTTGTTTACAGCACATACACAGACACACACACACACACACACACACACACACACACACACACAGAGAGAGATACAGTTGCTGGGCTGATGCTCCACACTGATGTGTTTCCCAGGAGGAAATGCAGGAGAACACCTGGAGGAAGAGCAACATCCCAGCAGCACCGCGTTGAGCCTCACGGCTGTATCGTGTATCACAAGGCCGTCGGATCATTAAAACGCTTCATTAGGCACCTAACATTGAGAGTTTCAGTCAAAGGCTTTAATATGCATCTTAAACGACGCTCAGTCAGAAAATATCACACTTTGGAAGTTGAGTTAAAAACTAAACTCTTGAAATGATTCAATGCTCTCTGTGCAACATCTAGAATCAGTAAAGCTAAGGATCGACAAAGATTCCACAAATTGATTTGATTCTGATACGATTTGTTATTGATTTGTCTACATATATACACTGTAAAAAGTGATAAGTTGACTTAACTTTAAAAAAATGGAGAAAACCTGTTGCCTTAAAATTATTAAGTAAAAAAAACTTCATGCATAATAAAAAAAAGTGAATTGTCAAGTTCCTCAACTTATCTCTTTTTACAGTGTATCAGGAACATTACATGTTAATTTTTCTTAAAGAGACAGTTCACCCAAAAATGAAACCGTGTACTCACCTACATGTCGTTTAAAACCTCTATGAGATTCTTTCTTTTGTTGAATTCAAAAGACGATTTTTTTAAAGAATGCTGGGTATGATTGACGGTAGCCATTGACTTCCACTGTATTTTTTCCGTCCTATGGAAGTCAATTGTTACTGGCAACTCTTTGGTAATCAGCATTCTTTGTGTGAGTGTGTGTGTTCAACAAAAGAAAATCAAATGGAGGGTATGTACGTTTTTTTTTTTGTTGGTGAACTTTCCCTTCAAGAAAACAGCCTTGCAACTAAGTTTATAAAATAAACAGGAACCCTGTTAGCTGATACTTTAATAACATTGAATGTTACAATTATCTAAATGAACTAAATTCAAATGTTATTTATTTTCGGAAATAATAATCAACTCAAATAAAAATGTGTATGCCGTAAGCAAACATTTTGCACATGAGGCAGTTTTACTTAATTACTTAAAACTTAATTATATGTAAAAAGTAATTTTAAGCAAAACTCACTTAATTTTAATACTTAAAAAAAGCGAGACTTAAAGGAGAAGTTCACTTCCAGAACAAAATATTACAGATAATTTACTCATCCCCTTGTCATCCAAGATGTTCATGTGTTTCTTCAGTCATAAAGAAATGATATTTTTTGAGGAAAGCATTTCAGGATTTCTCTCCATATAGTGGACTTCTATGGTGCCTTCGAGTTTGAACTTCCAAAATGCAGTTAAAATGCAGCTTCAAAGGGCTCTAAATGATCCCAGTTGAGGAAGAAGGGTCTTATCTAGTGAAACAATCGGTTATTAAAAAAAAATAAATAAATAAAAAATAAATAAACAATTTATATACTTTTTAACCTCAAATGCTCATATTGTCTAGCTCTGCATGAACTGTGTGTATTCCGGTTTAAGACAGTTAGGGTATGTTGAAAAACTCCCATTACATTTTCTCCTCCAACTTCACAATCGTCCTACATCGCTGCAGAAGTACTGACCCAGTGTTTATAAAGTGAACGTGCAAAGATCAAACGGTCTTTACAAAAAATAAATAAATAAAACAGCATTGTAGGACGATTTTGAAATTGGAGAAGAAAATGAGATGGGTGTTTTTCAACATACCCTAACTGTTTTGAACCGGAGTGCTCAGAGTTCACACAAAGCTAGACAAGATGCGCATTTGAGGTCAAAAAGTATAAAAAGTAACAAACCGTTTGAAAATAACAAACCTTTTCATTAGATAAGATTCCCCGGCTGGGATCGTTTAGAGGCCTTTGAAGCTGCATTTAAACTGCATTTTGGAAGTTCAACCTTGGGGGCACCATAGAAGTCCACTATATGGAGAGAGAAAAAACTATTTTTCCTTAAACTATTTCTTTATGACTGAAGAAAGAAAGACATGAACATCTTGGATGACAAGGAAGTGACTAAATTATCTGTAAATTTTTGTTTTGGAAGTGAACTTCTCCTTTCTCCTACTTCTCAAGTAAATGCATTTCGATTTATGAATGTTGAAATATTTGTACTGGAAAACAAGACTAAAACACTGCGAAAGAACATCAATTTTTTGCAGTGTGGGGAGTTTTTCCTTAGACGAATCTTCTGAGAAGCAGGAGACTTAACTATTTGCCGTTCATCTATTTTCACTGCTGTCTAGGAGTAACAAATGAGACATTACAGAGAGTCTTTAAATGGAGACACAGACGGCTCGTGAGAGCTGCATTAAATAACGAGTCTCTGACAACACAAGAAAAGGCTGCGATGATCTCATCGATGAGCTGATGGTTGGGATGAGCTCATCCTTCCTCAATTAAACTTTAACCATTAAGGAGAGTTTTAAATAGCTCAAAATATCCACCGTCTCCGTTACTTCATCTGCGTCTCCATGACTCTTAAACTATGACAGTTTTGCCAAAAATTAAAATTCTGTCCAACCAAACAGTTGACTTTCATAGCCTTTTTTCATACTATGGAAATCAATGGCTACCAGCAACTGTTTGGTTTGTGTTCTTTAAAATATATTTTTATGTGTTCAACAGAAGAAAGAAACTCATACAGGTTTGGAACAACATGAAGGTGAGTAAACGGTAAATAAAACCATTGCACAAAATCATTTAAAGCAAAAAATATATAATAATATAGTCAATACATTGTCCTTCAAGAAGATTCTTCTGCTCATCAAGGCTGCATTTATTTGATCAAATATACAGACAAAACTGTAAAATTTGGAAATATTATTGCGATTTCAAATAATTGTTTTCTATTTTAATATACTTTTAAATATAATTTATTTCTGTGATGCAAAGCTGAATTTTCATCACCATTACTCCAGTCTTCAGTGTCAAATGATCCTTTAGAAATTATTCTAACATACTAATTTATTAGTTGTGCTGCTTATTTTTTATTTATTTTTTTTTTTTTTGAAACTGTGAACTTTATTTCAGGATTCTTTGATGTATAAAGTTAAAAAGAATAGCATTCATTCAAAATAGAAATATTTTCTATACACTACCGTTCAACAGTTCGGGTTCAGCAGATTGTTTTCTTTCCATTTTTAAAAGGAATAACTTTTTAACTTACTTTTATTCAGCAGAGATGTGTTAAACTGATAGAAAGTAACAGTACAGACTTATTAGTGTTAGAAAAGATTTCTACTTTGAGTGAATGCTGTTCTTTTTATTATTTTTATTCATCAAAGAATCCTAAAAAAAAAAAATATTGCAGGATACAACAAAAATATTAAGCATCAAAAACTGTTTCTAACATTAATAATAAAGTAATAAAGGAGCGTATTAGAATGATTTCTGAAGGATCATGTGACACTGAAGACTGGAGTAATGATGCTGAAAATTCAGCTTTGATCACAGGAATAAATTATATTTTAAAGTATATTTAAATAAACAACCATTATTTTAAATTGCAATTACATTTCACAATATTACATTTTTTCTGTATTTTTGATCAAATAAATATAGCCTTGATGAGCAGAAGAGACTTCTCAAATCATAAAAAAAATCATACTGATCCCAAACTGTATATAGTTTGATCATGAAATAATCGACAAAAAAAGCAATAAATTCATATTAATAAATAACTGGAATGTGACTTTTGGAAGAAACAAGACGTTCAGACAGACAGAAGATGACAATAAATCAATAAATCACACTCGATATTGAGCTCAGTGATGAACAGTCAATCTGTCTGCTGATGTGAGCCAAAAAACACATTTGGAGATATTTCTCAAAAAAAAAAAATCATAATGATTCAAAATGATTCAAAAATGATTCATGCATTCAGACAAGCTTGTTTTGAGTTTCTAGAAAGTTGTTGTTTCTCTCGTCATCTGTCTCTCATCTGAGTTCAAGAAAGAAACTACAGCTGGAGTAAGAGGTGATGTTTGTTCTGTTTCATTAGACACTGCATCTTTAACTATAGACAATGTACAGAGTAATTATAGAAGCCATTTCCATAGAGACCCAATGAGGATTTGCTCCGACTAATCAAATCAGAACCAGACATTAGCATAAACATGAATTTACCAAGATACTTTTGCGCTAAAGGTTCAATTTCAAAGGTGTTTATCATTAATTCAGTGTTTGAAGCCATGATTGCAGTTACAACAGCTAAAAATATAACTATTAAAATAAAAAAAATTGGTACCTGAAGTAAAGCTGAAATAAAATAAAAAGTGTTGGGCAATGATTAATCGTGATTAATCGCATTCAAAAAAAAATTTGTGTATACATAATAAATATACACTATACACACATATATATTAAGAATATATAAATACATACACATATGCATGCATATATTTGAGAAGAATTTTATGTTTATATACTAAATGTTTTTATATATAATATAAATTATATGAATATAATGTAATTATGCAATCAGCGTTATGTAATTATTATAAAAAGTAAAGCACAATTTAAAATGAAAATTGAAAATATAAAAAATTAAAGCTAATTAAAATATTAATAAATACTATAAAAAATAAACAATACATAATACTAAAAATAACACTGAGTTACAGAAATTAATATACAATGAAATGAAAAACTATGCAGGTCATAATTTTGTTAAAGCAGAATGAATTATTAATTATAAATCAGATCATTATTTGTGCTGTAAATTGTCTAAATCATCTTCTGAGTATTTTGAAGTTTATTGTCAACTACTGCCACTTCAAATGCATTAATATAACTGTGATTTTGGCCATTTAAATAAATAAATGGTTTTTCGTGTTTTTCCTCCATGTATTTTGGTTTTTCGTGTTTTTCCTCCATGTATTTTGCCAATTTTTTTCACCATTGCATAAATTAAATAGCCAATATTTGCTTTTTACAATTTTGTCTTGCTTTTCAAAGAAAACAAATCAATTACAAAACAACAATTTAAAAATATTTAACACTGAACATTTGTAACATTCCAGTAGACATTATAGCCTACCAACAAAGCACAATTTAACTTAAAATTAGTTAAAGTTAGTAAAATAATATACTTTGGCCATTTTTAAGACGTCCTTCTTGAATCAGGCATATGTTTTTAATGTACAAATAAATGCAGCCTTGCTGAGGAAAGGAGAATGTTATAATAAATGTATTAATAGAGCTGTTGTAGGGATTATCATTATTTTTGTCTAACTTTTTTTTTTTGTTTTACAGAACAACAGTAAAATGACAATACTTTCATTTATAAATGTTGACTTATTATTTTGGCGGAAACCCAAAAGACCTCCTCAAGAAGACTACTTTTTGCTGACAGCAGCAGATTTATGAATGATTCTCATCTTTGGACTTTGAACCATAACGTTCCGTAGTTTATTTACTAATAGATGATTTCATGTATCATACAGTAACCAGCAACAGCCAGCCCTTTCTCTTCTCATGGAAGACATGCGATGCACTTCTAAACAGTCTCTCGCTGTCGGTGCCTGGAATAATTTTTGCATCTTTTTCAGACAGTTTTAAATGCTTCCACACTGCCCACATGTTTGCTGCATTAGTGCGCGCCTCTGTTTGATCACGTCACGTCATTGTTTGGTATCATTTATTGGGCCTTTTCGCTTATTCGGCCGAACACAAGAGATTTTTTTGCTATTTTCTTCCAAAATATTTTGGTTGCTGAAAATTCGGTGCATCCCTACTCTTCACACACACTAGTCCATCTCCTCCTCACTATAAACAGTTGGACAAATCAGTGAAGTTCCTTGTGTTGATGCATCAGTGCAAAACCACGGCCCACATGAGACAGATTCAGCGTAAAGCTTTAATGACTTTAGCGTGTGATGCTGGAAGTCTGTCAGAGATCCAGAGCATGTGTGTCACCTCAGGGCGGCCGTGTCATTGACTATCCCAGACTCTCGCAGCCTCAGGACCGAGTTTATTCTCCACTCAGGAGAACAATGAAGCTCAAACATCTCCATCTGCTCGAGCCTGGTCCTGCTGAGAGACGCCAACCTCCCAAACACTACAGTCTGCCTGCAAAACACACGCTTCCAGACGAGACACAAACCTCCCTCAACTGCTCTTCAGGTGAACATCTGCCAGCGAAGAGAACAAACCTGCTGTTTGGAGTCTAAACTAAATGTCCTTTACGACTGCTGCTGCTGAATTTCTCAGTTTGTTTAAATCCACGTGGAGTTTAGAGTATAATTTTTTATCCATATTAATTTCACACTTGTCTTTATGTCGCTTTGTTTCATATTTACAGTGTATACGTTTTTCGTTTTTTAACCTCAAAAGAAAGGAAGTGAAATGTTACAATATGCCCCATAGGTGGATACATTGTAACATCTGAGGGGCACGTTGTTACATTACCATATGACAGCATAAAATGTTATCTGGTGGAATGGAAAAAAAAATACAAAAATAAATATTAATATAGAATTACTAACTTTTTCAAATAAAATAATTGTTTGCGGTAAATATGAACAAGGACACGGAAATGTCATAATTACACCATAAATGCATATAATTAAAGTCTACTGTGTTTCACAGTAAACGCATATAGGTTTCAAGTAAAAGAGCATTTTTAGATAAACAAGACAATAATAGATGGCACTCGTGGAGGTAGAAAAGCAAAGTTCTTTATTAAAAGCAGAATTGCTTGTAATAAAGATTTAAATGTAAAAGAAAAGACAGTAGAACAGAAGGTTTCTGTCAATAGTGATTTTTAATGTAGAATGTTTGTGATAATGTAAGAAAAGTAGTTTAAATGTTTTACCACTTGCTTGCGCAACTTAATATATAAATCTAGAACTAAATGCAAAAGTAAAAAGAATTGAATAATGTGTTGCTTATATTTATTGCGTTTAAACTAGTCTATAAAAGATGCTAAAAGATACTGTACTGTTTTACTGCACTGTGTAAAATATGGATCACAATGCTGAAAAAGCATTTTCAATAATGTTTGGATCTGAAATCAATATAATGGATACATGTGTTTGTGGAAATCAGGCTTGTGCTGTAAGCTATTGTGCAATAATTGCAATTCTAAAAACAAAAATGCACTGCATGATCAAACATTTAGGTGAGGAAAATATATATTTTTGAAAAATGTCTAAAAAATGCTCCCCGCTCACAAGAGCCAATTAAAACGTGAATGTCACCGTTAAAAAAACAAACAAACAAAAACAAACAGAAAATTCAGGCCCTAAATAAATGCCTTAAAAATCCTGAATGGAGTATCATTATAAATTATTTTACATGACACTGCAGGCAAAAACACTGTTTTTTCATGCACCTTTCAAGTTTGAGATTTTTGGCTTTTTGGTGTTTCATAAAGTGTTTTTTTTTTTCAGACTAGTGGAAAGAAAACACTCAAAAGACACTGTTAAGTGTTTCTTTTATAGCACTTTACCTATTTGTGTCAACAGATTTCAATTACAATCCATATTTTTAAAGGCTGTTTTCTCAAAATGAGTTTTTTCTCCTACACTGAGCCATAAATCTCCACTTCAGGAGCACTTACACACACCAAACTTCACATTTTTATTCCTGTCTATATCCTGAAGGTTTTTACAGAGGGATTTGTTCATTTATAATTTTCTTGATTTTATACAACATTTTTTCCCCAAAACAAAATGGAAAAAAGTGACAAAATTTGAAACACAAAATCCCCTCAGTAAAAACATTAGACTCTAATATGTCAAAAAAAATTTACAAGAATTTTGAAACCAACTTCATCCAGAGTTTAGATTTTTGTACTAGAAATGTATGCAATTTAGCGCATATTTCATTAAATAATGCCTCGTTTGCATATTTAAACCTAAAATTTCAGAAAACTTGTAATACAAAAAAAAATGGTTACATGGATCGGCAGATCCCGATCGGAGCGCCTAGTAAAAGTGACAGCAAAGACATTTGTAATGATACAAATGATTTCCAGGGAAATATACACAAGAATCAGTGCACTAGATCATGTATGTGTGTGTCTCCAGCACAGATGACCCTCGTTACGATCCGGGCCTCATTAAGGATCCATTACTGAGACCCTCGTTAAAATGAGCGCTGAGACGGATCGGAGGGGAAAAAGATGATTGGATTAAGTCATTATATAAATGTGATTTTACTGGGGAAAAAACTCCCCGTCTGTCGCTGCAGACTTTAACAAGTGCAGGTCTGAGAGAGAAAAATGCTGAAAATCACACTTCAGCACAGTTTCATAGCTAGAGCTAATAAAACACCTGCAAAAACCAGTGGAGACGTCTGTAGAAGTCAATGTTTCATAATAGATCTTCACTACAACCCGCCAAAACAAAAGTTTGGTTTAAGATTATGACAGAAGTATATTATGTACAGTCGTGGCCAAAAGTTTTATGGCCAAATCCTGACTGATAGCAACCCATTCTTTCATAATCACTTCTTGGAGTTTGTCAGAATTAGTGGGTTTTTGTTTGTCCACCCGCCTCTTGAGGATCGACCACAAGTTCTCGATGGGATTAAGATCTGGGGAGTTTCCAGGCCATGGACCCAAAATTTCAACATTTTGGTCCCTGAGCCACTTAGTTATCAATTTTGCCTTATGGCACGGTGCTCCATCGTGCTGGAAAATGCATTGTTCTTCACCAAATTGTTGTTGGATTGTTGGAAGAAGTTGCTGTTGGAGGGTGTTTTGGTACCATTCTTTATTCATGTGTTTTTGGGCAAAATTGTGAGTGAGCCCACTCCCTTGGATGAGAAGCAACCCTTACACATGAATGGTCTCAGGATGCTTTACTGTTGGCATGACACAGGACTGATGGTAGCGCTCACCTTTTCTTCTCCGGACAAGTCTTTTTCCAGATGCCCCAAACAATCGGAAAGAGGCTTCATCGGAGAATATGACTTTGCCCCAGATCTCAGCAGTCCATTCGCCATACTTTTTGCAGAAGATCAATCTGTCCCTGATCTTTTTTTTGGAGAGAAGTGGCTTCTTTGCTGCCCTTCTTGACACCAGGCCATCTTTCAAAAGTCTTGTCCTCACTGTGTGTCAGATGCGCTCACACCTGCCTGCTGCCATTCCTGAGCAAGCTCTGCACTGGTGGCACTCCGATCCCGCAGCTCAATCCTCTTTAGGAGACCATCCTGGCGCTTGCTGGACTTTCTTGGACGCCCTGAAGCCTTCTTAACAAGAATTGAACCTCTTTCCTTGAAGTTCTTGATGATCCTATAAATTGTTGATTTAGGTGCAATCTTAGTAGCCACAATATCCTTGCCTGTGAAGCCATTTTTATGCAACGCAATGATGGGTGCACGTGTTTCTTTGCCATGGTCACCATGGTTAACAATGGAAGAACAATGATTTCAAGCATCACCCTCCTTTTAACATGTCAAGTCTGCCATTCTAACCCAATCAGCCTGACATAATGATCTCAACATTCTCACCTGAGTTAACAAGACGATTACTGAAATGATCTCAGCAGGTCCTTTAATGACAGCAATGAAATGCAGTGGAAAGTTTTTATCGGGATTAAGTTGATTTTCATGGCAAAGAAGGACTATGCAATTCATCTGATCACTCTTCATAACATTCTGGAGTATATGCAAATTGCTATTATAAAAACTTAAGCAGCAACTTTTCCAATTTCCAATATTTATGTAATTCTCAAAACTTTTGGCCACGACTGTACAATGCATGTACAATGCAAAAAATGTCAAGTTTTTAAGTTAAAAAAGGTTAAGTGCCTTATGTTTATACAAGTCATTTCAACATAAATTATGTTAAACTGACCTAAAGTTGATTTATCTTATAAAACAAAACTGAAACTGCTCAATGTATTTTGATGAGTTAATGTAAAAACTTAAGATGCCATGACCTACGGATTATATCATTTTAAAATTTTCATATCATACTTCTCAAAGTAATAATAATTATAGTTATAATAATAATAATAATAATAGTTGAGCAAAACATGATTTTTGTTACTTTTTAGGGAATACCAAAAAAAAGTTTTCTTTGCAATACTTTGCAAATAAAAGTAATTGTTTAAATTGAATTTGATTGCATTTTAATACATTAATAACACTATTAAATATGTATGCATTCATTTGATTATCACTGTTTTTCATAATAAATTTATATTAAATTATAAAACACAGAATCCAGAAAAATGAAAACAGAGAATGTCTGAAAAAATAAAACATATTTGGGCACTATTATTGTTAGAATTTTACTGTCACGAGTCTGGGCTGCGGGTTTTCCCTTCACCGCCAGAGGTCGCTGTCTCCCTTCCTCCGGCACTCCACTCCTCTAAATTGTCTACACCTGTCTGATTGCACACACCTGTCACTCGTTACACCCACAGCTGTTCCCTATTACCAGAGACTATATAGTTTCCCCTCTCCCTACACTCTGTCTGTTGGTATTGTATTTGTATTCTGAAGTTCCAGTAAGTGTCATGTCAGGTTGTGCCGTGTTGCCCTTATGTTTTTTGTTTGTGCCGTGTTGGCCTTTTTGGTTTGAATTAAAGAGCACCTTACCTGCATTTTGGACCCTGACCTCATCTTTTCGTGCCGCTCTTCCTAGCGCCCCGTGACATTTACTGCATTATTAAATTGTTAAAATTTTATGAATTCAATTGGTTAAATGTTTCTTTTTGACTATTAAAATTTTATTGAACTGTTTAAAATGAATCTAGAAAAACTTAAAACAGAAAACATAAGATAAATAATTAAATAAATTTAACTGTTAAAGTTTCAATTAATTATTCATTTTAATATAAATTGAGTTATTAAATACATTATATAAATATTACGTTTTCTGACTACAATTGAATATACATAATTTTATGATTATTAAAATTTTATTTAAACATTAAATGGATCTACTATACATATTTACACACACATATATATATATATATATATATATATATATATACACACATACATACATACTAGTGGTGGGCTGTTATTGGCGTTAACGTGACACTCTTATCGGGCGATAAAAAAAAAAATCGCCCTTAATCTACTGTATTCTCAAAGTTGGGTTGGGAGCTGGGTCTATACTACGCAAGCTATGATGACTTTCACCTTGATATTTCAGCACGGATGTATACCTAGCCGAATTGCACTGTAGGGGGCGAGAACGAGTCTTCGAACCTGTGTGTATGCCTACTGTGAAATTACCACATCAAACGGGACGTGCTAACATGGATGCAGCTATGAAGCCGCCAGGTTTGCTTCAGGGCAGGGGCTTTGCTAGACCCTTTTTACTGGGGCATGTGCCCCAGTGAAAATCTGCTGTGCCCCAGTAAAATCTCAAATTTGAGTTATAATTTACTTTGATAATCCCGAAATAAAGACATTAAACTATATGCAACAACTGAATTGACGTTTCTAAAAGCAAAGCAGTTTAACCGAAGACTATACACGCAGATATCCATGCCCGCGCGCATCTGTGTATTTAACTGGGACGCACACATCGTGCAGCCTTTTACACAGAAGTACATTCAGTGTAGGAATAGTTGTTTACACAAGTTTGTATAGTTAATTGTGCTGTAAATGCAATTGTCAAGCAGTTTGTGATGCATTTTGGAAACAGGAGATGAGCCCCTGGTCTAATGCACCACCTGGCTTGAGAAAACAGTTCTCAAAGACTTACTTTTAGTCATTATTTGGGTAGCAGACATATTCTGAATGTCTTCGGCAGAATTCAAATTAGCCATTTTAATCTAGATTAATCTAGATTAATTCCAAGATTACAGCGAGATCTATGCCCACCACTAATACATACATAACATACATTACATACATACGCATATTCTATTTTTTCAGATTTATTTCTCTAGATTTTATGATATAATACAAATTTATTGTCAAAAGAAGTGCTAATCAAAAATAATTACAATGTAGTTAATTTCAAAATGTAATAAAATACAATTGATTTTATTTGTTGGGGGAAAAAGTATTGCACAACAGATTTACTGTTTAAATGAAAACATGGGACAAAAAAACACAAGAAATGAGTCAAAAATATTATTTTTTACTAAACTGTGTTATTGTTATTACATTAAGAACTAAAAAAAAGTGATCAAAGTCATTGGAACTTGTGTTTTTCATTAACTTCTCAGAATAAGTTGATCAATTTCAGTATAAATAAGTTTAAAGCATTGACTTTTTTTTACAGTGGCTAGTGTGTTTGATTTGTGTGTAGTAGGTGTTATTGTTGAGCTTCAGCATTTGTTTTCTCAGCATATTTTCCAGGTAACGGCCGCCTACACGATCTGCGCTCGTCAGCTGAGACGGGAAATGTGTGTGTAATAAATGCTGTAGGATCTGATGTGACACGCAGGTGTGTGTTTGTGTGTTTGTGAAGGGCGGCTGGTGTCGAAATAACTCTAAGCAAACACACTGATCGCAGCTGAGACCCTGCGGCGCGTCTCACGCTCAGAGACACAAACACACACCCAAAAATACACACGCATGCGGAGAGGACGAGAAAACAGAAGGGCGAAAAGAAAGAGAGAGGGATGCTGCTAAGATATGTTTGCTCTTAGAGTGAAATTCATAAAACTACAAGTTTAGGGTTGGTAAAATTGTTGAAAGAAGTCTCTTTTGCTCATCAAAAATACAGTAAAAATGTGAAATATTATTATTATTTAAAATAGCTGTTTCCTATGTGAATATCTGTTCAAATGTAATTTATTTCTGGGATCAAAGGTGAATTTTCAGCATCATTACTGCAGTCTTCAGTGTCACATGATTCTTCCAAAATCATTCTAATATGCTGATTTGCTACATTTATTTAATCAAAAATACAGTACAAAATGTGAAAAATTATTATGATTTAAAATAGCTGTTTTCTATGTAAATATCTGTTAAAATGTAATTTATTTCTGTGATTAAAGCTGAATTTTTAGCATCATTACTGCAGTCTTCAGCATCACATGATCCTTTAGAAATCATTCTGTGCTGATTTGCTGCTTGAGAAATATTTCTGATTATTATCAATGTTGAAAACAGTTGTGCTGCCCAATATTTTTGTGGAAAACGTAATGCATTTTATTTTTCAGGATTCACAGATGAATAGAAAGTTCAAAAGGACAGCATTTATTTGAAAGAGAATTTTTTTGTAACATAAATGACTTGTCACTTTTAATGCATCCTTGCTAAATAAAAATATTATTTTATTTTAAAAAATTATTTTAATATTAGATTTACAATATATATTTTTAAAAGATTTGCAGTTTTGTTTTTTATTTTTTTAAGAAATAATAAATTGTATATAAAAATGTTTTTTTTTTAGGAATTAATTTAGAAAATTGTGTGATATAATATTATATATATATATATAATATTTTTTTGTTTGTTTGTTTGTGTCAGCATTTTTCAGTATTGAATAAAAGTAAAATATTTATAACATCTTATCTTATTTTATATTGTTGCAAGGGCTCGCCTTAATGAATTCTGGGATTGCATTATTGAACCAATAAGTGAAGCATGTGACGTTCAAAGTGAACAGTGCAGTCGTGTGAACGAAGAAAGTGAGGGAAACGTTTTTTAAAGGTACAGCCGCCCATTTTCCAATTGGTGAATTCCAATTTGATGCAAAAACATAATCACAATATTTTATATTTTATAAATTTCCTACCATAAATGCATCAAAAGGTAATTTTTGCTTAGTAATATGCATTGCTGAGAACTTCATTTGGACAACTTTAAAGGCTTTCTCAATATTTAGATTTTTTTTTTTTTGAACCCTCAGATTCCAGATTGTATCTCGCCCAAATATTGTTCCATCTAACCATACATCAATGGAAAACTTATTTATTCAGCTTTCAGATGAATCTCAATCTTCAAAAAAATTTACCCTTATGACTGGTTATTCCTCCATCTTTCCTCGTCCTCTTTCTCAGAGCGGGTAATGTGACAGGCGTGTGTCTGACTGATTGTCAGCTCGGATCCTGACCGGCGGCCCGAGGTTTGATCCGTGAGCCGCCGTTGGCCGTCAGATTGATGGACGGTCAGACGTGCCTTTGAGGGCCGGAGGAGCGGCTGTCACCGGCCCGACGTTTGTCCTCTGGAGGATTGGGAAGCGCTGGGAGAGAGCAGCGGACTGAGGAGCGTTAAAGCACGACGCTCGCTCACCTGCCGTCTGTCTGCCGCTAATGTGATGACATCCGGCCCATGCGTTTGACTCAGCTGTCAAAATATGACGTGAGCTCAGACTGAAATCACGTCTCGTCCTCTACAGCTGGCATATGACTGGCTTCTCCAGTGATGTTCAGTCGCGCTGCTGACCGCCGGCTCACCGTGACAAATGACCTCGCCAAGTCAAAAACATCCGCAGTTAAAAATCAGTAACGATTAATAGGAACATTTCACCTGCAAATGAAAATTCATGTCATTCTGAACCTGTAGGAGACTCTTCCTTTAGTAAAACACAAAAAGAGACATTCAGAAGGAAAATACCATGGAAGTGAATAACTTATCAGAACAGAGCCGTGTTGCAAAAATAGTTCCGTTTTGGATTCTAATGGCAAAGTAGCTAGATTTTGTTTCGTTTCTTTATTAAGTTAATTTAGAAATATGTTTGGAACATTTCATGTTTGATAAAATTCAAGCTTTTGTTTTGTAAAATAACGACCAAACGGCCAGCTGCAATGTTGAGCATGTAGCCTTCTCAAATCAACAAGACTTGCCTAAAATAAAATCTATAGACAAAACAATTGATGCATGGCACAATATTAATTTAAACATTTAACCTAAATTAATGTGCGCTTTTAGACGCATATCCAATCATTTGTGCTGAGAGTGGAAGCTAAAGCGCACTTTTCAGGACATGGAGGCGCCAGCGCGATCACTTGCATTTTTTTCTTAATAACAGTGGAAACCTAAAATACGCCATCATTTTTGCTCATAAAGGTAAGAGTAACTCATCATTCAGAACTGCAAAAAGTCTTTTATTTGTGCGCACTCACAATGCCAACAAAATGTTGTGCTTTTGTAAAATAGCTAACAGAAAACAAACATGCACTTTCTGCCATCTCTGTCTTGAGGAGAGCTTCACAAAAATGATTCGAAACTCCAAATATTTGCCTCACAGACATGATAAAGACATATAGAATGCTTTAAATTACTACTTTGAAATGAAATAATTATTGTAATAAAATCAAGTTATATTGCGTAAAGTTAATGTAAAACCTACTGGGCTGTGGCATCCAATCTGTCTCCACATTTAACATGAAAAACAGTAATAAAAACCAGTGTTGTGAAATCATTTCGTTGACGCCACTTTTTTTCATGACGATAACGAGACGATGACGAGATAAAAATGGCTCGCTGATGACTAAAACATGCCGAGACGTGTGTGAGTTTTCTTTGACGAGACGAGAATAGACAAAAATGTTAGTGGGTGGTCCGTCAGACGTTTAAAATGCATGACATTTCTGCTTATTGTGCATGCCAATCAAAACCTTAAACGTATCTGCCGCTATGGCAAGCCGTTTTAGCATTAAATACTCTTTGCCATACTAGTATGGCAAGCCGTTTTAGCATTCCATCCTTGTTTGTCTTTTATGTTTTAAAACATTCCTTCATTATTGTAATTATTGGTGAAAACAGTCGATCCGGAAGCTCACATTGTGTTGAACTATAGATCTGCTATTTTCAGAACTTACAAGTGACACTACCCAACAGCAAAATACTTACTGACCTACATTAATTTGTTAAAAGACTACTTTTTCCCCTTTTTTTTGACTAAAACTAGACTAAAACCTTTTTGACTTTTCGTCGACTAAAATTGGACTAAAACTATCACATATAGAAGTGACTAAAATTTGACTAAAACTAATAAGCATTTTAGTCCAAAAGACTAAGACTAAATCTAAGATGGTTGTCAAAAACAACACTGATAAAAACATAGGCTTCAACTCAGTTAACTGGCTGATTATGAGAAAAATAAAACAATGTTGGCAAAGTTATAGACTTGTTGGTTTTTCTGAGGTAGCCTAAATGTTCTGTTACTATTATTATGACTTACAAGACGTTTTATTTACTTTTTAACTCTGATCAATTTTATGAGACACCTTTTTTTTAAAATGAATGTTTATTGCATGCTGCAAATAATAAAAAAAGGAAAAGATCATTGATTCACATGCCGTCTCATCTGAGGTGAATATAGTTATCTCACTAAAAATTAAAGAGCGTAAAAACACACTTGTTGTTTGTATTTTATCATAAATCCCCCATATGATTGTAAAGCGCTTTGGGTGTACGGCAATACACAATAAAGCGCTATATAAATGCATCATTCATTCATTCATTCATTCATAAAATTTCAAAATAAAATTGCCATTAGAATCCAAATCTGAACTATTTTAATGACTGTAACACAGGCTCTTTTCTGATAAGTTGTCGGACAAAGACAGGGCTCGGGCCTGAGCATTTTGGGCCAAGGCTAGGCCCGTGCAGGACTCTATTCGTTCTCTTGTTTCAATTAAAATTTCCCCATCGGCTCGGCGGGCACCCAATCTGCCCGGGCCCATATGCACCTGCATACCCAGACGCTATGCCCCTGTTTGTCATCTTAAGCCGGCAGTCAGCAGCGTGACTGAACATCACTGTAGAAGCCAGTCATATGAAGCTCAACAACTACTAGACACAAATTAAACACAGAAAAAATGTGCTAGAAACATAGCAGTCAAATCAACTTTTAGAGCTCTGTACGTCCTGGAAGGTAATTGAATCGTCCTGCTCTAGATTAAACACACCGGACAATACTATAATCAGTAGGCTTCTTTCAGCCTGCTGGGAGATGCAAGAACCCTTCATCGAAATTATTTTTTTATATTCTGTCACTTTAAAAAAGCCCTGGCTTCCTTACTGCTGCCAATACGAAGTTCTCGTGCCAAATCGGCCCATTTGTTTCCTAATCGTGTTCATTTCTGAAACGCAGCGAATCATCTGCGCTCCAGGCTGTTCGCCGTCTCTGCGTTTCTCTCAGTTTCTCACATCCTGCACTAAAAGGGACCAAAGGTGGTGCTTAAAAGCTCTAAAAGGATGGTTTAATGAATGAGCCGCGCACCAAACGGAGGTGATAATGAGGTGTTGGTGCTCGGATCACATGGACGGGTGGGACCGGAGATCGGCGGGCCGCGGGTTCAGCGTTTCGGCTCTGATAACGACTTCACCTCCATTAGCAGGAGCGGCGGACAATCAGACGGCTGCTCAGGATTCACTGCACGACTGTAATCCGTCAGACGGCAGGAATGCGGTAATATGCGCCTAATAGAGGCTCGGACATGTCTCTGTGAGACAGACGGAGACGCGGAGGACAGAGGAGGGAGAAAACCAGACACAATAAGCCATATATCCTTGTTAGGTGACATGCAAGACACACACATGCTTACACGCACACTCAAACACACTCCAAATACTGAACTAGGTCAGATGAACAGCTACTTTCAACCAAAACAAAAAAACAAAAAACTAAATAAATAGAAAACACTTAAATACCATTAAGGTTGCTGGCAGAAACTATGGAAGCCCGTTTCTGCCACTGAATAAAAAAAAAATAAAAAAAGGTAATTGCCACTTTTTCATCTCACAATTCTGACTTTTTTCCCCATAATTGCATCATATAAACTCACAATTCTGACTTTTGAGTTATAAATGCACAATTGCGAGTTATAAAGTCAGACTTACAGATATATTGCATCTCGCAATTCTAACTTTTTTCTTGCAATTGCGATTTTTTTTTGTATCTTGCAATTTTGACTTTTTCCTCATAATTGCATCATATAAACTCACAATTCTGACTTTTGAGTTATAAATGCACAATTGCGAGTTATAAAGTCAGACTTACTAGATACAGATATATTGCATCTCGCAATTCTAACTTTTTTCTTGCAATTGCGATTTTTTTTTGTATCTTGCAATTTTGACTTTTTCCTCATAATTACATCATATAAACTTTTTTTCTCAGAACTGTGAGGTATAGACACAATTGCGAGTTATAAAGTCAGAATTGCAAAATATTAAGTCATAATTCCGGGATATAAACTCACAATTGTGCATTTGTATCTCGTAATTCTGACTTTTTCTCGCAGTTGCAAGTTTGTATCTTGCAATTCTGACTTTTTCTCTCAATTGCTACTTTGTATATATCGCAATTCTGACTTTTTTTTCTTGCAATTGTGACTTTGTATTTTGAATTTTGACTTTTTTTCTCAGAATTACATCACATGAACTGGCAATTCCGACTTTTTTCTTAGAATTGTGAGATACAAATGCACAATTGTGAGTTATAAAGTCAGGCTTGGTAGATATAAAGTCAGAACTGTGGGATATAAACTCGCAATTCTGACTTTTTTTTTCTTTCAACTGAAAGTTTGTACCTCACAATCCAGACATTTTCTCAGAATTGTGAGATATAAACTCACAAGTTATAAAGTCCAGTTCAGAGGAGAAAAATGGCTAATTAGTATGTTCACAGAATTGCAAGTTTATATCTCACATTTCAATGACCTTTTTTTTTTTTTTAATTTTTTTATTTAGTGGCGGAAACAGGCTTCTACACTCAAAAAAGTCAACTAGCCACTTGTTTGATTTGCAAAATACAAATATGTCTGATTAATACGATTATAACGAGTTTACTTCTGTTAAATGATTGATTCTTGTTAGTTGTAACTAAATTAAGAAATAATCAAATGAATTAGATCAGCACTTGTTGATTCAATGAGCCCGATTCGCTTCATATCAACAACTCTCTCTGATGAGTCACTGCGCATGCGCAGTACTGCGACGGAATCACGTGGGTACAGACGGCTGGAAGCGCCAGCGGTTTGAACTGCTGCGTTTAAACGTTCTTCATCCTTGATATTGAGGGTAAGTACTTTATTGATATAATGTTCCAGTTTGCACTTAGTAACATGGGATAATAAGGAATTACACACTGTAGCGATGTTTCAAAGTAGGCTTATGTAAATTCCGTTGTCTTTGTCGATACAAGTTTCACCCTAACGTTAATATATCCGCTACAATTTGTGCATTTCTGTCACAATTCAATGCTAACCACGCCTATTAACTAATAACTATTAACTACATAACCTACGTTAAACCTGAAGTCTACCCCAACATTGGGAGAGGAAAGACTGCACAGTCGAACACACCATGCACTCGTTTTTCTGTTTGTAAGTTCATGTAATGCTATTTATACGCTTTACTTTTACGTAACTTGTTGTATGTTGAATCAGTATGCACTTCTCATCGCTCTTTTTAGTCTAGCTAACGTTTATAGAGCTGTTTTGTTTGTTTTTCTTGAGTTCCGAAATGTTACATATTGCTACCCAGCTTATTGAATACAGTTTGCAAAAATTGTCAAGTAAAATCTATAATGCAGTCGACCATATATATTAAATGTCCTAACAAATTGCAGTTAAAGTGATTGAATAGGTATGCATGGTTTTATTTGGGAAATATAGTATATAACTTATACACTTTGTTTGTTTTGTTTTTCACAGCAGAAAAAAAAAATACATCGCATAGCTGTCCCCATCCTCTTCTGGTGTGGACCTCACCTTTACATGGTAAGTAGTTTTTTTTAAAAACACTCACATACAGTAATGTATAACTAACTATCCTTGAATACTGAACTTTTCTTTCTCTTTCAGTGACATGTATGTGGCAGTGCAGCAAATGTTGCAAAGGAGAGTTGCAGGTACAAATTACTTAAGCATTATAAACTAAACATTGCTTTGGAAGTGGCAGTCATTATGTTTGTGTACAGTAGTCAACATTTGAAGTGGATTAAAACCTTTTTAATAAAACTGTATTAAGGTGGGATTATGGGTAAGGTAAGGGACAGGTTTGGTGTTAAGGGTGGGTTTTTGACCTAAGGACAACTTTTAATTAACTTTTTTGTTGACTACTATATATTTAAATGATGCATGCACATTGAAGACATGGGCAGGACTTAAAACCCATGTGTATAGAGTTCACCTGTTACATTCTACACAGACAGTAACACGTTCAGTACTCTTAAGCTGTGCCGCCGCTGAAGTTGATTTAATCTTGTCTCCACCCTACAGGATGACACTGTACATACCGTACCAGAGAAGCCTGTGTCATCAAGTCTCTGTGCATCTACTTGAATGAAGACCCTGAAAAACCAGTCAAGGCATATTTGGTGAGTTGATGAGAAAATTTCAAAAGCCATTCTGTACTTGGGTCATGTTTATCCTTGTTTGCTACAACAAAAATGTGACATGAGAGAACACTTAACTTAAAATTGACCTGGACAAATTGTTCATTAATAGGAAACTACTGGTACACTTAGACAAAGTTCTTATGTGAATTGGTTGATGTGCTAAACCAATAATTTTTTTATTCATAATGGTTGATCTCTCTTGGGGCCTAATTTACAAAACTTTGTGTAAAGCCCTACTAAATATATGAATTGATCTGAAATAATAATAAGAAATAAATTAAACAGCATCAGAAAACTATACTTGCGTGCTTTTTTTTATTGGAGTGCTTTATATTCTATGATGGTTATAATGTTTTAGCAGCCTCATTAATTTTAAATATGGTTGCCAGATAAATTATAACTTTTTATATATATATATATATATATATATATATATAAAATGCCCTGCAATAACACACCAGCACCCACTGTGACCTCAATAATAAACAGAAGAATTATCACTTTTCTGACAATTTTTAACTTAAAACTGAGAAATTATAACCTCTGATTCACATCAGAGCTCCTGTATTGGATTTAAGTTTACTTTACAGGTGTACATAATAAAGTGGCCAATAAGTGTATAAGCAATTCTTGTAATAATTATTTTTGTTTGTGATCTTTTATGTGTTTCGCCCCACAGGATTCAGACATCGAGTCAAAATGTACCATGGAGCAAACTGTGGCGGGAGTGTATGTCATACTGAAGGAGGGAACGCTTCCTAACAATGACCCACAGGACATTGGTGTCCTAACTGAAGGTGTGGAAGTCAGGCTTGTGCTGTTATTTGGACTGATATGCTGTTTGAATCCTGTTTTACAAACACTCAAATGGATTGGAGACTTAAAGTGCAGAAAGCAGTTTAAACTTATTTGTATGTGTATGTTAAAACTGAATAAAAAAATAAAAATGTTTAATTGTTTGCATGTTTTATGTGGTTATTCTGTAGATGTAATGTTTTGGTTCTTAGTTCTTTCACCTAAAACAAATCTAATTGAAACAACAAGATGTGTATTAATTAAAGTACCAAAATTATACATGAACAAGACATTAACTAGTAGATGTAACAAGGCAGAATTTTGTTGAATTGAAGTGCTTTTACTGACATATTTGACTAACACGATTCAAACATTTTGATTCAATTAGTTGGAAAGAAGCTACACTGACATGTTAAAACAGTGTTAAATCTACAAGTTTAAATCACATTCATATAACATATTCAAACCTTTTCAAGTTTATTAGATTGGTTTAGATGCGTTTTGGGTGCTACGATTAAATCATGTTCATTGAACAATTTATTTTTTTGAGTGTATAATAAACAGATCTGCGTGACCACGACTGTAAACTCTGGTCTTCTGTCTTTGCTCTCAGGTGGCAGACAATATTGACTAAACAGTAAATTCATATTTATATTTAAAGACGACATTAATCAAGCATCTCAATATTGAGAGGCATTAATGTAGCCTAAGAGTCTCAAGTATATTGGACACTTTAGATACTTCTGACTCATTATATTATTTCCTAGTGGAATTACAAATCCATGGCAGGGACTGCACAAGGACTAAAAACACAGAGTAAAACTGAGCAATGTTTCTGTTTCATAGAGTTAAGATGATCACTCAAGTATCATGTTTGTCTCAGATGCTTCTGCTAATATTCCTCAAGAGCAGGCCTGGCGATTCATTGTGATTCATTTCTTTCTACTAGTTAGTTTAACTTGATAAAACAGCTCAAATTAAAACATAAAAAATCAAAATACAAAAACTACTCTGAAGAAATAAAAATCAATACAGTAAGAGAACAGAGATGTAAATAGAATGTGGAAAGCAGTTCAGCTCATTTGGTCTTGGGATAATTTGATGAGAAATGACTCATATTTAGACTAATGTATCTTGTCAAATTGCTTCAATTGTTTCTAAACACATGAGATTACTGCGAGCTTGAAGGAGAAACATCAGAAAACTCTTTAATCTCAGTGATGTCTAGGAGAATCAATTGAGATTTGTCTTTCCAACAGACTCTACCATAAAAAAATATATTGCTCCAGCTTTAAAAAAAAAAAAAAACTGTTTATGAAGATGCTTGCTCAAAACCTAAAGAGAAACGCCAGATCAATCAGCATCATCTGACAGAAGAAATGAACTCATCAGTTAGTTTGCAAGTTAGTCTCAAGTCAAATTAAAGACAAAAAGGACCTGCTATATTTGCCAAACGATGCAATATATACACAACAGAACATTGTATGGTTACTGAATCCACAATGCAACGCGACCAGACTTTCCTTTTCCAGCACAATAAATTAAACAAACGCAAAGTCCTCTGCACTGCCAAACATCTGCTTCTTGAATATTTATTCAATATGAATGCAACTGCAAAGTGTAACATTTTTCAAAAATAGAGTAAAAATCCAACAGCCAAGCACCAAAGCATGTCAGGAAACAATAAGAAGCAATGAATACTCACCAAAATGGCTCAACAAAGGATGCAGGCAAACACAAATACATTCCAATCTAAGGTCTGGAGTCTTTATCTATTAGGATTCCTATAGATTTCTCATCTCAGTCTGAAAAAAAGTGATGCCATTTTGTTCATGCATATTGGGAACAAAAGTTTTGATTTTTACATGGATAAATTTGAATAGACTGCAATGGACAAAGATGTTTTATCCTGCAGATTTATAAGCAAACTAACCAGCCAAACCTTGAGGCCTGTGGTTAACTCACACTAACTAACAGGAAATGCATGGAAACAATCAGGAAAAGGATGAAGGAAATACCTGTCAAAATAAAAGACATTAGAATAAACTGATCACATGGATTTTTCTTTTTAACATTTAAAAAAATGACATGTGTGCTCAAAATAATGTTTAATTGTAGTGATTTTATTAGGATCAGAGGTCTAGATGATCTGTTAACATTTCTAAAGATGATGATAAATGTCCAAATCTATTTTTAGAATAAAATAAACTTATATATATATATATATATATATATATATATATATATATATATATATATATATATATATGCAAAGATCTTTTGTGTCAAAGTATTTAATGCAGCTATTCAATTGATTGCATTTATGTTCATACTCCTTTTCTTTTTATATTACATAAAGTGTTATGTTTAAACATGTTTAAGTGCATACTTTGTATTTGGAAACACTTTATTCCTTATTCCAGCTTTTATTCATAATGCATTTTAAAGGTGTTTGCAATGCATTATATCTTTTCATAAATAAAGTACAAATGCATTTTAATATTTGAAGGTTTCTTTGTCGTGTTTTAATGAATTATTTCAAGTAACATTTTTAGTTTCAGTTTTAGTTAACTATACTGCACTATTATTGTGGTTACCTCAAATAACTGTGATTATATCAAATAACCACGTTCAGACAATGAATTAATATTTGAAATAGATAAAAATAAAAATAGAATCGATACAGTAAGAGAATAAAAATGTATGGAAAGCTGCTCAGATCATTTGGTCTTGGAAGAATTTGATGAGAAATGACTATGTATCTTGTCAAATCGCTTAAATAGTTTCGAAATACATGAGATTACGATGAGCTTGAAGTGTTATGAACAGGTTTAAGTGTATATTTTGTATTTAGAAACACTTGATTCCTTATTCTAGCCTTTATTCATAATGCATTTTAAAGGTGTTCGTAATGCATTATATCTAAAGTTTAAATGAATTATAATATTTGAAGGTTTGTTTGTCATGTTTTAATGCATTATACTTTTTAAAGGTGTAACAATGAATAGGAAGGTGTTATAATGTATTATAAAAATTATGTGTTTTTTTATTATTCATGAGATCACACAATGCATATAAAGTGCATTACAAGACATAATGCATTACAACTACTTTTATTATACATTATGCAGTATTTTTGTCTTGATCTTTTCAAAAAGAAAATGCAAGAAAATGTTCTTCTTAATCTTAACAGAGTATAAAAAACCCTTGAGAGATTCATTGTCTGTTTTAGCATTTCTCATTTCCTAATGATCTCATATTTCACTTTCATGTGTAAAACACTGATGACATTTCAAGAGCTTTCTTTATCAGTCCGATATTTGCAGTTAGAAGCTCACTGACATGCTTCCCTGCTGAAGGGTCAATTTTCAAAGAATGAACTAAAAAGATCCTGAAGAAACCGTGATAAAGTTGTTTTTCTCCAGCTGTGTGTTTGATGTATGTCCTCATGCATTATAGGTATTTATACAATAAAGTGTTATAGGTGTTAAATGCATTTATGCACCTGTAACTCAATAAAATGACAGCATCCACTCAACCAATTTAAAACCAAATTATCCTGCAACTATAACTTCATTCATATGTTTTAACATCTTCCATTTTAATCTTTCTTTGTCAATTGCACTGCTTTATTTATTCATTTTTTCTTTTCATGTCAAGTTAGCTATATTTATATGACACTTTATACAATACAGATTGTTTCAAAGCAGCCTGACAAGTAATAAACTGGAAAATAACAAAATCCATAATGCAAACATCATCAAATAAAGAGTTATAAAGAAGCTCTAAAAAGGCAATGGCATCATTATTATTGATTCGGTTCAGTTCAATAACTGTGAAAAGTTCATCAATTATGAAACAAATTCAATTCAGCAATAAACAGCTCTACTGAAGACAATAGTGTTGTTATTCTGTGTTGAATTTATTCTGTTCTCTTTTAAAATGTGACCCTGGAGCAAGTAGCATGATTATATTTGTAGAAATAGCCAAAAAATACATTGTATGGGTCAAAATTATCGATTTTTTTTTTAATGCCAAAAATAATTGGGATATTAAGTAAAGATTATGTTCCATTAAGATATTTTCCTACTGTAAATATATCAAAACTTTATTTTTGATTAGTGATATGCATTGCTAAAAACTTCATTTGGACAACTTTAAAGGCAATTTTCTCAATATTTTAGATTTTGTACAATATTGAGAATTTTTTTTTAAATTGAGATTACCTTTGTTAGGATAGGATAATATTTGGCTGAGATGCAACTATTTGAAAATCTGGAATCCGAGGTGCAAAAAAATCTAAATACTTTGAAAAATGCCTTTAAACAAATCAAAAAATTAAGTTTTTATATATTTACGATAGGAAATTTATAAAATATCTTGATGGAATATAATCTTTATTTAATATCCTAATGATTTTTGGCATAAAAGAAAAGTCGATTATTTTGATCAATACAATGTATTTTTGGCCATTGCTACAAAAACAGGTTTTGTGGTCCAGGGTCACATTTATTTTACACATTTGCATATTTGTTATGATGTTTAATTGTCTCAAATCCAAAAAGCAAATCAGATTTGTAAACACAACCTATAAAAACAGATGCACTCCTTTAAATAAAACAAAGAGTCTGATATTATTTGCCTGATCTTGCTCAAATGTCAGACGCTGCCCTCCAAAACCTCATTACCGAACATGAGCGAATCAGACGGAAGCAGAAATGGTCCGACAGCCAATCAGTTGCCAGCAGCACCAGAGCTGTGTTTACACTATTAGTGTAAGTTTGATTATGAGTTCAGGAGAAAGAGCGAGAGAGAAATCAAAGAATAAAGCATGTCTCACCCCGGGTAGAGTCTTTTGTTCATGGAGAGCGCTCTGGGCCTTCAGCGCTGACTCTCTGGCACAGTACGTTAGAAAGGCACATCCTGAAACACACAAACACACACAAACACATGTCAGTCCTTTTAACACTTCATCTGTGTGAGATGTTAAACACATGCAAACACCATCAGAAAATGGAGAAATCTGGCTTCTTTTATACTATGTTTAGATTGTTATTAGTTTTACATCACATTAATTGTCAATTTTCAGTGGCTGTTTACTTAGAAAGCACAATTTAAAACAACAAAAGACTGACCAAACTAAGGTACAAAATAAAATAAAATAAAACAAAAATGACACATGCAATAAACAAATAAATAAATTATATTTTCAAATAAAAAATAAAAATAAAATAAAACAATTAAAATAAAAAAGACAATGCAATAAACAAAGAATAAATAATCTACATTTTGACAAATGACAGCAATATTTAAAATCACATTAATTGACAATTTTCAGTGGCAATTTACTTAGGAAGCACAATTTAAAAAAAAACAAAAGCTGACCAAACAGAGGTATAAAATAAAATAAAATAAAATAAAATAAAATAAAATAAAATAAAATAAAATAAAATAAAATAAAATAAAATAAAATAAAATAAAATAAAATAAAATAAAATAAAATAAAATAAAGAAAAATTACACACGCAATGAACAAAAAATAAATAATCTATATTATCAAATTAAAAGAAAAATAAAATAAAGGGAAAAAAATGTAATTAAAATAAAAAAGACAATACAATAAACAAAGAATAAATAATCTATATTTTTAAATTAAAAGCCAGAAAGAATGTGCAATGTGAATGACTAGACTGGTTAACAGTTTCGAGGCTGCATAGAGACATAAAAACACACAAAATCCTGCAGAGAGACACGTCTGATGGTTATGCAAACGACAGCAATATTCAAAATTGTATTAATTGGACAAATAGCAGAAAAAATCCCCACATATGCATTTTCAGACACCTCCACCACCAAAGTGGCGCTGCAAATTAATATGAACATGCTTAAACATCAAAAGCAAATGTGTTTTTTGCCCCATGTGTGGCGGCGGTGACCCTCTGAGAGGCATTTCTGCAGCGGCAGCACAATTTCTCATCACCTTACAGAAGACATGCTGAAGTGCCCTCCTTAGGGACCACCAATGTACACACAGCACCCATCGGCCAAACCTGCAGTGTGCAAAGTGGGACTTTCACTTTGAGACCAAACTTGGTGTGTGTTATAACAAGCATGACCTGAGGCTACTTGCAGTGTTTCGGCGCAGTGCTACCTAATGGTCAGGAAATACAAAAAATGGCTATTTTAGCTTATACCTTCTGTATGGTTTGGCCAAAAATCACAAAACTGGTCTCTTTAGATTCGGTGCATCATGGTACCCAATTTTGGCTATTTTGAATTTTTGTAGTAAAATGTTATATTTTATGAACGCATTGACGTATCAATACAAAAATCGATATGGGTCATCAGCACGATGCCCGAATTCGAAAACATAGCGTGCTGGCTATACGCTAATGCCCAATTGCCAAAATTGAGCAAAATGGCAAAACAAAGTCAGTCACCAGTAATTTTTTCTCTTCTCATATAGGAAAATGTCTATAACTCCAAAACAAAATGAGATATTTTCACCAAATTTGACACACATATGTCTGGCCATGCTCTAAGGACATATAAAAAATTTGGTTCAATTGTTCAATTCTTTTGTTGGTGCTATAATTGAACAAAACATGAAATTGCCATTGACTACAGTAGAGTATTATGATATAAAATGCTACATTAAAACAATACAAAACACGGATTCTCAGAGCACAAGTAGAGCTCAAATATATTTAGACTTTAAGTATAAGTCAAGTGTACAGTCGTGGCCAAAAGTTTTGAGAATTACATAAATATTGGAAATTGGAAAAGTTGCTGCTTAAGTTTTTATAATAGCAATTTGCATATACTCCAGAATGTTATGAGGAGTGATCAGATGAATTGCATAGTCCTTCTTTGCCATGAAAATGAACTTAATCCCGAAAAAAACTTTCCACTGCATTTCATTGCTGTCGTTAAATGACCTGCTGAGATCATTTCAGTAATCGTCTTGTTAACTTGTCTTGTTAAGGCTGGAGATCATTATGTCAGGCTGATTGGGTTAGAATGGCAGACTTGACATGTTAAAAGGAGGGTGATGCTTGAAATCATTGTTCTTCCATTGTTAACCATGGTGACCATGGCAAAGAAACACATGCAGCCATCATTGCGTTGCATAATAATGGCTTCACAGGCAAGGATATTGTGGCTACTAAGATTGCACCTAAATCAACAATTTATAGGATCATCAAGAACTTCAAGGAAAGAGGTTCAATTCTTGTTAAGAAGGCTTCAGGGCGTCCAAGAAAGTCCAGCAAGCGCCAGGATGGTCTCCTAAAGAGGATTGAGCTGCGGGATCGGAGTGCCACCAGTGCAGAGCTTGCTCAGGAATGGCAGCAGGCAGGTGTGAGCGCATCTGACACACAGTGAGGACAAGACTTTTGGAAGATGGCTTTGTGTCAAGAAGGGCAGCAAAGAAGCCACTTCTCTCCAAAAAAAAAAACATCAGGGACAGATTGATCTTCTGCAAAAAGCATGGCGACTGGACTGCTGAGGACTGGGCCAAAGTCATATTCTCCGATGAAGCCTCTTTCCGATTGTTTGGGGCATCTGGAAAAAGACTTGTCCAGAGAAGAAAAGGTGAGCGCTACCATCAGTCCTGTGTCATGCCAACAGTAAAGCATCCTGAGACCATTCATGTGTGGGGTTGCTTCTCATCCAAGGGAGTGGGCTCACTCACAATTTTGCCCAAAAACACAGCCATGAATAAAGAATGGTACCAAAACACCCTCCAACAGCAACTTCTTCCAACAATCCAACAACAGTTTGGCGAAGAACAAAGAAGAACTGGGAAGAACAATGCATTTTCCAGCACGATGGAGCACCGTGCCATAAGGCAAAAGTGATAACTAAGTGGCTTGGGGACCAAAACATTGAAATTTTGGGTCCATGGCCTGGAAACTCCCCAGATCTTAATCCCATTGAGAACTTGTGGTCAATCCTCAAGAGGCGGGTGGACAAAATAAAAAACCCACTAATTCTGACAAACTCCAAGAAGTGATTGTGAAAGAATGGGTTGCTATCAGTCAGGATTTGGCCCAGAAGTTGATTGAGAGCATGCCCAGTCGAATTGCAGAGGTCCTGAAAAAGAAGGGCCAACACTGCAAATACTGACTCTTTGCATAAATGTCGTGTAATTGTCGATAAAAGCCTTTGAAACGTATGAATTGCTTGTAATTATATTTCAGTACATCACAGAAACAACTGAAACAAAGATCTAAAAGCAGTTTAGCAGCAAACTTTGTGAAAACTAATATTTGTGTCATTCTCAAAACTTTTGGCCACGACTGTACTTAGATGACATTTTAAGTATATTGCTGAGAAGTACATAAAAAGTAGACAAAGTATACTTTCCTATTTTTTTAGTTTAAAAGAAGTATACTAATAGCACACTTGAATATACTTCTTTTTCATAAAGGGAAGCTCTATGACTGCTGTTCATTCGTTTCATTACTGGAAATTTACTAGAAAATGGTCAAAAACACTGATCATGAGTGTTTTTTCAGTGTGGCATGAGAGTTTCTCTACACCAGTCAGAGTATTGCTGAAAATCCATTGCATATATTCATGCTTTATGTAACTGCAAGTGCATTTTTCAGGCTTTTAAAATAGCTGCAGGGCATCTGAGATCCCAAACAAACCATGAGAGTTAAACTTCACAGAAAAAAACATCAAAGTTTTACTTGATGCAAACATACTTTTGAATTTCAGCTGGCCACACATTACTGCGGCGCTGCTGGTTACTCAGAATGCTCTGCGTCTGGGTGAATTCTGACAAGGTTTGAGTTCAATCAGTCACTGAGACTGTAGAGTTATGTGAAATAGGCTTGCAGGCGTATTAGTTTTTATTGAAAGGTCCAGAATTGTGTTATATTGCATGTTGTGTGCTTGTGTTACCATTGTTGTGCTGTCTTGTCCCAGGAGTCCAGTGCATATTATTGCATTTTTAATGCAATATATTACAACTGTATTGCATGGAAGGCCATTTCTTCCACCACAGGGACAAAAAAAGGAAAATAAATAACAAAAATAACTGCAACTTTGTATCTCACAATTCAGATTTTTTTCTCTTGCAATTGTGAGTTTATATCTTGCAAGTGAGATAAAAATCTAATTATCACGTGCCACCTAAGAGATTAATTAGCTGGTTCAGGGGTGTTTGATTGGGGTTGGAGCTGAACTTTGTAGGATGGTAGATCTCCAGGAACAGGGTTGGGCAGCCCTGATCTAGACCTACATACCCATAGGGGATAATCTGTGTGAGGAGATGAGCATGCCTCATCAGTGTTTGATTTACCTGAGGTTTTTTAGTTTAGCTAACACAATTTTTTTTTTTAAGTTTTGAGTTTGCACTGTTAGTAAAGAGAAGTTTTATTCAGTTTTTTAAGTGGCCTTAGTCACAATGGGATGTTCAGAAATGTTCAGAAAAAAAGTCACTTTATTCGTATATGTTACGTAATTGACAGACAGCATTTTGTTGACAGAGAGCGTTCTAATGATTCACAAATATCATATATTGTGTATTTGAGTTTTTTTTTTTGTGTTTTCCAAAAAAAGTAGAAAATCTGACATGCCAATAGTTTAATAGGGTAACAATATCCAAATAAACCTTAAATGAGTAATTTTGTATTGAATTTGTCTTGATTTTATATTGCATTACAGTTCATGACATTAAAATGTTCTTTTTTACTTTAATAATCACTGGCACAATTTACCCCGATATATTCTCCCCCACGAGACCACTTTTTTTCCGAAAGCTATAATTCTGAATCAGTTTATTTCAGACCCAAAGTTATTGTTCCCATAGATGCACCACATCCTGAAATATATGTAAGTACTTATATTGGAGGGAGTACTGTCATGGCTTCACTATAAAGTCACTTTGAGTAAAAACTGGCACAACTCACAACTCAAAAAAAAATAAAAAATCCGTTATGACTGGTTTTGTGGTCCAGGGTCACAATTTTTCTGACTTCATATTTCAGGCTTTACAGGGTTAAGCAAAGCCTTTTGAGGTCATCGCATACTGACACTGCTGTTGCACAGAAGTGAATGACGAAAGGAAACCTCACAGCATCTCAAACCTGAAGATTTACCCCACAGGCTGCTGCAAAACAGCTCAACCGGCACACGGACCTACGCTGAGAGAGGTGTGAAGGGCACAAATGCCAGCGGCCGGTCAAACCAAATCAACAACACCCACAAGCATCGATCGAGCCGCCTGCAGTTTGCAATTTACAGAGCCAAAAACGCATTACTGATGATGCATTGTAATTAAATGTTGTTGAAAGAAAGGTGTTCCTCCTTGCATGTCAACATTAACTGATAAACTACTGCTGACATAGTGTTTTTAACTAGAACTCAATTTGTAACTCAGTCTCCGCTGATGTTCTCAGAGGGTTTGAGGACACTAAACTGCTCCTCATGTGTGTGTATGTGTGTCACCAACCCTCCCTGAATCTCCTTCGGCCTATTAATGTAAACTAACAGCTTTAATTCTACATGTCTGATCCACTGGGAACCATCAGCAGAAAAACTTGCACAACTGTGATTACAGCAAGAGAGAGAGAGAAAAAGAGAGAGTGTTTATGAAGGACTAAGTAAGAACCAAATGGAAATATTCTGACCTATGCACTTGTAGATTATATAATGTCTGCACAATAGTGATGCTTTTGCTTTTTCTAATGAAAGAAGAGGAAAACATGAGCGTGCACACCGAATGGAGACACGTTACAAAGCATAATGCATGTAAAAAATGATGTGAATGTGCCTGAGATAATGTGAGTAATCCAAAACAAGCACAAAGATGTGAGATGTATTAGTTTATTAGCTCAGTGCATGCAAAATAAAAACAAATAATCATGCATTTGCCTGCTTCAACACATTCTTTAATAATTTAGTCCAATTCCTGCCCATTGCAAACATATTTTTTTTATTTATTTAATTTCAGTTTTGCCCACATCACTCGTCTTTGCACAAGGAGTTTCATTCTATTTTATTTAGTACAGAAGAAACCATTTATTGCAAGGACACTTAAGCTAAAAAGGCAACACAAATACACAGCAATGAACTTTATAAGATTATCATTTGACTTTGCAAAGTAAAATGCAGTTGCTTTGATGTGAGACAGCAAAGTAAAAAAGCAATATGCTGTATATATGCCTGTTATGGAGAAACTCACATCCAGAGTTCTAAAAAAAAAAAGCTCCATCAGAACATCAGGCGACGTGCTTCGTGAAAATGGCTGAACGCTATTTCATCTGGGTTTGTGTTTTCACTGATGCTGCTCTGATCCACAAACACACACACTTCACTCCACACTTAAAATAATGCTTGTTCAAAAATAAAGGTTCTTTATTGGCATTGATGGTTCTGTGAAGAACTCTGAACATTCATGGAACCTTTCAAATGCAGAATAATTCTATACACATCAAAAAAATGTTCTTCAAAAGAACTGTTCACTTGAAGGTTCTTTGGGGAACCAAAAATGGCATCACTGCAAAAACCTTTATTTTTGAGAGTGTATACTTTATTGGCATCAATGGTTCCGTGAACAACTTTACACAATCATGGAACCTTTTAAATGCAGAAACAGTTCTATATAGTAAAAAGGGTTCTTTAGATTTTTAAAATGTTCTTCAAAATGGTTCTTTTCGAATCTGTTCACTAAAAGGTTCTTTGGTGAACCAAAAAAGGTTCTTTTATGGCATCACTGCAAAAACACCCTTTTGGAACCTTAATTTTTAAAAGTGTACACTTTATTGGCATTGATGGTTCTGTGAAGAACCTTTAATATCCATGGATCCTTTCAAATGCAGAAAAGGTTCTATACACATCAAAAAATGTTCTTCAAAATGGCTCTTTTAGAAACTGTTCAATAAAACGTTCTTTGGGGAACCAAAAAAGGTTCTTTTATGGCATCACTGCAAAAACAACCTTCTTTAACCTTTATTTTTAAAAGTGTACACTCTTTAAAATAAAGGTTCTTTATTGGCATTGATGGTTCCGTGAAGAACCTTGAATATCCATGGAACCTTTCAAATGCAGAAAAGGTTCTATATAGTCAAAAAAGTTTTTTTTTTTTAGATTTTTTAAATGTTCTTTAAAATTGTTCTTTTAGGAACTGTTTACTAAAAGGTTCTTTGGGGAACCAAAAATGGCATCATTGCAAAAACACCCTTTTTTAACCTTTATTTTTAAGAGAAAAATTCCATACATATTTAATAAAACTGCTAATTCATAATACACTCTTAAAAATAAAGGTTCTTTATTGGAATTGATGGTTCTGTGAAGAATCTTGAACATCCATTGAACCTTTCAAATGCAGAAAAGGTTTTATATATTCAAAAATGGTTCTTTAGATTAAAAAAATGTTCTTTTAGGAGCATTGGCATCACTGCAAAAACTCCCTTTTGGAACCTTTATTTTTAAAAGTGTACACTCTTAAAAATAAAGGTTCTTTATGGTTTCATGAAGAACCTTGAACGTCCATGGAACCTTTCAAATGCAGAAAAGATTCTATACACATAAAAAATGTTCTTGCAAGAACATCACTGCAAAAACAACATTTTGGAACCTTGATTTTTTAGAATGTACTCTTTCAAAATAAATGGTTTCGTGAAGAATCTTGAACATTTAGGAACCTTTCAAATGCAGAAAAGGTTCTATACACATCAAAACTGTTCTTCAAAATGGTTCTTTTAAGAACTGTTCACTGAAAGATTCTTTGGGGAACCAAAAATGATTCTTCTATCACTGCAAAAACACCCTTTTGGAAACTTTATTTAAAAATAATAAATTTTAAAAATGTTCTTATTGGCATTGATGGTTTCATGGAGAATCTTAAACATTTAGGAATCTTTCAAATGCAGAAAAGATTCTATACACATCAAAAAATGTTCTTGCAAGAACATCACTGCAAAAATACCCTTTTGAAACCTTGATTTTTAAGGCTGTATAACAATTTGCTCTTTAACTTTAAACGTGATAACCTGCCATTGTTACCTTAAAGAGCTATTTCAACCTGACCTAACCTAATTTAGTGATGTAAAATGATATTTTTTAGGTTTCCATTTAAAAAAAGTTTTTGATATTTATTAAAGCTTTCGTTTTTAATAGTGAAAGTTCACCAGCAGTTTTATGAACATGCATGACGCTACTTTAAAGGTTCTTCACATGGATAGAGAAGATGGGCGGATTTGCACGTGCTGATCACACACACAGGCTCGTTTATACGAAGAGAAAGCAACAGAAAGCCAAGTCCGACCTTTATGCATTCCGGTGAACCGGTCCTTGAGCACCGTGAGCTCGTAGATCTTGCCAAACTCCTCGAAGAGCGGTTTGAGGTCCTTCTCCTCCAGGTTGCGCGGGATCTGACCGATGAAGAGCTTGATGGCGTCGTGATCTTTCATCGGGATCGCGCTGTTGAGTCCGTTCATTCTGCCGGAGCTGTTCGCGGTGCTGAAACCATTCTCCGCCGTGACCGAGGCCATCTTTCTCCCTCCCACTCGCTGTGTCTCCGGCTCTCTACCATCCACTCCTCCTCTCTCTTTCTTCCTCTTCCTCTCCCTCTGTCACAGCTGTACGCTCCTCTCTTGGTTTGGTCGGTATCGCGCCTGTTTTCTCCTCAGGATTCTTTCACTTTCTCCATCTGTCTCTCTCCCCGTGTGTCAGCTGCCACTCTGACTCGTGACGTCAGAGCGCGCCTTTTGAAGGCACCCGCGGCTCATTTGCATAACAAGTCCGGGCCAGCCAATCGCAGGGAAGCATGAGTGAAGGTGCTCGTGGGAGGGAGGAGGGGGGAGGGAGGAGGGGGGGGGGGATACGGAGCGACGAGACAAACGTTTGTACGGCGTTTAAAGGCTTGGATCTCAAAACACGGAGTGAATTTTGTATAAAAGCAACATGTTTAACCGCAGCTTTAACCCTAGAATTGGGAGAGTGTATAACCTCTGAAATAACTACAGTTTAATAATTCTGCCTGAAATACGGGTGAATTCTGTTTAACTGGGAGATTTTTTCCCAGTCATCTAAATGGAAAAAGTGTCCCAAATGATCTCAATTCACCCCTAATACCTAAAATTAAAAAGTGCATATTGTGTATCGCTATTTTCTAACACATCAGGGTAAAAAACAACACAACTGCATTTTTATTCTTCGAAAATAGTCTTTATTTAAAAATGTACAGTGCAAAATAAATTGATGAAAATTAATTCATATTTGGTTGAGCTATATTATTTACATTTGAAATCACTAAAAAACATTAAATTGGTTATAATTGTAAAGTACTGTAATATTATCATGATATTTTTCTATGTACAATAATTAGCCCTACAGTATAAGTCTTTCAGTGTCATGCTATTATAATCAGATACCATAGGTTTATTATAGTTAAGTAAAACTAAAACTAAAATTAAAAACATTTCAAAAAAATATTTCCTTGAAAGAATGTTAACTGAAATAAAATATAAAACACTTTTTATTTTAGCTTGCTGCCAAGGCAGCATTTCTGAAAACTGAAATAAGAATTTATAAAAACTACAAAATTAAAAAACATTAAAAATGACCCAACTAAATTTTGAACTAAAATGAAAAGGAAAACAGAAAACAAAATCTTAGAAAACAAAACATAAAAAACTTATTCAAAATATTAATAGTATCTAAATTATACAAAAATAACTGTTTGATGGTATTGACTGCTTAAAACGTCACTTTTACACTTTAAATGAAATTTTATTCTTAGTGTTGTTTATTTAATAATTTAGTGTTGATTCTAAACTATCTACGGTTTAATCATTCCACAAGAAATATGAATGAATTCTGGTTAAGTGGGACATTTTTCCCAGTCATCTCAATGGCAAAAAAAATCTCTAAGTAAATAAAAAATAAAATAAATCAATAAAATAAAAATACATTTACATATTGTTCATCACTATTTTCTAACACTTGTAGCTTCTTAGCTACATTATTTACATTTTAAATCACTAAAAACATTAATTTTGGATATAACTTGTATTTCAGCAAAGTACTGTGATATTATTATAATTTTCTATGTACAATAATTAGGCCTACAGTATAAGTCATTCAGTGTCATGCTATTATATTCTGATACAATAGGTGTATTTTAGTTAATTACAACTAAAACTAAAATTAAAACCATTAAAATACATTTAAACTTTTATTTAAAAGTTTACAGTATAGAATAAGTTGATAAATTAATTTATGCTTGGCTGAGCTTTTTAGCTACATTATTTACATTTTAAATCAATCAACAAATAATTGCTTTCATAATCTAACACCATAGGTTTATTATAGTTAAGCAAAACTGAAACTAAAATTAAAACCACTAAAAACATTTTTGTTTTTTACTTGAAATAAAAAAATGCTAACTGAAATAAAATTCAGCTAGTTGCCCAGGCAACATTTCTCATTTTATTTAGTTTAACCTGATATACAGAAATAACAAAAAATCTAATACAAATTTTAAAAATGACTACAAAAAAACCCCAGACAAAATACAAAATTACTAAAACTTTAACAAAAATTAAAATGAAAGCTTATTTAGAATATTCATAAAAAATATATGACAGTATCTAAATTATACTAAAATAGCTCTACCATAGTATTGACTGCCTAAAACTTCATACATATGCTTTAAATGAATCTAGTGTTGATTCTAAACTAGAGACTGCATGCATCTCAAATGTCTGTATGCAAATAACACAGAAATCATTTAGGGTTAAAAATGATGGTAAAGGAAAATACTTTACAATTAAACTGAATATGATTCACTTCTATTGTTTGATTTTTAAAGATGAACCTGATTGTTTGTAAATGACTGGCATCATTCAGACTTCAGCTGGCCTATTAACTTGATGTCCTAAAATAACAAAAAAATAAATAAAAATTAATATAAACTGCATAGACAAAATAAAATAAAAAAATACTAAAAATGACCAAAAAACAACACAAAATTACAAAAACTTTAAAATCTTTCAGTCTTCCAATGGCGATTAAACATGTGGCCGCTGTCCATGGTGCTGAACTCAATCACATGCACTGACTGCTGCTAAACAGCATTAATCATTTACTTTAAATTAAAATGAATCAGATTCTATTGTTTGGTTTTTAAAGATGAACCTGTTTGTTTGTAAATGACTGGCATCATTCAGACTTCACATAGCCTCTTGGCTTGATGTCCTAAAATACCTAAAATATATAAATAAAAATGAATAAAAACTGCATAGACAAAATAAAAAACAACACAATTACTAAATCCTGTAAGGTTAAGAATGAAGGATAAAAGATACAATATAAATTAAAATGAATCTGATTCATTTCTATTGTTTGATCTTAGATGAACCTGATTGTTTGTAAATGACTGGCATCGTTCAGTCTTCAAATGGCAATTTAACATGCGACCGCTGTCCATGGTGCTGAACTCAATCGCATGCTGCTGAACAGCATTATTCAGCACTACTGAACATGAACAGCGCCATGAGCACTTACAACTGGCCCAACTACTAAAGAAAGTGTCTTTAGTTTTCTTTAGTTTTATAATTTAGCATTTTTAAATTAATAGAAGTCT
>NC_133371.1:47405526-47452549 GCF_049309525.1 Garra rufa | reverse complement strand
AAAACCATTGCAAACCACATTATACTTTTTACTTCCAAAAAAACATAAATTGTTGCATTATTTTACAGCAAAATTATAAATACTTTTTAAAAACATCAGAAGTCTAAAGACTTCTATTGACTTCTATGAAAAACAATACACTTAAAAAACTAAAGATAACAATAAATCCTTTTAGATAACTGAATTAATATATATATATATATATATATATATATATATATATATATATATATACTTAAGTCAAATGAGGATGTGCCTAAATTGTCAGATTTAGCTAAGTGTTCTATAGCCTATATTGATCTCCTCACACACACAGTCTGTCTGAGTTGATGATTTGCTTTACTATGTTCTGCAGATCGGTGCATTCAGGGCTCATTTGTGAAGCGCGGCCCGTCTCTGACATCAGAGCGATGCAGGACTTCATCTGTTTAAAGCAGCAGCTGGTCTGTTTAGACTCCGTCCGACCCTTAATGCCTCCAGCAGGACAGAAAAAAAGAATAAATCCATGAAAGACAAACACACGAGAGGTCACCCACACTGCCATGAGTCATCCAGCTAATGAATCCCACAATCCTCTCCGGCTGCCGCCCCCCGGCCCTCTGAAGCAGACCGACACAGAGATGAGAAAACACAGCCGTAATGAGGACGAACAGCTACATAATGCGCTTGCTCAATACGCCTCTGCTACGCCTAATCACACAACTTCTGTTTACTTCTGCAGATGAGTAGAATTATAACTTTGACACTCTAAAATACTTATGCTTTTCAATCAGTAAACTAAATTATGAACTAAGAGAAAACATAGAGAGGATTGCACTGTAAAAAAATAAATGTGTTTTATTAGAAACTACCTTATGTATGCTGTGAAAATCTGTAAATTGCTAAATTTAAGACTATATGCAATTTTACTTTAAAATATTGACAAATTTATGGAAACTATTCAAAAGACTAGATTTTATGGTTTCTGCTAGTAAAAACTATGAATTATCATATAATTTACAGTTAGAAAACATCCGATTTTGGAAGTGTTTGGAATTAAACTATTAATTACCATATAAATTACCATGTAATTTACAGTAAAAAAAAAATTATTATATGTAATTTTTCTGTAAAATAATGTCAAATTCTATGGTGTTTGGAAGTAAAAACTATGAATTACCATATAATTTACAGTAAAAACAAAACCAAAATTAAATTATATGTAATTTTTCTATTAAATACTGTACATGGTGTATATGGTGTTTGGAAGTAAAAACTACTAACTTTGAGTTACCATATAATTTACAGTGTAAAAAAAAATAAATAAATAAAAAAAAAATCAAATTATGTTTAACTTTTCTGTAAAATACTGTCAAATTTTATGGTGTTTAGAAGTACAAACTATGAATTGCCATATAATTTACAGTAAATAAAAACAGCTATCAATTTACATGTAATTTCTAAGTAAAATACTGCAATTTTTTATGGTGTTTGGATGTAAATATATATATAACCATATAATTCACAGGTTTTTTTTTTAAATACTGTAAAATTCTATTGTGTTCGGAAATAAAAACTATAAATTAACGTGTAATTTACAGTAAAAAATAATAATTATATGTAATTTTTTGGTAAAAATTTTGGATGTAAAAATTATGAATTACCATATAATTTACAATAAAAAACAATGAAATTATATGACATTTTTCTGTAAAATACTGTGAAATTTTATGGTGTTTAGAAGTAAAAAATATGAATTACCATATAATTTACATGGAGTAAAACCCAATCAAATTATATGTAAATTTTCTGTAAAACACTGTAAAACTTGATGGTTTTTAGAAAGTAAAAACTATAAATTTTCTGTAAAATACTGTCAAATTTTAAAAGGTCTTTGGAAGTAAAAACTATGTATCACCATTTACAGAATATCAATAATGAATATCATTTACAGTAAAAAAAAATAAAATAATAATTATATCAGATTACATGTAATTTAGTATAATATACTGTAAATTTGTGGACTTTCGGAGTAAAAACTATAAATGACTATAGATTAAATATGATAATATTTTATTAAAATTGAGTTATTCGTGTTTTCACTCTAATAAGGGTGTTTTTAATATTTAAAATATCCATAGTAATGTTAAAATGTAATATTATTTAATTAATGTTTTGATCCTTTACAGCCTCTATAGCATATCTACTGTATATACAACATATCTATATACAAATACTGGCTCTATTTTATTGATAGCCAACTTAGGTTTTACCACCTTCATTGTTGTGGTGCATTTAAAGGTACAAAGCATATTTTTGGTCATTAAGTAGTTTGGTATATTAACAATATTTCACAAGAATATACTGTTATAAGTTTTAAAACAATATCCTGTAATACCCTAAATATTGTTTCTGTATTATTTACTGTGAATTTCTAGCAAGCACTGTATGTTTTGAAGGTGGTGTTTTAGAGGTTTTAATGTGATGGAGGTGATTTACTCACCTGATCTAGGGTCAGCGTTTGACGTCTGTATCTACAGCCTGTATTAATGACGTCAAACTCCAAGCACCAGACCCAATGACTTCATCCGCTGAGAGAGAAAGAGAGAGGACAAGTGTCACAATCCATCACAGACCATCTTACATTTGTGTCATAATAATTACATGAGTGTGTGTTAATCGAGGACTCGCTGAGGAAATCAGGCTTGACAGCAAACAAAAGCAAACAGCAAACATCAACTACACAAAGCACACACACAGCGCTCGAAGTGTTTATCTAAATGTGTGTGTGTTTTGTCGTCATTGTTGCCTCTGGGATCTACATGCTGTAATATCCAGAGAATGAGAGGTCAGTGATTAATTATTCAAAATGAATATCATTTCAGAATAATGACACATAAATTAGTAAAATAACAAGCTCTTGATTCTTTGTTTGTCTCTTATTCACTGCTGTTCATGGGTATTTTAGTATCACTGACATACTGTTTTAGTTATTATTAATCTTTTTGAATTAGTTTCTGTGTGTACTTTAGATTTTTTTTCAAAGATTTAGTCATTTTGTTGTGTGTGGGTTTTTTTCACTGCAAAAACTGCTTTTCTTACTTAGATTTTTTGTCTTGTTTCCAGCCAAAATATCTAAAAATTCTTAAATCAAGAAGTATTTTCTAGGCGAGTAAAAATTATTTTATAAACAAGCAAAACAATCTAGTTTTCTGCTTAAAATAAGATTATTTTGCTTACCCCATTGGCAGATTATTTAGCTTCTTGAGCAAAAACTCACTTAATTTTGACTTATTTTTTTCTGAAAAGAAGACGATAATTTTTACTCATCTAGAAAATACCTTTTTGATTTAAGAATTTTTTGATATTTTGGCTGGAAACAAAACAAAAAAATCTAAGTAAGAAAAACACTTTTTGCAGTGTTTTTAATAGGTCTATATAGTTTTTATTAGATTTTATTTATTATTTATTATTTATTTATTTTTTATGTTTTTTGGAAGTAAAAACTATGAATTACCATATAATTTACAGTAAAAAATTAATTAATAAAATTAAATGTAATTTTTCTGTAAAATACAGTCAAAGTGTATTCAATTCAATTTCAGTTTCACTTTATTGTTGGAATTTCTTCCAAAAATTGTCTCGCATCCCATAGGGTTTACTTTCTAACATTGATTCACTACAATAAACATTACACAATACAATACACTCAAGCTTGGAAGTAAAAAATATGAATTAACATATAATTTTCAGTAAAAAAAAAAAAAAAAAAACTAATCATACATAACTTTTCTGTAAAATACTGTAATATTTTATGGTGTTTAGAAGTAAAAATTATGAATTAACATAATTTACAGTAAAAAAAAATTATACAATTATATGTAATTTTTCTGTAAAATACTGCAAAATTGTTATTGTGTTTGGAAGTAAAAACTATTTAAAAAATGATATACAGTTTTAAAAAAAAATCAAATCATGTGTAATGTTTCTGTAAAATACTGTAAAATTTTACGGTGTTTGCGTAAATCTGTGAATTATCATATAATTTACAGTAAATAAAAATACTATCAAATTATATGTAATTTTTCTGTATAATACTGTAAAATTTTGTGGTGTTTGGAAGTAAAAACTATTCATTATCATATAATTTACATATTTAGTCATGACCTAAAAAAAAAGACTACCAAGCTCATTTATAATATATTATAAATATATATCATACAGTTGAGGTCAAAAGTTTACATCCCCCTTTCAAAATCTGCAAAATGATACAGGTCAGTACTAAATAAATAAAAAAAATAACATGCATTTTGTATGATACCACTTATTTTGCTAAAATAATTCACATTTTGCAGATTCTGAAATGTTAATCTAAACTTTTGTCCTCAGCTGTATATTGTTTAATCTAATTATTTGTATTTTATTTATTTATTTTCACAAAGCAAACATGAGCACAGAAAACAGTGACTGAGTAACTCCAATAAAAATACACAAAACAACAACTCTACATGAGCTACAAGACGATGAAAAGACATTATAAAGCATTGTTTTTAGCTTTTGCCAACGCCATTAGTTCTTCTTCTGATGTAGAACAACTAAAACATGAAAACAGTGGAGCAGCAAAGTGCAAGAAAAACACACATAGAATACAAAGCACAAAAATCAAACATTGCTTTGTTCAAAAAGAGATTTCAGATGACAGAGGCTTTGAGAGGATTACAGCTAATCGTTTCTCTGCATGTTTGTTTTAATATCATCGTAAATCGACTTAAAATAATTCAGCTGCCCATTGAGTTCTAGTAAGCGAAGCTTTCAACAGAAAGTTATGCTGAACTGGATAATTCCCTATTAAGGATTAACTAATAAGCATTACAATGAAAGAGTACTGACCTGTGAAACAGCCTTTCCTCACCAGAAACACAAAGACAGATGATGGCACTCAACACACTTCACATTTAAAACATGGACATGCGTCACAGACATTAGAGTCAATGTGAAACAACATTAGAGTTGCATAATTTGACATGTTTGTTAGTAACAAGATATTTAATGACAAAAACTGCAGGATAGGAGTAAGTCATGGCAAGGTTTTAGTAATAATATCAGCTATTTATTATGTTGGCTTGAGAATACTATTTAAACTTAATATTCTTCTTCTTCTTCTGAGACTAACATTTCTGACTGGCTCCTCTTCCTCGAGCTTTAACTCTCCAAACTCCAAACTCAGGCCAGATCTTCAGACTGATCTGACCCCAGTTGCTGGATCTTTTCTAACTGATCCGATTTACGCTTTTCCTAAAAATGACGATTGAAACTGGGAAAAATCCCATAGACTTACATTGACGGAATGTTCAAATGATCGACACTATTCAAACTCTAACTGTCAAAACTCCCACAATCCCTTGAGACTCAATCAAACTTCCTTACTATTTCTAATCCAATCAAACTCATTTAAATGTACTTGTTAATTATGCTAACAACATGCTAGTAATTTGCTACTCATGCTAGTAACTTTTTAATCATGCTAACAACATGCTAGTAACATGCTAATAAATTGATAATCATGCTAGAATCATGCTAACATGCTAGTAACATGCTAATCATGCTAGCAACATGCTAGTAACTGACTAATCATGCTACAAATGCTAGTAACATGCTAATTATGCTAGAAACATGCTAATTATGTTAGAATCATGCAACCAACATGCTAGTAAAATGTTAATCATGCTAGCAACATGTTAGTTACTTGCAAATTATGATAAAAACATGCTAACAAAATGCTAATAATGTTAGCAACATGCTAGTAAAATGCTAATCATGCAAGAATCATGCTATAACATGCCAGTAACTTGCAAATGATGTTAACAATATGCTTGTAACATGCAGCATGCTAGTAACATGCTAATCATGCTAGCAAAATGCTAGTAACATGCGCTCATAAATTGATATTCATGCTAAAATAATCCTAACATGCTAGTAACATGCTAATCATTATAAAATAATGCTAGCAACATGTTAATAAATTTATATTCATGCTAGAATCATGCTAACATGCTAGTAAAATGCTAATCATGCAAGAATCATGCTATAACATGCTAGTAACTTGCAAATGATACTAACAATATGCTTGTAACATGCAGCATGCTAGTAACATGCTAATCATGCTAGCAAAATGCTAGTAACATGCTAATAAATTGATATTCATGCTAAAATAATCCTAACATGCTAGTAACATGCTAATCATGATAAAATAATCTTAGCAAGATGCTAGTAACATGCTAATCATGCTAGCAAAATGCTAGTAACATGCTAATAAATTGATATTCATGCTAAAATAATCCTAACATGCTAGTAACATGCTAATCATGATAAAATAATCTTAGCAAGATGCTAGTAACATGCTAATCATGCTAGCAAAATGCTAGTAACATGCTAATAAATTGATATTCATGCTAAAATAATCCTAAAATGCTAGTAACATGCTAATCATGCTAGCAAAATGCTAGTAACATGCTGATAAATTTATACTCATGCTAGAATCATGCTAACATGCTAACCATGCTAACAACATGCTAGTAACTAGCAAATAATGCTAAAAACATGCTAGCATGTTAACCATGATAATATCATGCTTTCAACGTGCTAGTAACATGCTAATCATGCTAGAGACATGCTACTAACAAGCTACTAACATGCTAATCATGATACAATAATGTTAACAAAATGCTAGTAACATGCTAATCATGTTAGAATCATGCTACAACATGCTAGTAACTTGCAAATGATGCTAACAATATGTTTGTGACATGCAGCATGCTAGTAACATGCTAATCATGCTAGAAACACACTAACAACATTTTAGTAACTTGCTAATCATGCTATCAACATGCTAGTGACATGCTAATCATGCTAACAACATGGTAGTAACTTACTAATCATGGTAGCAACATGCTAGCAACATGCTAGTAACTTGCTATCTATCTATCTATCTATCAATCATCAAACTTTAAGCTTTTAAAACTACTTTAAACTTCAAACTATTTCAGACTGAAAACCGTCAAACTTAATTAAAACTTTGTAAACTTTCTAGTCCAGCTTTCTCAAGCCAACTTAAAGTTTGTCCTGACAAACTTTTTTATCTAGTTTTAGTTTAAAATGTCTTGATGATGGGTTTGTTTCAGCTTTTGTCTTCTCAAGATGTTAACTGATGGACCTGTTATGTTTTTATCAGCTGTTTGGACTCTCATTCTGACGGCACCCATTCACTACAGTAAGCAAATGATGAAATGACACATTTCTACAAATCTAACGAAGAAACAAACTCATCTACATTTATGAAGGCCTGAGGGTGAACACATTATCAGCTCATTTTCATTTTTAGGTCAACTACTCTTTTAGCAAAATAAATACTGTACAGACTATTTTGATTCATTTCATATTAAATGAAGTTAATTTATCTGCTCCAGCCTTCAAGGCAAAAAGTCAAAAGGAAAGCTGAATGAAAGCAAGAAAAAACACCAACAATCTGTACATCTCTATATCCACTCCATCTGTCAGCAATTCTATGGAAACACTCAGATTTAATGGCGTTATTTAAGAATCCTCTCTATTCTAATTAGGATTCAATTACCATCTCTGCCTCTCAGGACCGTTTCTTCTTAATCACATTCAGACGAGAGAATCTTCAGATGTACAGCTGATTCTACTTCTGTTTTAGCCCTAAAAAGGGTGACGTTTCCTGGTGGATACAAACATTTGAGGAGCTGTGGGGAGAAGCAGTAAAGCTTATTTCTTGGTTTCATTTTGAAAGGTGTTGGTGTTGTGAAAAAAGTTGATTTAGTTGAAGGGGACTTACCTCTTTAAAAAGTTGGTTTACTATTAGATCATTAGGTTTACACTGAAATTTTATGAATTAAATGCTTACGTTTTTTGATTTTTTTTTATCTGTATCTAAATGTATGTATCTTGGGACACGTTGTCACAGTCAGGCTGGGTTGAGGAGTGGAGATGGAGGAGGAGAACCGGAGTAAATGAATATATATAAGTTTATTAAATGAAACACTGAAAATGATAACTAACAAACAAAAACCGGGAGCAAGAAATGAGCACATGTAACATTAACGACGGACACTGGGGAGTGCTCAGACACAGACTTAAATACACAGAAGACAAGGCGTGGTTACAAACAAGATAATGAGATGATGAGGGGGGAAATACAAATATGGGCAAGACTGAACCAACTAAACACAAACCAAAAGGGGGAGACAAGGACTAAACCATATGGACTAGAAACAGAAGGGGAAAAACATTGGGAAAACAGAACAGAACAGAGACAAAATACTGACACACGTCGCCCTTTTAAGTGGTATAAATCAAAATATAAAAGGGTCAAAGACGATAAGATATCCACGTCAAAAGTGATTTTATGTCCATATAAAGCACATTAAATGTCAGTAAAGTGTCTACTTTTAATGTTTCAAACGATTTTGAAGAATAAAATGTCAAAATTTGGTTGAAATAATGTTACATTGTCATTTAGTGTAACACAATATGTTATGTAAAAATTCAAACAACATGCTTATTCTGACTTGAAAATATATAAAAGAATAAAGGAGCATATTACATTTTATTGTGTTTTAAATAAGTAAAAAAAAATACTGACAAATGGGAATAACCCAAAAAAATTTGATGAATTTGAAAAATGTAATATTACAACTAATTAGTATTTAGGGTGAAAGTAATTTGTCTTTTAATATGTCATAAATTGATTTTTGTTGTAAATATGCCTGACAAGATTGACACTGAATGACATTTTAGTGGGTGTCTTCTGTAAATTAGGGGGAAATGTATGATATTTGTTTTTTCCTCAGAAAAACTAAAACAAAAATGCAATTAACATAAACTGAAAACAACAACAATTTAAAGCAGTACTGCAATTACTGATTTTATGATTAAACCCTTTTTCATCTTTGCTTTTGTGGCTTGTGTTTTAGAAAATCAAATCGTTTTAGTTTAGAAAAAACACATATCCTTGTTCCATATTTGGTACATCTACATGTTTATGTAAAAAAAAAAAAGTTGTTTCATCCTAACCTGTTTGTGCTGCCTTAAAAGTTTAAGTTTAGTCAACATGAAATGTTAAGTTGTACAACGTATCCATTTGGATATTTGAGTTGAGTAAACTTTTTCAAATTTTAAGGCATTTATTTTTTTAGATTGAATCAACATTTTTTTTTTACAGTGTAACTGTTTTGAACTAGAAGTTTTATTGTGACAGAAACTGCATTTAAAAAAATTAAGTTTGGGTGTAGCCCATGCAGTGGTTATTTTTGGTATAGTGCCCAAACAAAATCTCACGGGAACATTTTTTGTGATATCAACTTCAAATTTGGAACATAACTTGGTTAGACATATGGCTTTGATTTTAGAGCAATTTTAGAGTGCAACATTTGTATGAAATATTTATTTTATGTAAAATTACACATTTGTAACTACACTATCTTTTTTGTACTTTCTTTTTTTGAAATGCTTTTTGAAAATGAAATTTAAAAATGCCTTTCAGCAACAATCTTCTTTAAAAAGAGACCAACCTTAGGTCTGTATTCCAACGTGTTCAGGAATTATAACCATGTTGTAACAAGCATCGATAAACAACTGTTCTGATTTCAGTTCATTTATACCCCCAAAAAGGCGACTTATCCTGGGAAAAATAAGAAAGAAAAAAAAGCATGAAATTGTATTATTTGAGTCCCAATAAGAAGAAAAATACCAATAAATTAATTTCCTGAATGTCTCTTTATGGTTTTGTCCTTTTTAAACTGCCACTAACATGAATTAAATAGATTAAAGTTGCAGTAAAGATATTTAGAAAGTAACAAAATATTTAAATTTCAATTTCAAATAAATGCTGTTCTTTTGGACTTTTTGTTCATCTGTGAATCCTGAAACATAAATTGTTTCTTGAGCAGCAAATCAGCATATTAGAACGATTTCTGAAGGATCATGTGACACTGAAGACTGGAGTAATGATGCTGAAAATTCATGTTTGATCACAGATATAATTTCCATTTTTACAGATATTCACATAGAAAATAGCTATTGTAAATTAGAATGATATTTTACAATTTTTACTGTATTTTTGAGCTAATAAATGCAGCAAATCACATTAGAACGATTTCTGAAGGATCAAGTGACACTGAAGACTGGAGTAATGATGCTAAAAATTCATGTTTGATCACAGATATAAAATACATTTTTACAGATATTCACATAGAAAACAGCTATTTTAAATTAGAATAATATTTCACAATTTTTACTGTATTTTTGATCCAATAAAGGCAGCCTTGATGAGCAATAGAGACTTCTTTCAGAAACATTAAACATGTCATGTTTAGGACAACATGAAATTGCATTCAAAAGAGAAAAAATGATTCGAATCAACTTGATGATCAAACAACAAGAGGATTTGTTCATATGTTTTCACAAAAGATTATGAAAACTCACTTTTTGTACTTTATAATGAGCGGTAGCTAAACGGCTCTCAGTGAGTGTTGAGGGGGATTGTGGATAAAGTGTGCATCAGTAACAGTGTTGTGTTGGCAGGAGAGAAAGAGACACTGTAGGCATCTTTGAAGACACCACAGCAGGAGGGAAAGCAGGGAACATGTGTGACACACACACACACACACACACACACACACACACACACACACACACACACACACACACACGCATGTTCAAAGACTGCCATCAAAGCCAGGCCGAAATGTCAGGCCTGCTGCGGGGAGCATCCCATAATGCCACAGGAGACAAAGACACAAAGTCATTTATTCCCATTTGTTCAAATGTGTTAATTGCAGCTTTCTTAAGGTAAAAATTATTCTGTGGTGTTGTAATTACAACTGAAAAACAAATGTAATTTCTACATGAAAATGTACAGGCGATAAAAAAAGTACATTCTATTTTGGTAATTCAAGCTTGTAAAAGTTAAAGCGTAAACACAAACTTTATAAAATTACGTAAAACCGACTCAACTTTTCTGCTACCTGTTTTCCAGCTGTACTTACACCGTTTTATCATTGTTTTAGTTGTTAGATTTAGTAGCTTGTAATTTGTTACATCTGGAGTTAATTTTCTATTAAAAATGACACATCCATGCTTAGAAATGAACCACAGAATGTTGCTGTTATTGAGTATTGTGTACAAATATTGAGGTCTGTGTTCGGATGAGCGCTTTACTGATTATGTAGATATGGTGTCTACATGATACCTATTGTCTAATTCACTTAGATGTTTCTAAGTAACATGTACTTTAAAAGCATGATTTATTTAGGCGCTGTATTAAGTCAAATAAAAGTATTGCCAAGTAAGCTTTGACTTTTTGCCAACCTAGAGTTACTTGTTTTCTTTGTTGAATTTACTTAACTTAGGTAAGTAGATTTTAATTAATTCTATAATAAATAATTATGTAATTTCAATAGTAATTAGATTGTACACAGCAGTAGCCATAAAATGTATGTAAATGTGTTAGTGCAAATCCTATAAGTTAAAAAAAAATGAGATGGGAGTTTTTCGACATTCCCTAACTGTCTTGAAATGGAGAGCACAGAGTATAAATTGTACATTTTTGTAGTAAATAATCAATCGTTTTACTAGATAAGACCCTTCTTCCTTGGCTGGGATCATTTAGAGCTCACCCCGTTGTCATCCAAGATGTTCATGTCTTTTTTTCTTCAGTCGTAAAGAAATTGTTTTTTTGAGGAAATAATTTCAGGATTTCTCTTTATATAGTGGACTTCTATGGTGCCCCCGAGTTTAAGCGTCCAAAATGCAGCTTCAAAGGGCTCTAAACGATCCCAGCCGAGGAAGAAGGGTCTTATCTAGCTGAACAATCTGTCATTTTCAAAAAAAAAAAAATACAATTTATATACTTTTTAACCTCAAATGCTGGTCTAGGATGACAAGGGGGTGAGTAAATTATTTGTACATTTTCGTTCTAGAAATGAACTACTCCTTTGAAATACACAGCCAACAATGAGGACCATCTCTGTCCTTCTTTGCTGCTTTATACTTCTGTTCAGACTTCAGTGTGTGTGTGTGTTTTAGTGTGTGTGTGTGTGTGTGTGTGTGTGTGTGTGTGTTGAGGATTCGGTCAGTTTACAGGAAAGTAATTTAATTTGTGAGGAGGAATCTGAGCTGGCGTTCAGTTAGCCACAGTGACAGAGGGATCAGAAAGCAACGGCAATACACACACAGACTACCATTCAAAGGTTTGGTGATTTTTTTTATATATATATTTAATTTTTAAATGTTTCTCTTACTCTTTTGCTCAGCAAATTTTATTGGCTGTCTTGTGTCAGTAGTAGCACAACAAAAAGAGCAAATAAAATGGTTACAATTAACAAAAATAAACAAAATTGAATTGTTACCATTGTTGTGATTCACATGCTGATTGTTAAAGTCTTGTGGGTGACTTTTTAGGCGAGACACTGCAGGCAAAAACGCTGTTTTTTTCATGCACCTATCAAGTTTGAGCTTTTCCGTTTTTTGGTTTTTCAGACTAGTGGAAAGAAAACATCCAAAAAACACTGTTAAGTGTTTCTTTTATTGCACTTTATCTATTTGTGTCAATAGATTTCAATTACAATCCATATTTTTAAAGGCTGTTCTCAAAATGAGTTTTTTCTCCTACACTGAGCCATAAATCTCCACTTCAGTAGCACTTACACACACCAAATTTTACACTTTTATTAGTGCCTATATCCTGAAGGTTTAAATGAGGGATTTGTTCATATATGATTTTCTTGATTTTATACAATGTTTTATTCCCCCCCAAAATGGTAAAAATAGTGTTTTCTGTCTGTTCAAAGTTTTTTCCGACAAAATGAGATATCCAAAATGCCCTCTGTAAAAACTTTTGATTCTAATATGTCAAATACAAAAATTAAACAAGAATTTTGAAACTGACTTCATCCAGTGTTTAGATTTTTGTACTAGAAATGTATGCAAATTAGTGCATATTTCATTAAATAATGCCTCATTTGTATATTTAAACAACATTTTAGAAGCGTTACTCGAAGCAGTAAGTCAATTGTTTTACTTGCCTTGAAAGTAGCTGTAACTTAATAAAACCTAGTACGTATAGCAACTAAGTAAAGACAGCTAACATATTTAAGTAAGGTCAACTATTGGATTTTTTAAACATTTTTAAAAACTATTAAAAATCTTACTGATCCCAAACTTTTGATCAACAGTGTATTTAAAATAGATGTTCAAAAAGTGTTTTCCCCTTTCTGGTATGAAAAGAGGTTTCTAATTTCTAGATGTGCGACTGTGGCGTTTATTTCTTTGTTTTAAAGCATGTTAAAATGCTGCATCTGATCCCTTACTAAAGTAAAAAGCACACACATGATGTGAGGAATCATCAACTTCAACTCTTTGTGTTTGGTTTTGATCGCTAACCTCATGTGTTGTCTTAGAAAAAAAAAAGAAAGAAAAAGGAAATAAAAGGGATTGATGGATAAGACTGTTTTTGCGGAGTGGAAATAATAGGGAATTAGGATTGTCTCCGTAGATGACGGAATTAATCCAAAATGAATTAAAGCAAAGACAAAGACACAAACACGGGGCTTCGGTGAGATACACAAAATCGCTCAGCTAACACGCCGCACAACACAAAGAATGACTAAAACTGATTAAATGAGAAATAAACCATTAAAAAAGAAATGAATGACATGAGCAGAGAGACAAAGAGCTGCGGAGCGTCTGCTCACTGACGCCAACAACTGACAATCAATGACAGACACTGGCAAACCAATACTAATACAGAAATACCACACAAAAATAGCATTTATGTCTCATAATGGCATCTATATGACTCATATACACTATATTTAGAGCTCAACATAGATCATCAGCCACTTACAAATGGACCATAAAATGATTTAAATTAATTTATTAACAATTAGTAAATTAAAAGATTTAATTAATAATATTTTTAGAATTATTTTTGCCCCATTTTATTTATACAATTAATCTTAATATTTTTTACTATTAGTTTTATTTTAACTCTAATATTATAATAAATATATTAAAACCATGTGACAAAATTAAATGATTTAAATGCATTTATTAACAATTAGTAAATCTAAATATTTAATAAATAACTATTAAAATATTATTTTACTATTTTTAGAATTATTTTGCCCCGTATTATTAATATAATATTAATAAAAAATACTATTATTAAGATTTAATAAATAAAAATTAAAATATTATTTGACTGTTTTTAGAATTATTTTGCCCCATGTTATTAATATAATATTAAGTAAAAAAAAAATACTATTATTAAGATTTAATAAATAAAAATTAAAATATTATTTGACTATTTTTAGAATTATTTTGCCCCATGTTATTAATTTAATATTAATTTTAAAAAATACTATTATTAAGATTTAATAAATAAAAATTAAAATATTATTTTACTATTTTTAGAATTAGTTTGAACCTTTTTAATACAATTAATATGAATAAAAAATATTTTTGTGCTACTATTTTAATTTTATTTCTAATATTATAAATATATTAAAACAATCTGATAAAATAATTTAAATGCATTTATTAACAGTTAGTAAATTTAAAGATTTAATAAATAACAATTAAAATATTATTTGACTATTTTTTTGAATTATTTTGCCCCATTTTATTAATATAATATTAATAAAAATGTACTATTATTATCAGTTTAATTCTATTATTATAAATATATTAAAAAATCAGATAAAATAAAATAAGTTAAATGCATTTATTAACAATTAGTAAATTAAAAGATTTAATAAATAACAATTAAAATATTATTTGACTATTTTTAGAATTATTTTGCCCCATTTTATTAATATAATATTAATAAAAATGTACTATTATTATCAGTTTAATTCTATTAATATAAATATATTAAAAAATCTGATAAAATAAAATGATTTAAATGCATTTATTAACAATTAGCAAATTAAAAGATTTAATAAATAACTATTAAAATATTATTTTACTATTTTAAGAATTATTTTGCCACATTTATGAATACAACAAATCTTAATTAAAAAAAAATACTATTATTTAGATTTCAATTTTAATATTATTCTAAGTATATTAAAACAATCTGATAAAATGAAATGATTTAAAGGCATGTATTAACAATTAGTACATTAAACTATTTAATATATAAACAATTGAAATATTATTTTACTATTTTTAGAATTTTATTTATATAAAAGTTTTATACAATTAATATTTATATTGAAATAATTATGGAAATGTTTAATAATAATAAATCACAATCAATTATTTAAAAAGTTCATATTTTGCTTAATATAGGGGGGGTCTTTGAATATTTTGTTGTAAAGTGGGAGAACTTTGAATCAAAAAACATTGAGAACTACTGATTTAAAGTCTGAGAAATGAAGTCGGATGATGTTTGTCTCTCTTTCAGCTCCTTTCAGCATCTACTACATTCACAAACACATCCTCCATCATTCATGCAGACTTGAGAATGTGCTGCTTGTTCAGATCTTTATTTCATTACAGTGTGTTCAAGATGCTGTCAGAGAATCAGAGCAGAAAGAGCACAAGACTAAAGTACAGAAAGAGAGAGAGAGAGAGAGAGAGAGAGAGAGAGAGAGAGAAGAGAGAGAGAGAGAGAGAGAGAGAGAGAGAGAGAGAGAGAGAGAGAGAGAGAGAGAGAGAGAGAGAGAGAGAGACAGCGTCTTTACAGCGCTTGAGTTCCCTCTAGTGGAGATTCTATATTCGGAATTGCTGATTCTGATATTTAGAGAGCAGAGAATCCCATGGCAGACAAAATGCTTGTTAGTTTATCAACAGTTGAGCTGAAATCTTGATGACTGTGATTGGGCCGCAGGTTTGTAGTGTAGTGATGATTCACTACAACTTCATGACTGTCAGTGTGTTATTGCTTTTCTACCACAGCATTCAAGTTAAACCTTAGTATCTCACATTAAGACAAATTGCACGTGTGTGTAAACATACCTGATAAAGCTCTGTCTGATTCTGTGGTAGACATTGTACGCACAGATATTGTGTTAGATTTTGTTCCCTCATTAAAAACAGCTGCAGTTAACCAATAAATGAGTCAACCACAACCGCTGTATAAAAATAAACTACATAAATAAACTACATACATTTACTACATTTTTTTTACTAAACAAATGATACTATTTATATTTGAAATAAAAAAAATTGTTAGAAAAAAAGTTGTAATTTAGTATTTAATTTACACAAAATTTGGGAAAATTCACTCAAAAATATCTGAATTATTTACAAAATTATTCATTTTTGTTATATTTTGTTACTAAACAAATTATACTATTTATCCTTTTAAATTATGCTATTTATATTTAAAAGTTTAAACTAAGAAATTGTAATTTAGTGTTTAATTTACACATAATTTCTGAAAATTAACTCAAAAATATTTGAATTACTAAAATAATTACTAGGTTTTTTTTTTTTACTAAACAATACTATTTATACTTGAACATTTAAACTAAGAAATTGTAATTTAATATTTAATTCACACAAAATGTCTGAAAATTAACTAAAAAATATCTGACTTAAAAACAAGTACTTGGTTTTTACTAAACAAAATATACTACATATAATTTAACCAAAATGTCTGAAAATTAACTAAAAAATAACTGAATTACTAAATACTAGTTTTTACTAAGAACTTTTTTTACTAAATAAATGATACTGTTTATACAGGAAAATTGAAAATAAGAAATTAATAGTATTAGTATGAGTATTTAATTTACACAAAATTCTTGACAATAACGGATTTGTTTTTACTAAACAAAATTATATCTGAAAATTAAAACTAAGAAATTGTAATTTAGTATTTAATTTAAACAAAATTTCTGAAAATTAACAAAAATATCTGAATTATTAAAAAAATTACTAGTTTTTACTACAATTTGTTACTAAACAAATACTATTTATAATTAAAAACTGAAACAAAGAAATTCTAATTTAGTATTTAATTTACACAAAATTACTAAAAATAAAATTTAAAATAACTGAATTACTAAAAAAAAATACTGCTTTAATAAACAAATCATACCATTTTTATTTTTAAATTTAAATTAAGAACATTCAATTCAATGTTTAATTTCACAATATTTTGTAAAAAATGCACTCAAAAATATCTAAACAAAACAACAAAAATTAAAAATTTAATTAAAAAGTATTTATTTTACTAAATAAATGTACAAATACACTCTGAAAAATAAAGCTGTCACTGGGGCGGTACCCTTTTAAAAGGTACATGTTTGTACCTAAAAAGTCCATTCTGGTACATCAAAGGTACATATTAGAACCTAATAGATACAAAAGTGTGTACCTTTTGAAAAGGTAGCAGCCCAGTGACAGCTTTTGTACTTATATTTCTCAACTGAATATTGAAAACACAGTCTATTAATCCCAAACAAACATCTATCTGATTTACCTCAGAATCCATTGCTAGTGTGACATTTACAGCAAATGATGATCCAGATGACTTCAAGTGAAGCGAAAGCACCACCTGATGTAAAAAAGACACCACTGCATGGAAAAAAGCACACATCATCTCTATTAATGAATGTCAGAGAGAAATTAAGCCTCTAAAATTGTGCAAAATCTCTCTTTTATTTCTTTTTTTTTTTTTTCAGTTCAGCATCAGTTCCACCTGTACAACTGCATTAGATTCAGCTTGACCAAAGATCAGGAGATCAGAAACAACAGAAACCTGCTGACAACATTCCTCCTGTCCGATTATTTACAGCCTCCATCACGCCTGCATGTCCAACACAGATCCAGAAGAAAAGGTGCATGAGAGAATCAGTGCAACACCCTTCAAGAAACAAAAATCATTTACAATCTTACGCTCCGGGTCGAGCCAACAGAACGACGAGAAACACCAGCAGACAAACATTTGGACATTACATTATCCTAAGAAGCATCTGCTTTAATGACTAAAATCAGATTTGTAGACAAAAAAAAAATTTCTTCAATTTTTAAAATGTTTTTTATGGGATAGTTTATAAATGAGAATTTTATTTTTTCCCAAACAATGATTGACTGTCATAAATCTTTCAATTTAATGATTCAGAATCAGGGTTATTAATAAATATGCACAAATATGCATATAATAAATGCAACAAAATAAATACTGTGTTTTATTTCTTATCTTTCAATTTAATGATTCAGAATCAGGGTTAATAATAAATATGCATATAATAAATAAAAATGCAACAAAAATACTGTAAAGTAGCTGAGAATTTAATTGAATTTTATTTAATTCCCAAAACAGTGATTGACTGTCATAAATGTTTCAATTTAATGATTTAGAATCAGGTTTATTAAATAATGAATATGCATATAATAAATAAATAATTCAACAAAATAAATACTATGAAGCAGCTGATAATTTTTTTTTGACTCATTTATGGTTTTATTTTTTATTCCCAAATAATGATTGACTATCATAAATCTTTCAATTTATTGAATCAGGCTGAATAATAAATATGCATATAATAAATATAAATGCAGCTAAATAAATATTGTAAAGTATTTATTTTATTTTATTTTAAAATGCAACAAAGTAAATACTGTGAAGTAGGTAAGAATTATTATTTTTTCATTATTATTTTATTTTATTCCCAAACAATGATTCACTGCCATAAATCTTTCAATTTAATGACTCAGAATTTTTTTTTAAATAAATATGCATGCATATGCATATAATAAATAAAAATGCAACAAATACTGTGAAATAGCGAAGAATGTTTTTATTATTTTATTCCCAAACAATGATTGACTATCATAAATCTTTCAGTTTAATGATTCTGAATCAGGGTTAATAATAAATATGCATAAATAATTTAATTTAATTTAATTTAATTTAATTTAATTTAATTTAATTTAATTTAATTTAATTTAATTTAATTTAATTTAATTTAATTTAATTTAATTTAATTTAATTTCCCCAAACAGTGATTGACTGTCATAAATCTTTCAATTTAATAATTCTGAATCAGATTAAACAATACATATGCATATAATAAATAAAAATGCAACAAAATAAATACTGTGAAGCAGCTGAGAATTTTTTTTTAAATTTATTATTTATTGTTTTATTTAAATTTTGTTATTCCCAAACAATGATTGACTATCATAAATCGTCCAATGTAATGTTTCAAAATCATATTTAATAATAAATATGCATATAATACATGTAAAAGCAGCTAAAACACTAATAATAATAATACTGTGAAGTATTTATTTTATTTTGTTTTATTTTGTTTTAAAATGCAACAAAATAAATAGTGCAGTTTTTTATTCTTAATGGTTTAAATGCTTGCAATTAGATCCATTTGAATCATTTTTGTCTTTGCTTTTGTAGTCAATTGTATATTTTGATGAAACCATTTACAACAGGGAACAAAAAACGACCACAACTTGAATTTGATCCTGACTTTTTGCAAAAAACAATCAGTCTGAATATATGTGTCCAAATGTTTGACTGCTAGTGTATGTCATCCTACCGCAGGCCAATAGAGGAAAGCTTGTGGAAATCACCCACAAGCACTCGGGAATGTCTGAGAATGTAAATAAAGGCTCTCTGACGTCACCCAAACCGTGTCACGACGCCATCCAGAAGATAAAAGTATAAACATGAGTAACGACGTCCTCTCATCCGTGTTCCGCCGGCCGATAAATCACGGCGGGCGTTCGTACGCGTGTAAGCGGAGCCGAGCAACAAAAGACAGGAAATTGATTTCGGCAGGAAACTCAGAGATAAATACATGTGGGATATTAATACATGTCATCAGTCAGAAAGAGCAGCGGAGGAGAAAGATGAAGAAGATACGAACACAACAAAACGCACAGATTCATCATTTACTATCCAGAGACGCAAAAACCGCAATAAACATTCGAAATGACTTTCTGGTTTGTATGTGTATAGATATTTCATGTGAGAAACGCTCCATCAAACCCACGCCAAAAAGAGAAAACGAGCGACAGGTGCGCACCATCTCGTCCAATCAGGCGCCTGTCAGCTTTTGACTGACAGAGGTTTGTGGGCGGGGCTTATCTGCAAATTTTCCTTCATCTCATTCTCTCATACGAAAGACAGGACCAAAGAAAGTACAGATGGAGTAGAGTTGAGGAAAGATGCCGGGCTCTTGTCGTGTTTCCGCCCGTGGGTGAGAATGGAGCCCAGAAACGAGTCGGTCTCGGCCGCTCAGCTGGAGTAGATCTGGGTGCCGATCACACGCATGATCTCCTTCTGGATCTTGGGCTCCTGTGTGTTGATGTTAGCGTCTCCCACTTGACCGTCCTCATATCTAAAAAATCAAATCAATATAATAGTACTTTTGCAGCTTCTAGAATATTATTCTAAAATAAATTATATTTATTAATGTGCAATAGTACCATATTTACATTCAATATGCCTTTATGTGTCACAACTTTTCATCTTGCACATGTGACTTAAGTAGCATGGGTATATTTGTAGTAATAGCCAAAAAACAAAAATTTATATGGGTTATTATATAGGTTAAAATTATTATTTTTTCTTTTATGCCAAAAATCATTAGGATATTAAGTAAAGATAACATTCCATTAAGATATATTGTAAATTTGCGATCGTAAATGTATCAAAACTTAAATTTTGATTAGTGATATGCATTATTGAGAACGTCATTTGGACAACTCTGAAGGCAATTTTCTCAATATTTCGATTTTTTTGCACAGATTTCAGATTTTAAAAGAGTTGTATCTCGTCCAAATATTGTTCTATACATCAAAACCATACATCAATATTTTATATATATATATATATCATTCAAATATAAATTAAAAAAAATTCAAAATTCAAATAATTTCAAAATTCAAATTTAAATATACTCAACATACACTACCAAAGGTACAGGTGCAATTCAACATTTTTAATAAACAGTTTTTTCTGTGATGCAAAGCTGAAATTTTCATCAGCCATTACTCCAGTCTTTAGTGTCACATGATCCTTCAGAAGTCATTCTAATAATTTTTAATTTAGGGCTGTTATAGTTAACCAAAAGTAAAACTAAAATAAAAACCATTAAAAACCATATTTACTTTACTTCAAATAAAAGTGCACTGAAATAAAATTAAACATAAAAAAATTGCCAAGGTAAAATTTCTCATTTTTATTTAGTTTACTAAAATAACTAAATAAATAAATAAATAAAATAAATAAAAAACACAACAAAGTTAGTAAAACACAGATATTTTTAATTTTGCTCCCTCATTGAGAACAGCTGTAGTAAACCAATAATTTAGTGAACCAGAACTGCTGTATAAAACACAAAATAATAAATAAATAAATACAAAAATACAAAATCTAAATGAAAAAAATATATATTTTTTTTAGAAATATTTTTTTACAAAAATAATATACTAAGAAAATGTGATTTAATATTTTATTACAATTAGCAATAATTTCATACATTTTCCTGGGGGAAAAAGATTATATGTAATTTTGCTTTTTAAGTAAATGTATCTTGATTTGTGAATTTATTTATTTATTTTTTTTTTGCAGGTTTCTTGTGAATTTCTAAGGTTTTCGACATAACATAAGAGCACTGTACTTATGCTGACTAATAACATGAAAAGTAAAATATAAAAAGAACCTATTTCTGTTTTGGATTAAATAAAGCAGAAATCTGTTACATTTAATGTTTAGAATTTTCCTTAGAACAAACCTAACTTAAAGATTTATATATTTATTTATTTTACTTTGAACCAAAACTGAAACTAAAATAAAACCCATTAAAAACATATTTACTCTACTTGTAATAAAAGTGTACTGAAATAAAATTAAACATAAAAAAACTTTAACTTCAGCTAGTTGCCAAGGCATAATTTCTAATTTTTAATTAGTTAAACTTGATGTATGTATAGAATTTTTTTTTTTGTAAATGACAAAAACTAAACGTTACCACAACTTAAACTAAAAATAAAATAGAAAATAGAAAATAAAAAAAGCTAAAATAATGATACTAAAAATACACAGTATTATTTGTTATTTGAAGTCATGATCATGAGAAAGCAAGCTTTAATGTTGAGTTCACAAGAAAATGAATTCATGATTTGAAAACAAATAAGAAATGCATACTCACACGAAGAAGAAGCGAGTACAGACATGATCAGACACCGGACACACCCAGATGTTCCCGTGTTTCTGGAGGTCTTTGGATGTGATCACTGTCAACACAGAAAACAAGCAAACACAAGGGAATTTTAGTCAATAAATTTTTTTTTTCCCATTTCTCTACTCAAAATGCTTCACACAAACACTGTCATCTTTGCAAAACTGATTGAATTGTTGTTTTCTGTTGAAATTATGTTTTACCTTCACAAAGAGCGATGCAGTTTAAATTCCTGCTCTGGAGGAAACGCGACTGTATGGGACGACTCTGTTGAAGGACAAAGAACACACATTTACTTCTTTTACTTCTTCTTTCGAGCACAGATCAAATGTTTTTAATGTTACATTTAATGTCGTACCTGTGGCATTGTGTTCATTCGATTATATCGTTGGACTAACTCATCCTTAGTGGGCATACGATGCTGGCCCTTCCCCATTCCTAAACACAAACACACAGAGAAATATAAAAAATAAATCAACATTTGATCTCACATCCAGACATTTCCAGTGAAATGATTCTGGTGCTCGAATAAGGCCAGAACAGAATCAGTCCATAAAATTTTCTTCTTTTGCTTTGTGAGAGAAAAAAAATTCCCCTGCTGATTTTGTATGTTTTTCCACTGACAAAGAAATGATCAGTCTGTAATTTTAATGCTAGGTTTATTTGAACAGTGAGGGACAGAACAACAACAAAAAGAAAATTGCATTTCAAAAAAGTTTGCATTTTAATGAGTGAAAGTATTTGACCCCTTCGCAAAACATGACTTAGCACTTGGTGGCAAAACCCTTGTTGGCAATCACAGAGGTCAGACGTTTCCTGTAATTGTCCAGCAGGTTTGCACACATCTCAGGAGGGATTTTGTCCCACTCCTCTGCAGATCCTCTCCAAGTCATTAAGGTTTCGAGGCTGACGTTTGGCGACTGGAACCTTCAGCTCCCTCCACAGATTTTCTGTGGGATTAAGGTCTGGAGACTGGCTAGGCCACTCCAGGAACTTAATGTGCTTCTTCTTGAGACACTCCTTTTTTGCCTTGGATGTGTGTTTTGGGTCATACCTATCCACGACCCAATTTCAATGCCCTGGCCCTGATGATAAATGGCCCTGTCCATCGTCCATTTGATGTGGTGCAGTCTTAACGTGAAAAACACCCCCAAAGCATAATGTTTCCACCTCCATGTTTGACAATTGCCTTGAGATCATTGACAAGGTCCTCCTGTGTAGTTCTGGGCTGATTCCTCACCATTCTCATGATCATTGAAATCATTGGTGAGATGGAGCCCCAGACCGAGGGAGATTGACAGTTATTTTGTGTTTCATCTATTTGTGAAGAGCTGCTTGGCGATCATTTGTAGCCCATTCCAGCCTTGTGTAGGTCTACAAACTTGTACCTGAAATCCTCGGACAGCTCTTTGGTCTTGGCCATGGTGGAAAGTTTGGAATCTGATTGACTGATTGCTTCTGTGGACAGATGTCTTTCATACAGTTAACAAGCTGAGATTACGAGCAATTCCCTTAAGAAATATTTGCATTTTAATGAGTGAAAACATGACTTAGTACTTGGTGGTACATGGCCCTGTCCATCGTCCATTTGATGCATAGCAGTTGTCCAGTCCCCTTAGCAGAAAAACGCCCCCGAAGCATAATCTTTCCACCTCCATGTTTGACAGTGGGGATGGTGTTCTTGGGGTCATAGGCAGCATTCCTGCTCCTCCAAATACGGTGAGTTGAGTTGATGCCAAAGAGCTGGATTTTGGTCTCATCTGACCACAACACTTTCACCCAGTTCTCCTCTGAATCATTCAGATGTTCAGTGACAAACCTCAAATGGGTCTATACATGTGTTTTCTTGAGCGGGGGACCTTGCAGGAGCTGCAGGATTTCAGTCCTTCACGGTGTAGTGTGTTACCGATTGTTTTTTTTTGGTCACTATGGCCCCAGTTGCCTTGAGATCATTGACAAGATCCTCCCGTATAGTTCTGGGCTGATTCCTCACCATTCTCATGATCATTGAAACTCCACGAGGTGAGAAGCCCCAGACCGAGAGAGATGGACAGTTGTTTTGCATTTCTTGCGTTTGTGAATAACTGCACCAACTGTTGTCACCTTCTCACCAAGCTGTTTGGCGATGGTCTTGTAGGCCAGGTCTACAATCTTGTCCTTGAAATCCTTGGACAGCTCTTTAGTCTTGGCCATGGTGGAGATTTTGGAATCTGATTAATTGATTGCTTCTATGGACAGGTGTCTTTTATACAGTTAACAAAATGAGATTACGAGCACTCCCTTTAAGAAAGTGCTCTGAATCTCTGTATAAAAGACACCTGGAAGCCAGAAATCTTGTTGATTGATAGGGGATCAAACACTTATTTTACCCTTAAATGCAAATCAACTTTTTTTGCTTTTCTGGATTTTTCTGTTGTTATTCTGTCTCTCACTGTTAAAATAAACCTACCATTAAAATTATAGACTGATCATTTCTTTGTCAGTGGGCAAGCGTACAAAATCAGCAGGGGAATTTTTTTTTTCCTCACTGTATGTTGTTGTAAGGATGTTTTCAGACAAAACAACACTGCAAAAAATGCTTTTCTAACTTAGATTTTTTTTTTGTCTTGTTTCCAGACAAAATATCTAAAATTTCTTAAATCAAGAAGAATTTTCTTGACAAGTAAAAAAGAAAAAAAAGAAAAAAAAATTAAGTTTTTGCTTAGAACTAAAAATCGTATATAAAACAGAAAACCAGATTATTTTTCTAACCCAGTTGGCAGATTATTTTTCTTGTTTCAAGCAAAAACGCACATAATTTTGACTCGTTTTAATCTAAGTAAGAAAAGCATTTTTTTGCAGTGAAGACAAAATACTGATAAAGAAAATGATTGTTTGGAAAACAAAAAGAAAAACAACCCAGCACATACAGAAAAATCACAAAGAAAGGAAGAAAAGTTTGAAAAGAGTGTCTCTGCATACAACAAAACAACATTCATATGGATCAGAAAACAGACTGAGGTGTTTGTTACAGAGAGAAAGAGACTGAAATGTGATGAAGAAGCCAGAGCGAAACACGGAGGACACAGGTCTGGATCGTACCTGAGTATCCAAAGGAAATACTGGATATGGGGCTCAGATAAATACCCTTCCCGTATGCTGCTCCATGCAGCTTTGATGAAAGAGAACAAGAGGAGGAGAGAGTTAGACGGTGCTCACTCTCCCCACAAAAGAAGAGACACACAGCTGATACGCTTTCACATCTGAGCTGTGGGCCGAAGAATCACAGCACGAAACAGAAAGCAAATGCATGATCACAGATGTCTGATGGGCATTCAATGAATGAAGTAGAAAGCATCATGGAAGGTAGAGGAAAGCATGAGGAAACAACGAATGATGCACTTAGGATGATGATGATGATGATGATGGTAATGGTTTCCAGTGAAGATGCATGATATTGTATTATACAGAGCTGTGAACGTTCACTCTCATGAGTGAGATTGTGAGACTGAATGAAATGATAGACGTCCATCCAGGAGAAAAGCATGACAGCAACAAGCGACATGGAAATGACCAACATGGAAACAAAGATGGAAAGCACTTATAAAAACAGATCATTCCAAGAGGATTTAGCTGTTTTCCTGGAAAATCTAATCTTCAGCGTTGAAGTCTTCCGTAAAGTGCAAAGAAACGCCTGAAAACAACATTTCTTTTCATGTGATGTTAAGAATAAAACACTATCATAATGTGCTGTATCCCACAATTCAATGCAACAAATTTCCATTTCCAGTGTGATGAATGAACCAGAAATTAATATCGGTCGTGATTTCTAACATCTCAGTCAAAATAACGGCAAAAAGATGAGTCTTATTATCAACCAGTCAGCAAAAATAAACTTTTGAATTTTGAATTAAGTTCATTTTAATCCATTTCTCAGAAAACAAATCTTATCCTTTTGCCACTTTGCATTTCAAATAAATGTATTTTGATTTAAGAACGTTTAGACATTTGTTCTGGAAAACACAACAAAAACACTGAAGGAAGACATGAATTTACTGAGAATTCAGCGAGAATTAAACATGCATTTCTACACCAAATTCAATTAAAATGCAAAATAACTATTTATTTTAAAGAATACAAGTGGATAAAGTGTTCTTCCTTGGTAATTTTTGTTTGTTTTCCCAAAGATGTAATCTTAAATCAATGACAGCAAAAAGATAAAAAGTCCTGCTTTCTGATCATCAAACATAGGTTTATGCTTGAATTAAGATAAAATATCAACCATTCAGAGTTAATATTTTTCTGACTCCATTTTACAATTTTTTACAATTTACACTCCATACACCATAATAATGACAAAGCCAAAACCAGATTTGCAAATTTTACAAATGTATTAAAAATAAAACACTGAAATAAGTACATTGCATAAGTATTCATACCCTTAACTCAGTCCATAGTTGAAGCACCTTTACAGCCTCAAGTCTTTTTGGGTCTGATGTGACAAGCTTTGCACATCTGCATTTGGCAATTATCTGCCATTCTTTGCCTCACCTTTTCACCTCTCCATCTCTGTCAGCTTGGATGGGGGCTGGCAGACATTTTCTAGAGTCCTAGTTGTTCCAATCGTCTTCCATTATGGAGAATGCTTCTGTCAACCTTCAATGCAGCAGATTTGTTTCTGAACTCTTCCCTTGATCATCGCCTTAACGCAAGTCTGTCACTGAGCTCTACAGGCAGTTATCTTGACCTCAGGACTTGGTTTTTGCTCTGATATGCATTTTCAGCAGTTAGACCTTTTCTGAGAGGTGTGTGCCTTTCTAAATCAGACTCATTCAAATGAATTTGCCACAGTTCAACTCCACTCCAAGTGTAGGAACATCTAGAAGCAATATGAATGCTCCTGAGATACATTTCCAGTGTCCCAGAAAAGGGTACGAATACTTATGCAACGGGATCTTTTCAGTTTTTTATTTCTAATAAATTTGCAAAGTTGGTACAAACCTGTTTTGTGCTTTGTCATTATGGAGTATGAGATGTAGACTGATGTGGAAAAAAAAGTAATTTAAAGCAGTTTAACATAATGCTGCAACATAACAAAATGTACCAAAAAAAGGAGTATGAATACTTTCGCAAGGCACTGTAAATATATCTTGATTTAAGAATGTTGAAATATTTGTATTGAAAAACAAGACAAAGTTTTTTTTTTTGCAGTGAGAATTAAACATGAAACAATTTTTTAAGACGTACTGTGCAGTAATCAATTAGTATTCCATTCAGAACGCAGAATCACACACCGCCTATCCTTTACTATTTGAAGTAGAATAAAGTTGGCTGCTGTCAGAAGAGGATGTGATTCTAGCCATAAATGCAGAATGAAAGACTCGGACAACCATTATGTTCAGAATAGACCATCTGGATGGCAGAGAGGGTGAGCTGTCCAATGAGAGTTCAGATGACTGATGGCAATGACATACCTGCAGTTTAGTATAAGAGGCATTGACTAGTCCATTCCTCAGAACCGAGTGCCAGTTCTCAATATGGGAACCACTAGAGAGAGAAACAAGCGACAATAATCAAACAGACTTTATTGGGCCAGTCTCTAGCACACTGCCTGAAACACCTCTTATTATCACGGTTGTGAGTTTTGCACAGTCATGCACCACTAAGATTTCAGCAAATGTCAAAATCCAGCTTCATAAATGTGAACAAAAAAATCTGATGAGCTGTACAGTATGATGCAACGCTCATGAAGGAACAGCACAGCGGCTGTTTATTAAATCTGGCACAAGTGTATTTTTAAACACAGACGTCTGGAGATATTTCTGAGTTGGGCTAGTCTTTTGTTGGCTGTTTTTGGACGACTTTTATTTCTCGTATGGTCTAAAAGTGGAAATGTGTCCACAGAAATACAACAAAAAGCACAGAAATAGCACTGTTGTCCAGTGGTGTTTAAATAAAGATATAAAAATGGTATTATTTTTAATCCTTTTGATATTACCTTGTTCGGAGCATAGGTAACATTTCATTGAAATCAGCAGCAGTTTTCTTGGCTTATTTAAATGAATACACTGCAAAAAATGCTTTTTTTACTTTTTTTTTTTTTGTCTTGTTTCTAGCCAAAACATCTAAAAGTTCTTAAATCAAAAAGACGAGTAAAAATTATGGTCTTGTTTTCAGAAAAAAAAAAAGTCAAAATTCAGTGAGTTTTTACTTTAAACAATGAAAATAATCTGCCAATGGAGTAAGAAAATTAATCTTGTTTTCTGTTTGAAATAATAGTTTTTTGCCTACCACATTGGCAGATTATTTTGCTTGTTTTAAGCAAAAACTCATTAAATTTTTTTTGGAAAACAAGACAATAATTTACTTGCTAGAAAATCCTTTTTGATTTAAGAATTTTTAGATATTTTGGCTGGAAACAAGACTGAAACCAATGATCTTTAGCACAAAACAAAGATTATATTAAAGAATTATACTAAATAAAATAAAGTAAAAAGCAGCCTATCACAAAACATATACTGCCGCTCAAAAGTTTGGCATCAGTAATTTTGTATTAAAAGTCTCTTATGCTCATCAAAGTTCCATTTATTTGATCAGCAATCCAGAAAAAAAGTAATATTATGAAATATTGCAATACAAAATAAAAAATATATATATTAAAAATATAACTCCAGTCTTCAGTGTCATATAATCCTTCAGAAATTATTCTAATATACTGATTTATTACTTTTTAGCAATATTTTTTTGGAACCTGTGATACTTTTTTTAAGATTCTTTGATGAATAAAAAGTAAAAACAAAAAAAAAAGCATTTACTCAAAACAGAAATCTTTTCTAACAATATAAGTCTTAACTATAACTTTTTATTTTTCACTTTTTGAATTTCTTTCAAAGAGATAAAAAAAAAAAAAAAAATACTGATCCTAAACTTTGAACGAGGTGTTTATTGTTACAAAAGTTTTTGCTTGCACTGCAAAAAATGCTTTTCTAGCTTAGATTTTTTGTCTGGTTTTCAGCCGAAATATCAAAAAATTCTTAAATCAAGAAGGATTTTCTAGACGAGTAAAAATTATTTTCTTGTTTTCAGAAAAAACAAGTCAAAATTAAGTGAGTTTTTCCTTAGAACAAGCCAAAAAAATCTGCCAATGGGGTAAGAAAATAAATCTTATTTCAAACAGAAAACAAGACTATTTTTCTTACCCCATTGGCAGATTATTTTGCTTGTTTCAAGCAAAAATGCACTTAATATTGACTTTTTTTTTCTGAAAACAAGACAATAATTTTTAATCATCTAGCAAATCCTTCTTGATTTAAGAGTTTTTAGATATTTTGGCTGGAAACAAGACAAAAAATCTAAACTAGAAAAGCATTTTTTGCAGTGTGATTAATACAAGCAAACTAATCTGCCAATAGGGTAAGCAAAATAATCTTATTTCAAGCAGAAAACTAGATTATTTATCTTATTCCATTGGCAGATTACTTTGCTTGTATTAAGAAAAAACTCACTTAATTTGAACTTCGTTTTTCTTAAAACAAGATCATTTTTACTTCTTCTTCTTCTTGATTTTCTAGATATTTTGGCTGGTAACAAGAAAAAATCTAAGTAAGAAAAGCATTTTTTGCAGTGCGTGTTGTAGTTTGCTATTTCTGTCCTGTTTTTTGTTTTTAAAACAAGACCAAGGCTGCATACATTTGATCAAATAAATGACCCCAAACATTCAGTGCACACATTTTTGTTAATTCTAACCGAAACGTTCGGGTTCAGTGCATCGTACAAGGTGTGCAGAAGATGATGTGATCAGCTCTGATGTGTTTGATTGTGTGTTTCTGCAGGTCTCTGTGACTCACTGAAAGGCGAAGGTGCTGCCGTAGAGTTTCTTTGCGGTGCGAAAGCGAGCTTCTTTTGCAGGCGGGCTGCTCAGCAGGAGAAACTGATGAGATGTGTGCATGAACTTCAACTGCTATAAACAAAGAAAAAAACATACAGAAGTGAAAACAAAAAAACACAAGCTTATAAAAATTAAAACTGTTCTTGCATTTAAGGCGAGACACTGCAGGTGAATAAGGTATAAAAAATAACTAGTGAATGAATAGTTATGACCTTACTTACCCAGTTGATTGATTACATTGATAATTGCAAACATTTTTGTATTACAAGTTTTCTAAAATGTTAGGTTTAATATGCAAATGCATACATTTCTAGTACATATTAGAGTCAAACGTTTTTACAGAGGTCGAATTTTAGGTATCTCATTTTGTCACGACATAATTCCGAAAATACTTAGAACAGACAGGAAACACTATATTTTTTTTACAATTTTTGGGGACTAAAACGTAAAAAATCCAGCAAATTATATATGAACAAATCCCTCTGTAAAAACCTTCAGGATAAAGACAGGAATAAAAAGTGTCAAGTTTGGTGTGTGTAAGTGCTACTGAAGTGGAGATTTATGGCTCAGCGTAGGAGAAAAAACTAATTTTGAGAAAACAGCCTTAAAAATATGTATTGCAATTGAATCTATTGACACAAATAGAAAAAGTGCTATAAAAGAAACACTTAATGTTTTTTGGATGTTTTCTTTCCACTAGTCTGAAAAAACACTTGAAAAACCAAAAAGCCTTGATACACTCAAGCGTTCTTCAAGCGATGCCATAGAAGAACCATTTTTGATTCCACAAAGAATCGTTCAGTCAAAGGCTCTTTAAAGAACCATTTATATAATCTGAAGAATCTTTTTTGAAACAGAAAGGTTCTTCAGATGTTAAAGGTGCTTTATGGAACCATTTACACAAAAAGGAACTTCTATGGCACTGCGAAGCACCTTTATTTTAAAGAGTGTAGGTGAATAAAAAAACAGCGTTTAAAAAAAAAAAAGCGTTCATCCTACCCTACTGAGCGGCAGCTTCACGATATGAGACCTGTTACTGGATATAATCCTGCAGAGAGAGACAAAGCAATAAACCTTCAGGAAGGCTGTGGTAAAATCACTGTAAAGCCAGGACTATTCCTGGACTATCGCTTATTAACTCACCACTGCAGTAACGGATGAGCCAGAGGATCCAGTTTATCCATCTGCTTCTTAATCTCCAGATACGAGCCCTGGAAATACAAACGCAGTTACAGAAAAACAACCTTTCATAACTCAGATGATTTAATATGGATATTCCATATGTGACCCTGAAGCACAAATTCAATTGCAGCAATAGCCAATAATACATTGTAAGGGTCAAAATGATAGATTTTTCTTTTATGCCAAAAATCATTGGAATATTAAATAAAGATTATGTCCATGAAAAATATTTTGTAAATTTTCTACTGAAAATATATCAAGAAGTAATTTTTGATTAGCAATATGCATTACTAAGAACTTCATTTGGACAACTTTAAAGGTGATTTTCTCAATATTTGGATATTTTCCCACCATTAGATTGTAGATTTTCAAATACACTAAAATTAACATGCTTCTTGATGCCATAGAAGAACCTTTTTAGTTTAAATAGTTCCATTAAGAACCTTTAACATCTGAAGAAACTAAAGGTTCTTTGTGGGCGAAAGAAGGTTCTTTTAGATTATAAAAAGTTAAGAAAGAGATGTTTTTTTTAAGAACCTTTGCCTGAATGGTTCTATGTGGAACCAAAAATGGTTCTTCTATGCATCGCTGTGAAGAACCTTTTAATTAAGCAATAAGGTACGAGAGGCCGTGCTGTATCGTGAATAAATCACGGCTGAAGGGCGTTGTTAGGCACGACGCGAAGCGGAGTGCCTGCAACCCCTTCAGCCGTGATTTATTCACGATACAGCACGGCCTCAAGTACCTTATTGCTTTTATAAAACGGTTACCACACAATAAAAATATTAAAATCAAAAATATATATTAATTTATATATATTAAGTTGTACGTTTTCATAAAATAAAATCATTAACTGCCTTCCGCTGTAAAAAGTAGTCCCTAACTGCTGCAGCTGTGTTTACGTTGCTAAGGGTGGTTGCTAAGGGGGTTCAATGATACACAAAACCGTTGAGTGAAGCGGTCATAGCAGTGCCGTATCATGAATACGACACAGCTGCTGACCAATCAGAATTGAGGAATGGAACTAACCGTTTTATAAAGCAGCTTAATTTTTAAGAGTCTAGTTGTATTGTATGTATGTAAACCATACAGCAATGGAAATCTTATTTATTCAGGTATCAGATTATGTATGAATCTCTATTTTAAAAAACTGCTCTTTACGGCTAGTTTTGTAGTCCAGGGTCACATATGAATGTTGTGTGAAAGAGCATATATTTTTAGCAAGCAGAGTAAAGCTTTCTAATAGAGCCACAAAACAATTCTGGACAACAAAAGCATACATATCATGAAATATTTATAAACACATTTATTAATTTTGCTTTCCGCCACTGTACCTGCGTCATTTCCCGAATAGACATCACACTGTCTAGAGCTTTCTGCAGACGCTCATAATTCTTCTTCTGTTCGGCACAGGAGCAGTACAATGATCACACACAAACACAAACACACACATTCAGACAGACAAGGAAGGAGAGATTTGATCCTGGTTAAAGCTGAAGTCAAGCTGATATAAATCTTAGTACAAAGTAGAGCTGCAAAATGATTAGTTCGATTCAAAATAAAAGTTTATAAACATTTGCATACTATGTGTGTGTGTACTGTGTATATTTATTACGTATATATAAATACACACACATGCATGTATATATCTTTTTGACCAAGAACACCACAAGTCCTCAACAAGTACAAAAATTATCCAGTTTTTATAAGCAGTTTCTGCCACTGAATTAAGAATAAAAAATAAAAAAGGTAACTGCAACTTTTTCTTTTACAATTCTGACTTTTTTCTCGCAATTGTGAGTTTACATGTTGCAATTTCACAATTCGGAGAAAAAAAATCTGAACTGTGAGATAACGAGTCGCAATAACCTTTTTTTTAATTCACTGGCGGAAACAGGCTTCCATGTGTTACACCTTTTAAAGTTAGTAAGTTTTAGTCCAATGCGATAACATTAACTAGTATTTTTGGGAAAAAAGAAAATCCTCTCCAGGTCAAAATGACAATACAACACAAGGATTAATTATTAACTTAATTTTATAATTTTTTTTTATCAAGAAACAAAACTAAATGTCTTAAGCCATTTCATTTACTTGTATTATTTAAATGAAATGTATCTTGATTTAATAATGTTCTGATATCTGTACTGAAAACAATGAAAACAAAATACAAAATAAGACAAAAAACACTAAATCATTTTTGGCAGTGTAGTCTCAGAAGATTATAAACACGCAATTATGCTTTACTGATGTATGGAAGCGCCTTTCTAAATAAAAAATAAAAGGTGACTTTTTGCAATTCTGACTTTTTTCCTCACAAATCTGACTTTTTTAAAACATCAAAACATTCATGAATGTTTTTTGAAAAATGTATAAAAAAAATTAAATGAGTTGTGAGATTTCTGTTCATGGGGTTAGAAACACAAACAAAAAAACTCTGCTAAATGAAAGAATTCAGTTTGACAAATAGAGAGAGACTTTTAAAAGGCTATTTTTGACCAAAAACACCTCAAATCCTCAAAAAATTACATCTCGCAATTCTGACTTTTTTCTCAGAGCTGTGAGATATAAACGTACAATTGTGAGTTATAAAGTCAGAATTGTTAGATATAAACTCGCAATTCTGAGAAATAAAGTCAGAATTGTGAGACAAGTTGCAATAACCTTTTTTTTATTCATTCACAATTCTGAGAAAAAAATTTGAATTGTGTGATATAAACTCGCAATTGCGAGTTATTAAGTCAGAATTGTGAGATCCCACAATTGTGTGAACATATCAGTCTCTTTTTCCTCTTCAGGTCAACTGGACTTTAGAATTTGTTAAAAAAAAAAGTGCACAATTTTCTACAATTCTGAGAAAAAAAGAGAAAGAATAGCAAAATACTAACTTGCAATTGTGAGAAAACTAGTCAGAACTTTAGATCTAGCAATTCTGACTTTATAACTCGCAATTGTGCGTTTATATCTCACAGTTCTGAGAAAAAAGTCTAGATTTTTTTGCTAAAGAATAGATATTCTAATCTAGATTCATACTGATGAATTTGCAGAGAGAACAAAAAATAGTTCATATGAGTGCAGGTAGAGACTGTCACCTTCGGGTTGAAGGCGAGTGTTTTGGGATCGTTGGGGTCGACCACAGACGGATACGGCTCAAAGATGATGCTTTTACGGGGCGACTCGAGAGCGGCGCGACACATGGCCACCAGAAGATCCACCACCTGAAAATGGACATCACATATCAATAATGCATTTACTCTACAAATACTAAACCTCTGGACACAAGATGAAAGAATCAAGTTCGTGACGCACCTCAGCACCAGTGGCCACCTCCTCAGCCGCTCCGGACATCACTCCCAACGTGTAGAAAGAAAACACACACAGCTCTCTGGTGCAAACCGCAGGCTGGTGGGAAAAAACGGACCAATCAGAAGAATGAACTGAGCTTTTGTCAGCAATAAAAGCTGATGCTCACCTTCAGCATGGATCCGTTCTGAAAGACGTGCTGCTCGTCACAAACCACGCAGTACTCGTTCAGAGTCGGGATCCGCTGCTCAGAGTATTTCATTATCTAACAGAAGAAAGACAGGCCATAATCAGAAAAAACACTGAGCTGATGGGATCCTCTGTCATCGGAAGATCAAAGACAATCAAGGAGCAATCACAGAGGAACTGGAGCCAATCATGAATCTGTTGTGTAATATGATGATGATCATGACGGCAGTTATGAGCACAAAGACAATCTGGAAACTGCATTAGAAAGCGTTTTTTTTTTTTTTTTGCAATTGGTTGACACATATTGCAAAGTAGATAAAAAATAATTATTTTTCTAATTCTGGATGCTGATTGGTCAATCCAGTGTTCCAGTTGTGCTAAAATCACACATAAAACAAACTAGTGTAAATTTGGGGTCAGTAAGATTTTTTAATGCTTATGCTCAACAAGTTTGCATTTATTTGATCAAAAATATTGTAAAAATTTGAAATATTTTTACAATTCAATATAGCTGTTTTCCATATGAATATCTGTTCAAATGTAATTTATTTTTGTGATCAATGCTGAATTTTCAGCATCATTATTCCATTCTTCAGTGTCACATGATGCTTCAGAAATCATTCTAATATGCTGATTTGCTGTATTTTTTTTGATCAAAATTATTGCAAAAATGTGAAATATTTTTTCAATTTAAAATTGATGTTTTCTATGTGAATATCTGTTCAAATGTAATTTATATCTGCGATCAAAGCTGGATTTTCAGCATCATTACTCCAGTCTCCAAGTGTCACATGATTCTTCAGAAATTATTCTAATGTGCTGATTTGCTGCATTTATTTGATCAAAAATACAGTAAAAATGTGAAATATTTTTACCATTTAAAATAGCTGTTTTCTATGAGAATATCTCGTAAAATATAATTTATATCTGTAATCAAAGCTGGATTTTCAGCATCATTACTCCAGTCTTCAGTGTCACACGATTCTTCAGAAATCATTCTAATATCAAAAATATTGCAAAAATGTCAAATATTTTTTTAATTTAAAACAGCATTTTTTTGTATGTGAATATCTGTTAAAATGGAATTTATATCTGTGACTAAAGTTGTATTTTCAGCATCATTACTCCAGTCTTCAGTGTCACATGATTCTTCAGAAATCATTCTAATATGCTGATTTTCTGCTCAAGAAACATTTCTGATTATTATCAGTGTTGAAAACAAATTTGTGGAAACTATGATACATTTTATTTTTCGGGATTATTTCAAATAAAGAACCTTTATTAGAGATATAAATCTTTTGCAACATTATAAATGTCTTTACATCACTCTTGGTTAATTTAATGCATCATTTAAAGCATTAATTTCTTTAAAAAAAAGAAAAATCCTACTGACCCCAAACAGAAATGATGTAAAACAGCTACTATGTACATCACATTTCACAAAATCACATTTGAATGAATGTGAATGTGTTTGAAATGTCTCTGTGCTGTTATTTGAGCAATAAGGTTTGTGTTGTATAATGCTATATTGTGAATATTACTGAAACATCTTTAAGCTGTGACTATTTTTCACTCTATGACCTCTTGAACCTTATTACTGTAATAACAGCATGGTTATGAAATAATTATAGATTTATTTACTACATTACAGTCTCACATTACTCCGCCATGTTTCTTTTGAACTAATAACTGCATTTTTAAGCAAAATACTTAAAGTGTAAGGAGAGTTAAGAAATTAGGGACTTTTAAGAATAACAAAAACAGAAAAATGTTGATAAAGATAAAGAAAATTGGCAAAAAAGTTATAAGTTATAAATTATTCCAGACCACTGAATTCTTGTAAATTAATGCATTTTCAAGTTTGTTATATTATCACCTTTGGTTTGTATAAATTTTTTAATAATTTAGTGGACTGTTGCTTATTCTTTTTTATTTCATTTTGTGTTTAAATTAATTTATCATTTAACTTTAACTAAATTAAATATATATTTTTATTTTACATATTTAATTCATAATTTCATGTGTAATTTAATTTGTTGATTTAATCTAATTTCATTTTATTTTTAAATAATAAATAATAATAACAATAATTTTAATAATTTAATTCAATTAAATGTAATTTAATTTAAATCTTATAATAATGTACATTTTGGTAGGTGCTGTAATCCCCTGTGTCATTAATGTATATATAAGTCTGTTGTATTATAACCTTACTTGTGCATTAATTCGTTTTTTTATTTTATCAATTATCTAATTTAATAATTTTACATTTTATTTATTTTAATTTAAAATGATATTTCTAATTTAATTGAATTTAATTTAATTTATAATTTAATGTATACTTTAATTTAAATAATAATAAATAATACATTCTTAAAATTATTTTAATAATTTAATTCAATTAAATGTAATTTAAATATTTTTTTAATTCAAAATAAAGCTGTACATTTTTGATAGGTGCTATAGTCCCCTATGCCATTAATGCGTATTCCAGTTTGTTGTATTATTACCTTACTTGTGCATTAATTGTGTGTGTTTTTTTTTATTATTTAATTTAATATTTTTTTATTAAATGTATTATAATCTAAAATATTTATTACATTTATTATTTAATGTATACTTTATTTAAATAAATATATACACATATATATATATAAATAAATAATGATACATTTTTTAAATAATATGAATAGTAAAATTAAATTAAACTAATTAAAAATAAAGCTATACATTTTTGGTAGGTGCTATAATCCTGTGTCATTAATGCATAACTTTACTTAATTCTTGTATTAATTCTTTTTTTTTTTTTAATTAAAAAAATATTCAATCATTTTTAATTTAAAATGATAATTCTAATTTCATTAAATTTTATTTGTCATTTAATATATACTTTAATTCAAATAAATAATAATACATTCTTAAAATGATTTGAATAATTTAACTTAATTAAATGTAATGTAATTTTAAAAATTCAAAATAAATAAATTATTAATTTTTAATTTACTTTATTTTATTTTAATTTAAAATTATCATTTTAAAGTAATTTATTATTTAATGTATACTTTAATTTAAATAATTAACAATAAATAATAATAATAATATATTTTTTAAATAATCAAATTAATTTAAATGCAAGTAAAATTAAAGCTATACATTTTTAGTAGGTACTATAATCCAATAAAAGTTTATTGTATTATAACCTTTAAATTTATTTTTATAATTTTTTGTTACCATTTTTTTATTTAATAATTTTTTATTTCAAATTATAATTCTAATTTCATTTCATTTATCATTTCATTTACAATTAATTAAAATAAATAATAATCAATTCATAATAATTTAATAATACATTTAATGATAAAATAATGTAATAATTTAATACTAAATATTTTTTTTTATTTCATTTAATTTGTTATTTAACATAATTTATTTTATTTTTAAACTTCAAAACAAAGCTGTACATTTTTGGCAGGTGCTTTAATCCTCTTCACGACTCTGACCCTTTATGAGATTGACACTCACTTCACTGGACATGCACGGATGTGATGTTGGGATGCACACAGGGCATCGTGGGAAAGGATGAAGTCGTGCGTGTCGGTGAGGCAGTGGTGTGACGGTACCTGCACGAGGAAGCCGTACTCCAGCGTGGGGATGTTCTTGCAGTGTCCGCCCGCCTGGGATGAGAAAAACAACTCAATCAGCTGGCGGGTGGTAATCTGCGCAGGGGCCCTGCCCGCCGGGACAGCCACAGTCTGATGGGTTAACGGAGACAAAGCATTATGGGAAAGGTGCCAGCCAGCCGTGTTAGGCGAGGGGGGTGTCGGAGGGCAAAGAGGCTGAGGGTTGGGATGGGGGACTGCTCTGACTGTGCATCCTAACCTGTGCCGTGGGCTCCCTAATGAGGGCTCACGGGTATGGAGAAGCGGGGAAGAGAGTGTTTCGAAAGGAAAGCGTGCAGTCGGGGGAGACGGGATGCTGACCTGGCTGTTCGGAGGGTAGCTGAACAGCTCCCCCTTGGGGTTCTTCATGGTGCAGGAGATGGAGCGGTTCATGAGCCGGGTGACTCTGAGCTCGGGCACGCTCAGTTTGCCTTTCAACACTGTGTCCTGGATCAGGGGGAAACTGGGAGACCTGGAGCCAAGATGGAGGCCACAGCCAGCGGATGAGTTCATGCTGCGCTCACGCCACGCTGGAGTTACCTTCATTATGATTGCCGACTAGCAAAAATGACTCATTATTCCGTATTTTTGTCTCGTTTTCCAGTACAAACATCTAAACAAGCAGTAGGTCACTTTCAGAACAAAAGTTTACAGATCATTTACTCACCCCCTTGTCATCGAAGATGTTCATTCTTTCTTCAGTCGTAAAGAAATTGTGTTTTTGGTGGAAAACATCTTGGGATTTCTCTCCATATAGTGGACTTCTATAGTGCCCACGAGTTTGAACTTCTAAAATGCTAGCTTCAAAGGGCTCCAAATGATGCCAGCTAAGGATGAAGGGTCTTATCTGGTGAAATGATTGGTCATTTTCTAAAACAAATTGACAATTTATATAGTTTTAACTTCAAATGCTCATCTTGTCTAGCTCTGCGTAAACTCTGTGTATTACGGTTCAAGATAGTTAGGGTATGTCAAAAAAATTCCATCTTATTTTCTCCTCCAACTTCTAAAGCATCCTACATTGCTGCAGAAGTACCGACCCAGTGTTTACAAAGTGTGAACATGCAAAGAAGATCAAACGCCCTTTACAAAAAACTGTAACACAGTGATGTAGACGATTTTGAAGTTGGAGGAGAAAATGAGATGGGAGTTTTTTGACATTCCCTAACTATCTCGAACCAGAATACAAAGAATATGCATGCACATCGCAGAGCTAGACAAGATGAACATTTCAGGTTAAAAAGCATATAAATTATATTTTTTATTTTTAAAAAAAAATAACCGTTCGTTTTGCTAGAAAACACCCTTTTTCCTCGGCTGCATTTTGGAAGTTTAAACTAGGGCTGTCAAAATTTTGTACTTAAATATTCTCAAAATTTGAATTACATTCAAATTTAAAATGCATAATTTCAGCTTTTTGCTTCTCTCCTGAGGCCACAGGTAAAATAACATGAATATAAAAAACTGCATGATGTTTAAAATAATGTTTATAAACCAATTCTAATTAATTAAGTTGCTTAAATAACTAACTAAATAGCATCATGTATGTGGGTCAAAGACAAAAAAGGGTTTATGCATAAAAAAACAATAAGTGTAATACTGCTTAAAATTGTTGTTTTTCCAAAAAATAAATAAATAAATAAATAAATAAATAGAAAGTTTTCTGTTAAATTTTATCGCATTTTTGTTTTTGTTTTTCTGAGAAAAAAATAAATATCATAGATGTTTCCCTTATTTACAGAAGACACCCACTAAAATGCCATTCAGTGTAACAATCTTGTTTATCTTGTTTGGAATATTTACAACAAAAATCAATTTATGACATACTAAAAGATTACTTTCACCCCAAATACTAACTCATTGCAATTCTACATTTAAAAAATGTACCACTATCCTAGGTTTTACCCATTTGTCAGTAATAATTGTTTTACTCATTTAAAACACAATACAATTGAATATGCTCCTTTATTCTTTTATATATTTTATAAGTCAGAATAAACATGTTGTTTGAATTTCTACATATATATTGTGCTATTTCAACCATTTTATTCTCTAAAAACTTTAAAACTAGACACTTTACTTACATTTAATGCTTTCTATGAACATACAAGTTTTGTTGTAGACATCTTAATGTCTTTGACCCATGTATGTATGAGTTTAATACAAAGGACCGTTTGTAAGTTGAACTTGCATTATTTTATGTGGCTTTCTAAAAAAATGTGTGAAATAATGCATTGTGTGTAAACGGCTTAGTTTTAGTTTTCAAGTAAACAAGATGTTCTCTGCATTGATGTTTTGCTTTTCTGCAACGTTTTTAAATAACAACGCAGCAGCACCGCATATAGTGGCTTCGAATGCATAGGCCAATAACAACATTATAATGCAACGACAATGACATAGCATATTGTGCGCCAGTGATAAAAAAAAAAGCGCTTCTAAAGTTCGAATGCAACATTTTTGTATTCAAATGTGGGTCTTTATTTTAAATTCAGTGAATATCGAAATTCAATTTTTGTTTTGACAGCCCTAGTTCAAACGTGGGCTCCATTGAAGTCTACTATATGGAGAGAAATCCTGAAATGTTTTCCTCAAAAAAAATTTCTTTACGACTAGAGAAAGACATAAACATCTTGGATGACAAGGGGGTCTGTAAATATTTGTTCTGGAAGTGAACAACTTCTTTTATTCAAGATACATTAACTTCAAATGCAAGATGACACAGGATATTAAGTCTTGTTTTGTGAAGAATTAGCTTTTGCTTAAAACAACAACAAGACTCAATATTTGATGTCGTTATGCATCTCTGTTATATGTCTCTTGATTTAAGAACTGGATCGTCAGAGTACATGACGTGTTTTCACATCAAACCACGAGGACGTACTTGGGAATCGGGGAGAAGATGCTCAGTCCTGCACGAAATTTCTTGATGGTTCCTCCGGCTTTAAACCAGCTGTGTCGTTTCTCCTGCTGGGCTTTGAGGAACTCATTACTGAGGTGTTTCCACTGCTGCGACGTGAACGTACTGAGGATCCTAGAAACACCAAAACAAGCTTTAGCTTCGGTTTGACACTCTTTTGTTACAATTTTAGCTCGATCAATTCATCAGAAGTCACTGCAGTAGTGAGTGAAAAAAAAAATCTTTGTGTTATGTTCAATTATTGTTCCAATTCTAGATGCTGATTGGCCAATTTATTTGAACTGTAAAAATTAGAATATTTTTTAAATTTAAAATAGCTGTTTTCTACGACGGCGTTTTTAGTGCCACATAAAAAAATAATGAATCTAAAATTACGAGATTAAAGTTGTAATATTTTGAGAATAAAGTCGAAATATTATGAGAATAAAGTCGAAATGTTATTAGAATAAAGTCGAAATATTATTAGAATAAAGTCGAAATATTTTGAGAATAAAGTCGCAATATTGAGAATAAAGTCAAAATATTTTGAGAATAAAGTCAAAATATTATTAGAATAAAGTCGAAATATTGAGAATAAAGTCGAAATATTGAGAATAAAGTCTAAATATTTTAAGAATAAAGTCAAAATTACAAGAATAAAGTTGAAGCGTTTCGAGAATAAAATCTTCAAAAATAAAATCGAATAAAATTCTCGAAACATTTTGATTTTATTCTTGTAATTATGACTTTATTCTCTAAACATTTCGACTTTTTAATTCTCATAACATTTCGACTTCATTCTCATAACATTTAGAATGTATTCTCGAAACATTTAGAATTTATTCTCATAATTTCGACTTTATTCTCTTAAGATTTTGACTTAATTCTCGTAAACATTTAGAATTTATTCTCTAAACATTTCGACTCTATTATGTAAACATTTTAACTTTATTCTCAAAACTTTTAGACTTCATTCTCGTAACATTTCGACTTTATTCTCTAAACATTTCGATTTTAATTATCGTAACATTTAGAGTTTATTCTCTAAACATTTTGACTCTATTATCTAAACATTTTAGCTTTATTTTCATAATTTTGACTTTAATCTCGAAACATTTCTACTTTATTCTCAAAATATTTGGACTTTATTCTTGTAATTCCAACTTTATTCTCGTAATATTTCTACTCTATTCTCATATTTTCGACTTTATTCTCAAAATATTACGACTTTAATTTCACAATATTATATATTTTTTATTTTTTAACATGGCACTAAACCACTGTCATTGTTTATGTGAAAATGTTAATATTAAATCAAAGCTGAATTTTCAGCATCATTATTCTAGTGTCACATGATCCTTCAGAAATCATTCTAATATGCTGATTTGCTGCTCAAGAAACATTTCTGATTATTATCAATGTTGAAAACAGTTGTGCTGCCCAATATTTTTGTGAAAACCATGATACATTTTATTTTTCAGGATTATTTGATGAATAGAAAGTTCAAACGAGCAGCATTTATTTGAAACAGAAATCTTGTGTAACATTATAAATGACTTTACTGTCACTTTTGATCAATTTAATGGATCCTTGCTGAATAAAACAAATTAGAATGACTACATAATGAACAATACAATGAGTATATTTAATACGGCTGCCAATAAGTTAACTTACTTCTTGAGTTGAAGGCCCAAACTGAACCCTTCCTTATTGGATGGCTGAAACACTTCCACAGATGGTTCTGTAGGGGAAAAAAAGAAATAAAAGTACTGTAAAGTAAATAACAGGCCTGTAAACAAACATCCACAGAAATGCACACATGCACGTTTCTCACCAGGTCCATCCAGGTACTGCGAAAGTGAGAAACGAAGGCGTAATACAATGGGCTCCGTTCGGATCACCTTCCATGCGGTCGCCACCTCCTCCTACAAACACACAAAACATTTGATTCTCATTTCAAAATCTGTTTAGAAAGTCAAATAGCTCATATACAGTGCCTTGCAAAAGTATTCACTTTTTTCACATTTTGTTTTGTTACAGCCTTATGTTAAACTGCTTTAAATTATTATTTTTTCCACATCAGTTTACACTCCATACACCATAATGACAAAGCACAAAACAAGTTTGTAACAACTTTGCAAATTTATTAGAAATAAAAAACTGAAAAGATCCCGTTGCATAAGTATTCATACCCTTTTCTGGGACACTCAAAATTTAGCTCAGGAGCATTCATATTGCTTCTAGATGTTCCTACACTTGGAGTGGAGTTAAACTGTGGCACATTCATTTGAATGAGTCTGATTTAGAAATGCACACACCTCTCAGAAAAGGTCTAACAGCTGAAAATGCATATCAGAGCAAAAACCAAGTCCTGAGGTCAAGATAACTGCCTGTAGAGCTCAGTGACAGACTTGCGTTAAGGCGATGATCTAGGGAAGAGTTCAGAAACAAATCTGCTGCATTGAAGGTTGACAGAAGCATTATCCATAATGGAAGACGACTGGAACAACTAGGACTCTAGAAAATGTCTGCCAGCCCTCATCCAAGCTGACAGAGATGGAGAGGCGAAAAGTGAGGCAAAGAATGGCAGATAATTGCCAAATGCAGATGTGCAAAGCTTGTCACATCAGACCCAAAAAGGCTGTAAAGGTGCTTCAACTATGTACTGAGTTAAGGGTATGAATACTTATGCAATCTACTTATTTCAGTGTTTTATTTTTAATAAATTTGTAAAATTAGCAAATCTGGTTTTGGCTTTGTCATTATTATGGTGTATGGAGTGTAAATTGATGTTGGGAAAAACTAATTTAAAGCAGTTTAACATAATGCTGCAACAAAACAAAACATGAAAAAAATTAATACTTTTGCAAGGCACTGTAGAAAGTGTGTGTTCTCACATCCAAGAAGCTGATGTTGATTTGCAGGTCGATGTCCACATCATCAATAGTGCCATACTCTCTGTAGGAAAAAAGCAAAGTCAGTATGAAAGTGAATCGGGTGTGAATGCACAGATCTGAATCAGATGTGGAGCAAGGGTCATTCTCACCTGACGGACACAGCGCTGTCTGTGTAAATGTCTTTTACAGCCTCGATGTCGGCGTCCAGCTGTGGGTGACGGTAGAGATCGGCTGCACAGCTCCCCTACAGGTGGACAGTGGTATTACACATTAAACACCTTGTTCTAGAGGTTAGAGCTGCTCGATTATGGCAAAAATCATAACCACGATTATTTTGGTCAATATTGTAATCACAATTATTTAACATGATTATGAGTGGGTCTGGAACTTTATATGATTGATTAATTTAAAGCATAGTCTTCACTGTAAGAATTAAACATGCTTTGTTTCTTATAAAAACTACAAAAGTCCCTCCGTCAAGAGCAGTGAGTGATTCTGTCTTTGTCTTTTGTTGTTTGGTGAACATTAAGCAAAGAGACAGCTGAATGAATATTACTTGCGGCCGTTTTAAGAGCTGCATGGATCCAATATACTGTCACACACATATGTGACCCTGGACCACAAAACCAGTCTTAAGTCGCTGGGGTATATTTGTATACATTGTATGGGTCAAAATTATCGATTTTTCTTTTATGTCAAAAATCATTAGGAAATTAAGTAAAGATCATGTTACATTAAGATTTTTTGTAAAATTCCTACTGTAAACCTATCAAAATGTCATTTTTGATTAGTAATATGCATTGTTAAGAACCTAATTTGGACAACTTTAAAGGTGATTTTCTCAGTATTTTGATTTTTTGAGCTTTCATATGATGCATCTCAGTTTTGTAAAATTTAACCTTATGACTGGTTTTGTGGTCCAGGGTCACATATGTTCATTCTCAACTGTTTACGTTAATATGAGACATAACTGATGAAGGTTTACACGAATAATCACCAAACGCCACATTTTGACATATATATGCATGTATTTGACTGTTGAGATACGCATCTTAAGCTAAACATTCGCTTTACTTCCATGTTCTGCTCCGTCTCTGAATGCAAACACAGAACAGGGCAAATTATCCTTTGTGCTTTTAAAAACACGACATCAAATAAACGTTAATAAATCAAGCATGTCCCATTTTATGCATCATGTTACATGATTTTACGAATTTGCATGTGAAATTGGGCTTTTATAGAGCGAAAGAGCACAAAATTGGGCAGAATCGGAAGCAATAATCACTTTATCTCGATTATTGTAGTTTCATAATTCGTTTAAAGCCGAAATCGAAATCGAAACTGAATTTCGATTAATTGCACAGCCCTACTAAAGGTGCAAATAACTAGTGGTTTGTTTCTGCAATGACATACATTTGAGATTTAACCCCAAAAGGAAATGTGACCCTGGAGCACAAAACCAGTCTTAAGTAGCACGGGCCAAGAATACATTGTATGGGTCAAAATGACTGATTTTTCTTTTATGCCTAAAATCATTAGGATATGAAATAAAGATCATGTTCCATTAAGACATTTTGTAAATTTCCTTATCAAAACTTTAGATTTTTGATTAGTAATATGCATTGCCAAGAACTTAATTTGGACAAAAACAAAGGCAATTTTCTCAATATTTGGATTTTTTGCACCTTAGATTCTAGATTTTCAAAAAGCTGAATCTGAGCCAAATATTGTCCTATCCTAACACACCATACATTAATGGAAACCTTATAAAAATTGACCCTTATGATTGGTACAGGGTCACAAATATTTCTTACATGAGGAGACAGTACACAAATTAATATAAAGACACTATTTCACTATTTGCTACAACAATATAAACAGTATGTTGCTGCTTTATAATACAGGCAACATTACTAACATTAAGCTTACTTACGAAATGCCTAAAGGCATATTAAACCTATTATATATCTTTAAAACAAAAACTAAATATTACATGTAAGAACATGTAAGGAAAATGTTTTAGTTGACTGTAGTGTTTTACCTGAATGCCGTACAGGAACTGCTCCGATTCATTCTCTCCATCCGATTCTTCATCCGTCCAGCACTGGCCTTTAATATCCTGAATGAAACACATACAGTGCTATTTTAGTAGCATTTAGACTATTATAATATCTATTCAAATTTTAAAATAGCTTTTATTTTTACATTTTCAGTTTGTATTTGAATTTTGGAATTACACGCTTGTGCTATTTTTATTCATTTTTTTAATATTTATTTCATTTTTAGTTTTAGTAAATTTAATACTTCAACCTCAAGTTAGGTCCCAAGGCAAATTTTATTTTACACATATATATATATACTTTTTTTTTTACTATACATATATACATATACATATATGTGTAAAGGTTTAAATCTCAAAAAAAGATAAAAAACTAAAAAAGAATCTTAAAAAAGAAGAAAATAAAACTAAATCATATTACATATAAAACATTATATATAATAATAATAATAAAAAAATAAATAAACTAACTTAAGGTTGAAGTACTAAAATTACTAAAAGTAAAAATATAAATAAGAAAATAATAAATACACACACATATATACATACTTTTAGTAATTATTTCAGATAAAAGTTTAATTCTCAAAAAAGATAATAACCTAAAGTAAACCTAAAGAGAAATAAAATAAAATACAATATATATATATATACCAAACTACGGAGCCCCTTACGTCACCTGTAGAAGAAAAATAATTAATCCGTGGGGACGGTTTTGCAATTCGTTCCCTCAGTTTATAAACCGTTCTCACGAATTCTT
>NC_133371.1:47262826-47405026 GCF_049309525.1 Garra rufa | reverse complement strand
TGTCCAGACGACAGCAGGTGTTTCTGAAAGGGCCGTTTTCCCTCGCGGCTGAAAGCCACATTCCCACAAACAAACACAACAATCATCTGCCGCTGTATCTGCTATGAAATGAATTTGCTGAATTCGATAAGCGGCAGCAGGAGCCATCATCTCTGACAGTCCCGGCCGCTGAGCTTCACCAAACTAATCTCATTTGAGGAGAGAAAGCGTTTGACTTCAGAAGAGCATCTGGATTCAATTTCACACCGGCCACCGAGATTTACATAGCAGAGAAATAAAAAACAATAACTCCAAATATAATTGCAGAATTGGAGAGAATGGAAATGACAAAACTGACACGTTCAGTTTTTACCAGAAAATAATTCATGTGCTTTCATGTGTTTAAGGTGAGAGGAACATTTCACCCCAATCCAAAGAAACCAAAAGAAATTATATTCTGCATAAATAAAAGATCATTTGTGATTTTTTGGGGGCATTTCGGTTTTCTTGTTTTTTTTTATTATATATATATCATATCGGCATATTTTTCAGTGGTGATTAAAGATAAAATACAAAAATATACAAAAATATGCAAAATATACAAATATACATTCACTTTTCAGCCCAATCTAAAGAAACAAAGAAATTATATTCTGCATAAATAAAAGATAATTTGTGATATTTTGGGGGCTTTTTAGCTGCCTTGTTTTTTCGTATTAAATCGGCACATTTTTTCCCCATAAAATCTCTAGATTCAGATCTTTTACTTTTGTGTAATTCTCATTATTCTCAGTGGTGATTAAATATAAAATACAAAAATAATTTATAATATTCTAAAATATCTCCTATCGAAAATATGAATGTAAAATGTTGCACTGTCATAAAAAAACATCACAATATTACTAAAATTAATTTACTTTAAGTTTTGATATTTTTATGATAGGAAATATACAAAATATCTTCAATGAACACGATCTTTATTTAATATCCTAATAAAAATCGTTAATTTTGACCCACACAATGCATTTTTGGCTTTTGCTACAAACATACCCGTTCTACTTTAGACTGGTTTTGTGCTCCAGAGTCACATTTATTACTAAAATATATTTTAATATATTAAATATATTAAAATAGATTTCATTATTTTGAAATAAAATGAACCATAAAACAACTTTTACTTCCTTTATTTCAGCTAGCTGCCAAAGCAACACTTTTCATTTTTGTTCAGTTTTACCTGAAGTAAAAAATAACTAAAACTAAATAAGCTAAAACTTAATATAAAGACAAATATAAAATACATTTTAACTCTATTAACAAAAACTATTATAGTACACAAATGACACTAAAATTTTGCAAAAAAGTTCTTATTTTTTTAATGTGAGGTGAAATGTGAAAAAAACTTCAAGCATAGAGACAAATCTTATACAAAGTATAATTGTGTTTCTTGTGGTAGAGCACACACACACACACACACACACACACACACACACACACACACACACACACACACACACACACACACACACACACACACACACACACACACACACACACACACACACACACACACACACAGCACTAGATTTCAGCAGTATCAGCTCAACACCGGAGATCAACACCTCAACCTCTCTGAGATCCATTGACTCTCAACAACTCCACACTACTGTGAAAATTTCAGCTTTTCCAGCCAATCTGCATTTCTGAGCTCCGATGTGGCTCCAGACTTCAAGATGGACGTACAAAACTAGATTTTAATTTCATCAACTGGCCTGTGGTTTATCTGAACAACTAGTCAAGCTTAAGCACAGCCTGTGTGTTAGATGGTTTGCAGTGATAAGATGAACTTCACATGCTGACAGCCACACAGCGATTGTACTGAAAAACACTATACACTGTTCAACATCAATACTTGAGTAGTAGGGTGTTGAAAAAAAGTAGTTGACCATCCCAGGCTATTTCTACTCTAACACGGCTTAAATCAACAACAGACTCAGAAAAAAATATATAGCTGCAAGCTGCAATTACGGGGCCAAGCACACTAGAGGCAAAATGAGGAGATAAGCATGGGATGGAACACCAGACCAACTGCAACAAGAGGTAAAGGAAGCCATTTTAAGCAAAATGTCAAAAAAATAATGTTTAAGTCCTAGTAAAATGATTTAACAGCTTATCACTTTTTATCAACAGGTGGTGCTGTTATCAAATCGATGTGGTGTGTTTAGTGTGAGGTGACAAAGGCACACACAAAGTTTGGTGTCATTATGTCAAAGCTTTGCAGAGTTAAGGCCTCAGAGTCATTATGGCATTTAGCCTAAAATTTGTAGTGGCACTGTACAAAAACGGTAATCATGAAATCCATAACTTTTTCTGAGCACAGTCTGAAGACTTGATTTTGGTGAAAACCAGACCAACAGTCTAGGACAAGTTTGAAAGAATAGACTTTCAACATATATCAATATAGCAGAGAGTAAGTTCAGCCAACTATTGGTATCTATGTTGTCAGCATAACCCAAGGAATATTTTGAGACCAGTTTCATTACAAAATGCAGTTATGTAATGACAACCAACAGTTATTAGCATAGCAGTTAGAAATTTCATAATTAATGGTTAATGAATGGTTTATTACTCTTGACCAATAGGTGGCGCTGTTACCAAATTGATGTGGTGTGATCAGTGAGAAGTGACAAAGGCAAATAAAAAAAAAAATGGTGCAAATATCTCAAAGCTTTGCAGAGATACAGCTTCAGAAGCACTTTAGCATCTTTCCAGCAAATTTGTTGAGGCGTTAAATGAAACTATTTCGTATATCGACGCAAAATCCATAACTTTTTGTCAGCATGGTCTGAAGATGATCCGAGTCAAATTTGATGTAAATCGGACCAACAGTCTAGGAGGAGTTCAAAAAAGTATGTTTTTAACTATCAAAATGGCGGACAGGAAGTTTGGCCAATTTTGGCATAAATGGCATCACGCACAGCATAACCCAAGGAATATTTTGAGATCACTTTCATTACAATAAGCCATTTTCATCAGAAATTTCTTTATAACTTTTCTGCCACCAAATATTTTGAGTACTGTCAGGCCATGGTGCCGAAGACACATACCGAGTTTCGTAACGATATGTCAATGCGTTCGTAAAATATAGCCTTTTATGACAAAATCCTGAATGGCTGACGCCCAAAATGGTTGACATGGGAAAACGGAATATGGTTTGACTCAGCATGCTCCTCTGAATCTAATGAGACCAGTTTTGGCCAAACCACTGAGAAGTTAAAAGCATTCAAAAAAAAAAAAAAAAAAGAATTTTGATTCTGTGCCTTACAGTTCAAAAGTTATTAGCATAAAATTTGTGAAATTTTGGACAAGTGGTGGTGCAAGAGAGTTTAAGTTAGAGACTCCAAATTTGCTGTGGTTAATATTGAGACTGTCCTCTATCAGTGTGCCAAAAATCACAACTTTCCTGCAAGTGGTTCTATGGGCGGCCATAGACTCAAGAGCAGAAACGGAAGCAGAAGAATAATAAGAATGCCAACGGTTTAAAAAAAAAAAAAAAAAAAAAAAAAAACACATTATACAATTCACCCCTTAGAAAACTAAAAAAATGTGCTGGTTTTATAAATAAACTCATTCTTTAAATCAAAATGTTTTTAAGATTACAAGAAAACAAAAATTCAATCAAATGTGTCCAAATCTTGATTAATAATGCAGTAGAAGCAACACTAAATACACAACACATTTGTAAGTTTGTCTAAACTTATCCAACAAAAGACAACTTTTTTACATTATTTTTTTAAAATACGATGCTTAAAGGTTTGTTCACACCAAGAATTATAATTGTAAAACCAAATAGTTTTAACAATCAAATAACATTTTGTGACCCAAACCACAAAAAAGTTTATTTTGAAACAGTTTTCACATAGAAATTTCTAGTAAATATCCCAAATAATTACAAAAAACTGTAAGTAATACATTGAATTAACTTAAAACTTTGAGGTAGACATAATTTTTGAAATTTTGGCTTTGAAAAAACTTATTAGCTTTGAAAATTATTATTACAGTCCATTTAATAATAATGACACAGGAACAATATCACTTTCAGATATTTCATCATGCATAATACTGTACGTCATTATAGTTATTGTTCTTGGCATGAACAGGCTTTAAGTTTTGAATTCCATCATGCACATTTAATTGGTTAATGTTATAACAAGGCTAACATTAATTATATAATTATAAATTATATAACTTTATATAATATTATGCATAGTACATGCTGTCATGCCCACAGGAGCCTCATCAAATTATATGTATATACTATTTAATATAAAAAGCATAATGCACTCCAACTTTGCAAAATATTTTTTTTACTTTAGGAGCTTGAACATTTAAAGCAGCAGATGACAAAACTGTAATGTCGTGTTTGTGTGGACGACAGTATAATTATCGTTATAATTTACATTTTTTATGTGAACAGGCTTTAATTATTGTATTCCATCACGAATATGTAATTGTACGGCTGAACCATAACAAAAATTGTATTATACAATCACACTCTCACACAAAATAAATAAAAATAAATCATTAAGCTACAACACCCAAATGAAGGGTGCGAGTAGTCTCATTATCTCACTAGTGCGCTTACAAGTCCTTGTCTCTTTACATCACCATCTAAAATCATTTTAAACTCAGCTGTAGTTTTTCTGTAAAGACGTGTAGCACGAGCAGCGATGAATAAGTGTTTTTATAGAGCAGACACACACACGGCTGTTGAATATGCATCATGTTTCTGGTGTGCACACGATTTGCTAAACATCATTGGGACAGTTAAAGCTTCTTTATGTGGGTCCATATGAGACAGAATGAGACTATGAGCTGCTCCAGCAGAGTGTGTGTGTGTGTGTGTGTGTGTGTGTGTGTGTGTGTGTGTGTGTGTGTGTGTGTGTGTGTGTGATAGAAAGAGGCTCACCGGCATCGTCTGTCCACCGTGGAGACTGTTAATCGCAGCCTGGGCTTCTGCATGACTGGAAAACTTTACAAAAGCACAGCCTGTGGGGAGAAACAAACAGAAAGAGGTTAGTTAACTAGTAAAGTGAAGGCTAAAAGATTCATTTAGTACTAGTCATGTGGTTTCTGCTGTGTCAGTGGAATAAACTAGTTGAAATACTGCCATATTAGTTCATGAAATGAATGCAATAAGCTGAAGACATAAAGTTGAACAAGCGTGAACATCTAAAATGTTAGGTTTAAATATGCAAATGAGCCAATTTTTTAATGAAATATGTGCTAATTTGCATACATGTCTAGCACAAAAATCTAAAAAGTCAATTTCAAAATTATTGTTTCATTTTTTTTGACAGAGTCAAATGTTTTTACAGAGGGAATTTTGGGCATCTCATTTTGTCACTCCATAATTCAGAAAATACTTAGACAAAAAACAATCTACTTTTGACACTTTTTTGGTAAATAAAATGTATAAAATCAAGCAAATTATATATGAACAAATCCCTTTGTAAAAACCTTCAGAATATAGACAGGGATAAAAATGTAAAGTTTGGTGTGTGTAAGTGCTACTGAAGTGGAGATTTATGTCTCAGTGTCGGAGAAAAAAACTCATTTTGAGAACAGCCTTTAAAAATATGTATTGTAATTGAAATCTATTGACACAAATAGATTAAGTGCCAAAAAAAGAAACACTTAACAGTGTCTTTTGGATGTTTTCTTACCACTAGTCTGACAAAAACATTTTATGAAAAAACAAAAAGCCCAAAATCTCAAACTTGACAGGTGCATGAAAAACAGTGGTTTTTCCTGCAGTGTCTCCCCTTAAGCAGCAAAGTTTGAAAGAAATTCATACTTGTATTCAGCAAGGATGCATTCAATTGATTTAAAGTGACAGCAAAGACATTTATAATGTTGCAAAATATTTATATTTCAAATAAATGCTGTTCCTTTGAACTATTCATCAAAGAACCTGAAAAATAAAATGTATCACGGTTTCCACAAAAATATATGTATAAGTATTTCTTTATAACCAGACAGATAACTGAAGCATTTCTGCTGATTCCACAGGAAGAGCTGTGTTTCCCTGCTGGGATTTGTGCTGGTTTTTAGTTTGTTTGTTTAGAAAGACTGAAGCAGAGTGAATTAGATGGATTCATACAGATTTACTGGTCACGACGTCCCTACAGACAAAGAGTTAAAGGATTTACCATGGTAACAAACACTGAGACCGACCCAAATCTTACACACACACACACACACACACACACACTACATGCATAGTGCTGAAACCCTATTGTAATTGTTAGAATGGTCACGGATCAGCGATCTCCGCGTAAAACTGAGTGCAGACCAAACCGTAAGTCGTAGAGACTTGAAACTTGGAGGGATGGTAGTACTCACACCGCCTACAATGTCACCAAAGCTTGCCCAAATCGGCCTGACGGGGGCGCTACAGCGATCAAAAGTTTGAAATTGCTCATAACTCCAAAACCGTCAGTCACAGACTCAAGTGTCTTATGTCGTTGGAATCCCTGGTTCAAAATCTGATTTGATCATTTTAAGAACTAGTCCTAGTTCAGTCCTAGAACTAGTTCACCCAATTGGAAACAAACCAGTGCAGAACGATTCTCTGGAAAGCAAATATCAATAATCATCTAAAATAAGTCTAACTTTCAACTCACCATCGCAAAGGGACGCCAAAACGTTCTAAAGGGAGCCACTTTTAGTAAAATGCCTAAAACTCCTGAATGGAATGAGATACATCTCTGCCAAATAGATATAAGAGGGAAAAATCATAAAAATGGCTATACCTATGAAACCATTTGTGTAAACTGTGCTTGGTCCAACAAGGTGCCACAAGTGTCTATAAAATCTAAAAAAAAAAAAACATGGCCGATAGAACTCGACAGAACTCCTCATTCTGGACAACTTTGCCTCTAGAACCACTGCTGTCAAACTAATCGTTTGTTAAATGATTGCAAAGACGTAAAAAAAAACCTACTTTTGCGAACTAGTCCTAGGTTTTTTGCTCAATCTGGGGAAAAAAAAAACCCACTGCAGTACAATTCTCTGGACTCTCCAGGTCAATATTTATCAAAAATGTTGGAATTTACCCTTTGGTAAGTTAGAACAGGGTCGTTTAGAAAAGGGGCCTGTCCGAATTTACCCCAAATCCTATAATGCCTAAAAAAAAAACTTAAAACTTCACGAAACCTGGTAAACAAACACGACAGGTGATTCTAAACAAGCATGCACATTTTTAAGGAGATTGGAGCACAGCTACCGCTATAACAGCCATAAACGTTACAAAACATAGTATTTCTATGGTATTCTATATTCTATTTCTATGTATTTGCAAAAAAAAGGCTTGCTACATAATGTCTTTTTTCATATGTGCTTAAATGTCTTATAAATGCATCTTTAATTGCTGGATTTTATGCAAACTTCCTCAAAGGGAAGAAAAGAAAAAGGATGAGAATGGAGGAAAATCAGTGTGTGATGAGACATTGTGATACGATCCTGCATCTCTCTTTCACTTTCAGAATGTGCTTTTTCCTCAGGACTCATAATGAGCCATCAGGCTGCCGGTGAATCAGAGTGTGTGTGTGTTTGTGTGAACGCTTTAACCTTTCCAGAGAGAATAACCGGAGCAGGTTTGCCAGGAGCCGCCGAGGGCCCTGAAGAGGAAACACGGCACAAACATCCATCTAACAAACCCACAATCATCAAACCTCCCTGACCTCAAACGGCCAGCGGCCGGCCCTCAATTCATCCGCACAGACGCCAGAAAATGACTTTTATTCTCTGCAAACAAGATGCATTAATGCCGGAGAGAGTGACGCCGCTTTCTGATGCACTTTCATGCGACAGAACGACACTTCAGAATATGAGAAAGGCTTAAGACATGACAGCGCATGTTTAAGGATTTTTAAATCTGATGAAAACGCTTCTAAAATCCCTTTTGATTCGCAGAGAAACATTCTGACGTGAATTCATCTGGGCAGCAGTGATGACATCTTAACTAGCGCTGCTAAAGCTTCATTATTCACAACAGAAATCCGGCTGAAGTACAAGTGAAAAGAGAAAGAGAAACAGTCGCTGCTGCATTTCCAACATCATTTACAGCCTCAAGACACACGTGTAAACATGCCATGCACTGCCTGCAGAAAAGAAATATCACACATGAGATCTTTTTAATATCTTACATATTTCACCCAGACAGCAATACGAATAAATGGAGAGCAAATGAAGTCCATGTTTCTTAGATGTTTCTCTCACAAGAAAAAGAAACCCGGTGTGTCTCCTCTAGACCAACAAACAAGTCTATGTTAAAGCTGAAGTGTGTAATTCCTGCTCTACTAATGTCATAAAACAGACCTGCGATAATAATGTCTGTCTTCCAACGAGTTTTAAACACTCCTGCCAATCAGTCAAACAAACAGATGAGAGTCTGTAAAATGCATAAATGCAACAAAAAATCTGCAAAATGATATCTGGATAAACATGATTACAACAATTTTGCAATGAATACTAGCATATTGAGCATGCACTAAAAACAGCATGCACTGTTTTTAAGTTCAATAAAACCTAATCTTAGTCTATTGCATGACTGATCAGATAAATAAGTTGTTTTGAGTTAAAAAGTTGTTTCATTTTGTGTCTTAAGTAGCACGGGTATATTTGTAGCAATAGGCAAAAATAAATTTTATGCTTCAAAATCATAGATTTTCTTTTATGCCAAAAATCTCTAGGATATTAAGTAAAGATCATGTTCTGTAAAGATATTTTGTAAATTTCCTATAATAAATACATCAAAACGTAATTTTTGATTAGTAATATGCATTAAAAAGAACTTAATTTGGACAACTTTTAAGGCAATTTTCTCAATATTTTTTTGCACCCTCAGATTCCAGATTTATCTTCGCCAAATCTTATCCTAAAAAAACATATATAAAGGGAAAGCATATTTATTCACCTTTAAGCTGATTGTATAAATCTCAATTTCACAAAATTGACCCTTGACTGGTTTTGTGGTCCAGGGTCACTTTTATGCAGAAATAGAATAAGCAGCATTGCAATATGATATTCCAAACACACCCAGATACAGAAATAAGACAAATCAATAAGAGAGCTTCTGAGGTTTCTTTGTACATATTCAGACAGACAGATATTAAGTGTGTTTACATGCACACTGAATATGATTACACAAGAAAAAACCATCACTGAAACTTGATTGTCATCCCAAATTTGCTTTGCATGTAAATGTAATCAGCTTATTTAATGCCCAGATCTTGTGTAAAAAATATTATGTATTTTTTAATATAATATAAAATATTTAAATTATAATTTTTTTTTTAATTAAAAAGTACCAAAAAAATGTTCTTTATAGTATAGTATAGTACAAAACTTTAATCCAAAACATCAAAAGTCATTTTCACAATCCATATTAGCCAGCTAGACAATGTTAAATTCAGTCAGAGACTGATTCATATGTAAACCTGGAAGCATGTTTTTATAGCGAGCTGATTTAAATAGTTGTGTGTTTGCGTAACAGAGGCTGAGTGAGGGTCAATGATGGTGTGTCAGAGAGTTGTGTCGGTGCTGACCCTTACTGGCCCCATCAGGCCCCCGCAGCACGGTGCACTCCTCTATCTGGCCGAACGACTCAAACAGCCGTCGCACGTCCTCTTCACTCTGCTGCTTCCCCAACATGCCCACAAACAGCTTCCGGTCTTCTGACAGAGACAGACAGAGAGAGAGAGACACATAAATGGCAAAAATAAAAAGCTTAAATGGTTACAGTTCTTCTACTATATGTTTACTTGAGAAGCAAAATGACTTGCATCTTGTTATTGGAAAAATGCATCAAAACTATGCTTAAATTATGATTTTATGTTTAAGGCAAGACACTGCAGGTGAATAGGGTAAAAAACAAAAAACAAATAGTCATCGCCTTGTTTACCCAGTTGACTGACTGAAATTGAAATTTTTGTATTACAAGTTTTCTAAAATGTTAGGTTTAAATATGAAAATGAGGCAATATTTAATTAAATATGCACTAATTTGCATACATTTCTAGTACAAAAATCAGTTACAGAATTCAGGTTTAATTTTTTCGACATATTAGAGACAAAAGGTTTTGGGTCTCATTTTTGTTCACTCCATAATTCAGAAAAAAATTAGAACAGACAGAAAACACAAATTTTTCACAATTTACTGGGGGAATAAAAAGTTGTATATAATCAAGCAAATTATATATGAACAACACCCTCTGTAAAAACCTTCAGGATATTGACAGGAATAAAAATGTAAAGTTTGGTGGGTAAGTGCTACTAAAGTGGAGATTTATGGCTTAGTCTAAGAGGAAAAAACTCATTTTGAGAAAATGGGATTTAAAAATATTAATTGTAATTGAAATCTATTGCCACAAAATAAATAAAGTGTTATACAATAAAAACTGGTCCCACTTTACATTAGGTGGCCTTAACTACTATGTACCAAATGATTAATTTAAATGTAAGTACAATGTACTTATTGTGTACATACATGTTTTTACATTGTTTACATTGTATTTATATATTGTATTTATATATCAGATGCCTGAAAAAACACTGCCTGCAGTGTCTCCCCTTAAATAAATAAAAAAGGCCAATGGTGTCAGAAAAATAAACTACCTTCAAAAGCCCTTTTGCAGTTTTTTGTTTTTGTTTTAAACAAACTCATTTTGATACTTTGTTATTGTTATTATTATATTGATGTCTTTCGTCATTTTACTTCTCAAGCAATTTGGTTCAACAAACAAAATACAACATATTATTAAAGCTGCGAGCAGCGATGAACGGGCCCTCGCACCCGGGCTCACCGCCGACCGGTGGCTTCAGGAAAACAGCAAACGGGGGGCAGTATGCTTTTAATACAGTAAATGTAGGAGAAATATGTCAAAGTCACTTAAATGTGCCAAACTTGCCGCTGCCAGCTGGTGGCGCTATGCCTATAACTGATTATTGGCATGTAGATGTGTTCAGGCCAGCACTATTATCAAACATATGAAGTTTGGTGCAGATTGACCTTGGTATGTTTGAGTTAGTGAAATATATGAGATATCCTGCTGCCAACAGGTGGCGCTATGATAATATCTGAATATTGGTCAGGCCAGGACTCTTACCAAACCTGTGAATTTTGTGGCAGATCAGACATTTTCAGGCTAAGTTATAACCACTTCTATGTCTATGCAGAAACATCAAACTTTGTCAGGCCACCACGGACATGCCCTTTAATGAAAACTCAAGATCTTCACAATTTAACATCTCTAAGGCCTCAAGATCAGACTGACCAAATATAATGTTGATTTAACTAAATGCAATCAATGCAAGGACTTCAGATAAATGCCAACTGTGAACCAGTATGCTACAAATTGCCTATTTTCTGATGATGATGATAAGAACATGATTCATGATGATAGCAAAATGTTATTATTGCTTGCTTTACGTCCACCACTTCTGCTTAAATGTCATTGTTACCTATCTGTACAATTTTTGTGTGGATATTGCTTTGCTGGTGACTCCTGTTATAAGACATCACTCTTAAGTGCTACATAACTAAGAATCAATAAGGAAGACGGTGCCCAGTTGGCACATGCATTCACAGTAACCATCTGCTAGTTTTGATTTTAAGTTTACAGAATTGAAAGGGTTACACTTTAAAATCAACACACAGACACATACACACAATATATAAAATTTTGCCATCCAGTTTCATTTGTTAACATTAACTATATTAGTTAACATGACCAATAAATAAATAGCATTTATTAATGTTAATTAATATTAAGCTAAAAAAAGTATTCATATAAAGTTTATGTACTGTGAATTAACATGAACATGAACACAGTTCATGTGGGTCTACAGCAATACACAATAAAGTGCTCTATAAACGCTTCATTCTTTCAAAATATCTTTAAAAATCAAGTTGAGTATTTTAACGGGGTGATATATATATATATATATATATATATATATATATATATATATATATATATATAACTGATCTTAAAATTATGGTTTTCAGATGTTTTGAAGAGATAACAGTAACGTTTGTTTTGTTGTCAAAGTCTGTCTTAATTTTTTATTATTATTATTTTATATTCAATAAATAACACTATGTAAATATTGTCTATCAATGAAGATAAATTGATCATGCTAAAAAGTTGTATTTTTAAATCTTTTGCTATGTGACTGAATAGGACAAGTTCATGGTACAGTTAAGTAAAAAATAAATAAAAAACAACAACTGCAAAATACGAACAATGAAAGACTTAGTGACCCTTTATATTTTCTCAAAATATCAGACTCTCAAAGATCAGACATATTTATGTAATTACAATACATACAGTATGTGCATTTTTTGTTCAAAGATGGTCTGTAGGATGGCTCTCTACTCTGTCACCCTCTCTGCCTCTCACCCCTCCCCCCTGCAATAATGAGCTTCTCTGTGCCTGACTGAACGCACACACATACTGTAGAGACATTCACCAGAGTGACAGCAGGTTTCTGAGTTATTTTTTTAATTTTCTTTAATTCATTGAAGCTTGTATAAAATTTATATTTCCAGCACTTGCTCAGAATGATTAGATCTCTGTGTGAAAAAAGTTTTAAAGAGTTTGGATGCTGCACTTTAAAGATATATAAATTAGGGTTATGTTTTTTACTACATCTTTAAAAAATCACCACGTCAACACCGTTCGAGATATCCAAAATCCGCTCGCAATTTAACATCTTCAGAATCTTCTCTTCATGTTAAAAAAGTTTGGTGTGAACAGCTGGTTGTTCTTAGGAGTAGTGTGAATTTGTTTACAGCCTGATTTTTCAAAAAATCCACCTTCAAATCAAAATAGCCGGCTTTCTGTTGGTCTTAGCTAATGAGTTTGATTTAGAAAGTTGTTCAGATTGATGAGAGCAATATAAGTACAGAGTTTGGTGACTGTAGGAAAAACTAACCCCCCAACTTTTGTCAAAAGATGGCGCTATAGAGTGCCTGCTCCACGCCCATTTATGACCTTTTGCCAGTGTCTAACTATAATTAATATTGATGTGTGTGTTGAGTTTCATGAAATTCTAAGCATGTTATCTGCCTCGAAAAGACAGGAATGTAATTTTAAAGTTTGACACGTTGCCATGGCAACAGCATTTGATTTATCATCGACCCCTTTACATATTCTTTATCGGCCGTGTTTTGACATGATTTTGATGAAGTTTAAAGAAAATCGAGTAAAATTAAGAGGCTGATTTCAAAGCATTTTGAAAATGACACGTTTCCTGCTGCCAGTTGGTGGCGCTATAACTTTGACTCATAATAGTCACATTTATGGAATCGGCATCATACAAGGAACAAACTGGTGAAGTTCCATCAGAATCAGGCAATGTGTGCAACAGTTATTAGACACTTCCTGTTTCTCATTTCTCGCCATAACTTTGTCGCCTTGCCACGGCCAAACCGTTCGAGATATCAAAAATCTCCTCGCAATTTAGCGTCCCCAATGTCTTGAGATCATGCTGACCGAGTTTGGTGACAATCCCATGGAATTCCTGGGAGGAGTACGTTAAATTCCAGAGCATGCGCTTTTTAAACAGCCCTAAATATCTCACTTCCTGTCAGGTGGAGCCTATGACATAGAGTACAAAAGTTGTTTGGCTCAGTGAGATCTATATGTGTACCGAGTTTCATATCAATACATGCAAGTATGTGTGCGCAGTACATCAAGTTTTCAAACTGTGTTCCAGGGGGCGCTGTAGAGGCCCTGAACCACGCCCGGGTCCCAGCCTCTTTGGCGTCCTGATGGCCGCAGGTTCCGACGTGTGTGCAAATTTTCAAGAGTTTTTGAGTATGTTAAGGCCCCCAAAAGTGCCCGGAAGGTTGAAAAAAAAAAAAAAATAATAATAATTAAAGCTGCAAGCAGCGATGAACGGGCCCTCGCACCCGGGCTCACCGCCGACCGGTGGCTTTAGGAAAACAGCAAACGGTGGGCATTATGCTTTTAAAACAGTAAATGTAGGAAAAATAGATCAAAGTCACTTAAATGTGCCAAACCTCCTGCTGCCAGCTGGTGGCGCTATGCCTGTAACTGATTATTGACATGTAGATGTGTTCAGGCCAGCACTTTCATCAAACATATGAAGTCTGGTGCAGATTGACCTTGGTATGTTTAAGTTAGTGCAAGATATGATATATCCTGCTGTCAATAGGTGGCGCTATGATAATATCTGAATATTGGCCTTAAGATGTCTTCAGGCCAGGACTCTTATCAAACATGTGAAGTTTGAGGCAGATTGGACATTTTATGGCTGAGTTATAACAACTTCTATGTCCATGACCAAACATCAAACTTTGTCAGGCCACCACGGACATGCCCTTCAACGAAAACTCAAGATCTTCGCAATTTAACATCACTAAAGCCTTTTTATTAGACTGACCGATTTTAGTGTTGATCTGTATAAATCTCTTGGAGGAGTTTGTTGTAGAGTACAGCATGACACTTCCTGTTGCCAGCAGGTGGCGCTATGACTATAACTGAATATGGGAATGTAGATGTCTTCAGGTCAGGAGTGTTATCACACATGTGAAGTTTGGGACAGATCGGACATTGTATGCCTGAGTTATAGAAACTTCCTTTTTCATGGCGAAACATCGAAATTTGCGAGACCGCTATGGACACGCCCTCCAATGAAAACTCTAGATCTTTGCAATTTAACGTCACAAAGTGCTTTAGATTACACTCAGCAAATTTGGCGTTAATCCGGATAAATCTCTAGGAGGAGTTCGTTCAAGTACGAGGCCTGAAAATGGCAAAAATGACAAAATTTGCTGAGAAAATTAAAAATAACCGACTTCCTGTTGGGTGTCAAATTTTGCTCCAAGAGGCTTTTTTGTAGGTATTGGACCCTATTTTAAATAGTTACCATGTTTTATGGTCTACAAGCATTTTTAAATATTATTTTAATAGTCTATAAGCATCTGTGAAATAATTATAAACAAATATATTGAAAATAAATACATATTAACTTAGTTGACTTTTTGGCCTTTTTGTATTTGTTTCTCATTCTAATTAAGTGAACTGAGCAGTATAGTGTCATACTTATAAGATACTTTGTTCTATCAGTGAGAGTGTATATATGTATTTAAATCACATAATTTTTCCTTAAAAGATAAAAAAAATATTTTAATGCTCTTTAAGCACCTATACAAAATAATTATGTAAAATTACACTGACAGTACAGTACATATCAACTGATTCTATGGATTATTGTCATTCTTATACACTGACAATGAGCTAAATAGCATTAGAGGTCAAACGATTCCTTATCTTATGAGGACCTCTAGTGTTCATCCCTGGTATTAGAGCTTTAATCTGACGAATTTATTTGACACTTTTAATGTTTTTGGGGCCTCTGAGCATGATAACATTTTGAAACTACACGTATTTCCTAAGAATTTCTTGTTCTTTATATGTAAAAAGTTTTGATGAGTAAGAATAATGCAATTTAAAGATATATGAAAATAACTCTTCATCTTTTTTATTGTTACTTTCATAAATCACCACATCAACACCGTTCAAGATATCCCAAAGCCGTTCACAATATAGGGAACATTTTCCCTATATTCTGAGGATGATGATAAGAACATGTAATTCATGATGATAACAAAATGTTATTATTGCTTGCTTTACGTCCACCACTTCTGTTTAAATGTCATCGTTACCTATCTGTACAATTTTTGTGTGGATATTGCTTTGCAGGTGACTCCTGTTATAAGACATCACTCTTAAGCGCTACATAACTAAGAAAGAATCAATTAGGAAAACGGTGCCCAGTTGGCACATGCATTCACAGTAACCCTCTGCCAGTTTGGATTTAAAGTTTACAGAAATGAAAGGGTTACATTTTTAAATCAACACACAGACAAATACACACTAAATATACAACTTTACCATCCAGTTTCATTTGTTAACATTGTTAACATGAACAATAATAAATAGCATTTATTAATGTTAATTAATATTAACCTAAAAAAGTACTCATATATTGTTTAAAGGTAAATTAGTATCTTTTAACATAGTGTATGTACTGTGAATTAACATGAACATGAACACAGTTCATGTGGGTATACAACAATAAACAAAGTGCTCAATAAACGCTTCATTCTTTCAAAATATCTTTAAAAATCAAGTTGGGTATTGTAATGGGGCGATATATAAATATAACTCATCTTAAAATGGTACAATTTTCAGATGTTTTGAACAGATAACAGCAAAGTTTGTTTTGTTGTCAAAGTTTGTCTTGAAATTGTTAGTGTTTTTTTTTTTATTGAATCAAAAATTTTAATTATGAAAATAAATGTCTATCAATGAAGATAAATCGCTCATGCTAAAAAGCTGTATTTTTCTTAATCTTTTGCTATGTGACTGAATAGGACAAGTTCATGGTACAGTTCAGTAAAAAATAAATAAAAAACAACAACTGCAATATACAAAGAATGAAAGAGTTCGTGACCCTTTATATTTTCTCAAAGATCAGACTCTCAAAGTTCAGACTTATTTATGCCGATTAAACTATAGCAATGTGCAATGTGCAAATTGCATCTTCCTCAAAGATGGTCTTAAGCAAAACAGCATGTTCCACTGGTCTCTCTCCCTTTCACCCCTCCCCCCTTCAGTCACTCTTAGTGTCAACACAGACTGTCAGCCCAGTGACAACAGTTTACTGATTTCTTTTTTTAATTTTCTTTAATTCATAGAAGCTTGAATAACTATGATATTACCAGCACTTGCTCATAATGATTAGATCTCTGTGTGAAAAAAGTTTTAAAGAGTTTGGATGCTGCACTTTAAAGATATAAAAAATTAGGGTTATGTTTTTAAAAAAATCACCACGTCAACACCGTTCAAGATATCCCAAATCCGCTCGCAATTTAACATCTTCAGAATCTTCTCTTCATGTTAAAAAAGTTTGGTGTGAATACCTTGTTATTCTTAGAAGGAGTGTGAATTTGTTTACAGCCTGATTTTTCCAAAAATCCACATTCAAATCAAAATAGCCGGCTTCCTGTTGGTCTTAGCTAATGAGTTTGATTTAGAAAGTTGTCCAGATTGATGAGAACAATATATGTACAGAGTTTGGTGACTGTAGGAAAAACTAACCCCCCAACTTTTGTCAAAAGATGGCGCTATAGAGTGCCTGCTCCACGCCCATTTATGACCTTTTGCCAGTGTCTAACTATCATTAATATTGATGTGTGTGTTGAGTTTCATGAAATTCTAAACATGTTATCTGCTTCGAAAAGACAGGAATCTAATTTTAAAGTTTAACACGTTGCCATGGCAACAGCATTTGATTTATCATCGTACCCTTTACATATTCTTATCGGCCGTGTTTTGACATTATTTTGATGAAGTTTGAAGAAAATCAAGTAAAATTAAGAGGCTGATTTCAACGCATTTTGAAAATGACACGCTTCCTGCTACCAGTTGGTGGCGCTATAACTTTGACTCATAATAGTCACATTTATGGAATCGGCATCATACAACGAACAATCTGGTGAAGTTTCATCAGAATCAGGCAATGTGTGCAACAGTTATTAGACACTTCCTGTTTCTCATTTCTCGCCATAACTTTGTCGCCTTGCCACGGCCAAACCGTTCGAGATATCAAAAATCCCCTCGCAATTTAGCGTCCCCAATGTCTTGAGATCATGCTGACCGAGTTTGGTGACAATCGTATGGAAATCCTGGGAGGAGTACGTTAAATTCCAGAGCATGCGCTTTTTAAACAGCCCTAAATATCTCACTTCCTGTTGCGTTAAGAAAATGACATAGAGTACAAAAGTTGTTCAGCCCAATGAGTTCTATATGTGTACCGAGTTTCATATGTGTACGTTCAAGTATGTGTGCTATATGGCCCTAAAAATTCCAGGGGGCGCTGTAGAGTCCCCTTGCCACGCCCCGGTACCAGCCTCTGTGACGTCCTGATGGCCGCAGATTCCGACATGTGTGCAAATTTTCAAGAGTTTTTGAGCATGTTAAGACCCCCTTAAGTGCCCGGAAGGTTAACAAAAAATAAAAAAAAAAAAAATAAGAATCCTTAGGAAAACAAGAGGGCCTTCGCCCATTCTGGGCTCGGGCCCTAATAATTAAAGCTGCAAGCAGCGTTGACCGGGCCCTCGCCGTCTGGCAGTCGCCATACTGATAGCATCTGGAAAACGGTGCCCAGTTGGCACATGCATTCACAATAACCCTTTGGACTAACCCTAACTGTCTCTCCTCCTGTCTGACTCTTTCTCTTACCACCCATCCCACCTCCTTACACTCAGCCACTTACCACACAAACACACACATAGAGTGCAGAGCAGAGTGAGATCAGATTTGTTTTTTAATTTTCTTTCATTCGTGGAGTTTTGTATAATTATGAAATGAACTGTGTTTAATCAGAATGAATAGTTATTTGTATGAAAAAAGTTTCAAAGAGTTAGGATGCTGCACTTTAAATATATAATAAATCATTGAAAATTGAAAATGGAAAATGAAATTCTAGGCACGCTATCTGCCTCAAAAACACAGGAAACAAATATTTGAATGTATTTTGTATTTTTATTTATTTGCCATGGCAACAGCATTTGATGCATCAGGGACGCCTTTACAGACTCTCATCGGCCGTGTTTTTACATCATTCTGATGAAGTTTGAAGAAAATCGAGTACAAATATATTGTTCGTTGTTCGTTCTTGTGTTAGTTCATTAACTAATGTTAACAAAAGAGACCCTATTTTAAATAGTTACCATGTTTTATGATCTACATCCATTTTTTAATATTATTTATTATTATTTATGATCTATAAGCATCTGTGAAATAATTATAAACAAATATATTAAAAATAAATACATATTAACTTAGTTGATGTATTTGTTTCTCATTCTAATTAAGTGAACTGAGCAGTATAGTGTCATACTTATAAGATTTTTTATTCTATCAGTGAGATTGTATATATGTATATAAATCATATAATTTTTCCTTAAAAGATTAAAAAAAGATTTTAATGCTCTTTAAGCACCTATACAAAATAATTATGTAAAAGTACACTGACAGTACAGTCTATATCAACTGATTCTATGGATTATTTTCATTCTTATACACTGAGAATGAGCTAAATAGCATTAGAGGTCAAACGATTCCTTATCTTATGAGGACCTCTAGTGTTCATCCCTGGTATTAGAGCTTTAATCTGACAAATTTATGTGACACTTTTAATGTTTTTGGGGCCTCTGAGCATGATAACATTTTGAAACTACACGTATTTCCTAAGAATTTCTTGTTGTTTATATGTAAAAAGTTTTGATGAGTAAGAATAATGCAATTTAAAGATATATGAAAATAACTCTTCATCTTTTTTATTGTTACTTTCATAAATCACCACATCAACACCGTTCAAGATGTCCCAAAGCCGTTCACAATTTAACATCTTCAGTATCTTGGCATCATGTTGACAAAGTTTGCTGTGAACTGTCTGATTCTGCTATGAGTGATATGAATTTATTCACAGCTATATTTAAAAACACAGGAAACAAATGTTAAAGTTTGACATGTTGCCATGGCAACAGCATTTGATGTATCAAGGACCCCTTCACAGATTCTCATCGGCCGTGTTTTGATATTATTCTGATGAAGTTTGAAGCAAATTGAGTAAAATAAAGAGGTTGATTTAAAAGTGTTTTGCAAGCAACACACTTCCTGCTGCCAGTTGGTGGCGCTATAACTTTGACTCATAATAGTCACATCTCTGTGATCGGTATCATACGACGAACAAACTGCTTAAGTTTGGTCAAAATCAGCTAAAGTGTGTCAAAATTATTAGACATTTCCTGTTTCTCATTTCTCGCCATAATTTGTCGCCCTGCCACGGCCAAACCGTTCGAGATAGCAAAAATCCCCTGGCAATTTTGCATTCCCAATATCTTGAGATCATGCTGACCGAGTTTGGTGGCCATCGGTGGAAAGGTCTAGGAGGAGTATTTCAAATTCCACAGCTTGATTTTTCCAAAAATCCATATTTAAATAAAAATAGCTGACTTCCTGTTGGTCGTAGCTAATGGGTGTAAATTAGAAAGTTGTCCGGCTTGATGAGTCCAATATATGTACCGAGTTTGGTGACTGTAGGACAAAGTAACCCCCCAACTTTTGTCAAAAGGTGGCGCTATGGAGCGCCTGCTCCACGCCCATTTATGGGCTTTTATCAGTGTTTAACTGTCATTAATACAGATGTGTGTGTTGAGTTTCATGAAATTCTAAGCATTTTAAGTGGCTCAAAAACACAAAAAACTAAAGTTAAAGTTTGACACGTTGCCATGGCAACATGATAAAAGTTATGGATAACGCCCTTCACAGATTCTTATCGGTCGTGTTTTGACATTATTGTGATGAAGTTTGAAGCAAATTGAGTAAAATTAAGAGGCTGAGTTTAAAGCGTTTCAAAAACGTCACGCTTTCTGCTGCCAGTTGGTGGCGCTATAACTTTGACTCATAATAGTCACATCTCTGTGATCGGCATCAGACGATGAACAAACTGCTGAAGTTTGGTCAAAATCAGACAAAGTATGTCAAAGTTATTAGGCACTTCCTGTTTCTCATTTCTCGCCATAAATTTGTCGCCCCGTCACGGTCAAACCGTTCGAGATATCAAAAATCCCCTGGCAATTTTGCGTCCCCAATGTCTTGAGATCATGCTGACCGAGTTTGGTGGCCATCGGTGGAAAGGCCTAGTAGGAGTATTTCAAATTCCATTGCATACACTTTTTAGACATCCCTGAATAGCCGACTTCCTGTTTGGCGAAGCACGGACTATGAGTGTGAAATTTGTTCGGCCCGATGAGGTCTATATGTGTATGAATTTTGGTGACTGTAGATCAACCGTTGTGCGCTCCAGAGCCCTTCAAAAGTCGCAATTTTTAACGCTGTGCCATGCCCCCCCCAGGTGACCCCCCCATGTCAAAGTCTGTCCGGCCCTGATGGCCGCAGGTTCCAATGTGTGTGCAAAGTTTCAAGAGTTTTCGTGTATGTTAAGGCCCCCGAAATCCCCCAAAACATTGAAAAAAAAAAAATAATAATAATAATTAAAGCTGCGAGCAGCGATGAACGGGCCCTCGCACCCGGGCTCACCGCCGACCGGTGGCTTCAGGAAAACAGCAAACGGTGGGCAGTATGCTTTTAATACAGTAAATGTAGGAGAAATATGTCAAAGTCACTTAAATGTGCCAAACTTGCCGCTGCCAGCTGGTGGCACAATGCCTATAACTGATTATTGGCATGTAGATGTGTTCAGGCCACCACTATTATCAAACATATGAAGTTTGGTGCAGATTGACCTTGGCATGTTTGAGTTAGTGAAATATATGAGATATCCTGCTGCCAACAGGTGGCGCTATGATAATATCTGAAAATTGGTCTTTAGGTGTCTTCAGGCCAGGACTCTTACCAAACCTGTGAATTTTGTGGCAGATCAGACATTTTCAGGCTAAGTTATAACCACTTCTATGTCTATGCAGAAACATCAAACCTTGTCAGGCCACCACGGACATGCCCTTTAATGAAAACTCAAGATCTTCACAATTTAACATCTCTAAGGCTTCAAGATCAGACTGACCAAATATAATGTTGATTTAACTAAATGCAATCAATGCAAGGACTTCAGATAAATGCCAACTGTGAACCAGTATGCTACAAATGATGATAAGAACATGATTCATGATGATAGCAAATTGTTATTATTGCTTCCTTTACATCCACCACTTCTGCTTAAATGTCATTGTTACCTATCTGTACAATTTTTGTGTGGATATTGCTTTGCTGGTGACTCCTGTTATAAGACATCACTCTTAAGTGCTACATAACTAAGAATCAATAAGGAAGACGGTGCCCAGTTGGCACATGCATTCACAGTAATCCTCTGCTAGTTTGGATTTTAAGTTTACAGAATTGAAAGGGTTACACTTTAAAATCAACACACAGACACATACACACAAAATATAAAATGTTGCCATCCAGTTTCATTTGTTAAAATTAACTATATTAGTTAACATGACCAATAAATAAATAGCATTTATTAATGTTAATTAATATTAAGCTAAAAAAAAGTATTCATATAAAGTTTATGTACTGTGAATTAACATGAACATGAACACAGTTCATGTGGGTGTACAGCAATACACAATAAAGTGGTCTATAAACTCTTCATTCTTTCAAAATATCTTTAAAAATCAAGTTTAGTATTTTAACGGGGTAATATATATATATATTTATAACTGATCTTAAAATTATGGTTTTCAGATGTTTTGAAGAGATAACAGTAACTTTTGTTTTGTTGTCAAAGTTTGTCATAATTTTTTATTATTATTATTTTATATTCAATAAATAACACTATGTAAATATTGTCTATCAATGAAGATAAATTGATCATGCTAAAAAGTTGTATTTTTTTAAAATCTTTTGCTACGTGACTGAATAGGACAAGTTCATGGTACAGTTAAGTAAAAAATAAATAAAAAACAACTGCAAAATACGAACAATGAAAGACAAAGTGACCCTTTATATTTTCTCAAAATATCAGACTCTCAAAGATCAGACATATTTATGTAATTAAAATACATATGTGCATTTTTTGTTCAAAGATGGTCTGTAGGATGGCTCTCTACTCTGTCACCCTCTCTGCCTCTCACCCCTCCCCCCTGCAATAATGAGCTTCTCTGTGCCTGACTGAACGCACACACATACTGTAGAGACATTCACCAGAGTGACAGCAGGTTTCTGAGTTCTTTTTTTAATTTTCTTTAATTCATTGAAGCTTGTATAAAATTAATATTTCCAGCACTTGCTCAGAATGATTAGATCTCTGTGTGAAAAAAGTTTTAAAGAGTTTGGATGCTGCACTTTAAAGATATAAAAAATTAGGGTTATGTTTTTTACTACATCTTTAAAAAATCACCACGTCAACACCGTTCAAGATATCCAAAATCCGCTCGCAATTTAACATCTTCAGAATCTTCTCTTCATGTTAAAAAAGTTTGGTGTGAACAGCTGGTTGTTCTTAGGAGTAGTGTGAATTTGTTTACTACCTGATTTTTCAAAAAATCCACCTTCAAATCAAAATAGCCGGCTTTCTGTTGGTCTTAGCTAATGAGTTTGATTTAGAAAGTTGTCCAGATTGATGAGAACAATATATGTACAGAGTTTGGTGACTGTAGGAAAAACTAACCCCCCAACTTTTGTCAAAAGATGGCGCTATAGAGTGCCTGCTCCACGCCCATTTATGACCTTTTGCCAGTGTCTAACTATCATTAATATTGATGTGTGTGTTGAGTTTCATGAAATTCTAAGCATGTTATCTGCCTCGAAAAGACAGGAATGTAATTTTAAAGTTTGACACGTTGCCATGGCAACAGCATTTGATTTATCATCGACCCCTTTACATATTCTTATCGGCCGTGTTTTGACATGATTTTGATGAAGTTTAAAGAAAATCGAGTAAAATTAAGAGGCTGATTTCAAAGCATTTTGAAAATGACACGTTTCCTGCTGCCAGTTGGTGGCGCTATAACTTTGACTCATAATAGTCACATTTATGGAATCGGCATCATACAAGGAACAAACTGGTGAAGTTTCATCAGAATCAGGCAATGTGTGCAACAGTTATTAGACACTTCCTGTTTCTCATTTCTCGCCATAACTTTGTCGCCTTGCCACGGCCAAACCGTTCGAGATATCAAAAATCTCCTCGCAATTTAGCGTCCCCAATGTCTTGAGATCATGCTGACCGAGTTTGGTGACAATCCCATGGAATTCCTGGGAGGAGTACGTTAAATTCCAGAGCATGCGCTTTTTAAACAGCCCTAAATATCTCACTTCCTGTTGCGTGGAGCCCATGACATAGAGTACAAAAGTTGTTCAGCTCGATGAGTTCTATATGTGTACCGAGTTTCATATGAGTACGTGCAAGTATGTGTGCGCAATACATCAAGTTTTCAAACTGTGTTCCAGGGGGTGCTGTAGAGGCCCTGAACCACGCCCGGGTCCCAGCCTCTGTGGCGTCCGGACGACGGCAGATTCCGACGTGTGTGCAAATTTTCAAGAGTTTTTGAGTATGTTAAGGCCCCCAAAAGTGCCCCAACGGTTGAAAAAAAATAAAAATAAAAAAAAAAAAAAAAACAAATAAGAATCCTTAGAAGAACAATAGGGCCTTCGCCCTTTTGGGCTCGGGCCCTAATAATAATAATCCTTAGAAAAACAATAGGGCCTTCGCCCTTTTGGGCTCGGGCCCTAATAATTAAAGCTGCAAGCAGCGATGGTAGGGCCCTCGCACTCGGGCTCACCGCCGATCGGTGGCGAATGGTGGGCACTATGCTATTAACACAGTAAATGTAGGAGGAATAAGTCAAAGTCATTGATATGTGCCAATCTTCCTGCTGCCAGCTGGTGGCGCTATGCCTATAACTGAATATTGGCATGCAGATGTGTTCAGGCCGGCGCTTTTATCAAACATATGAAGTTTGGTGAAGCTTGAACATGGCATGCTTGAGTGTAAGTCATGACATATCCTGCTGCCAACAGGTGGCGCTATTACAAAATATTGGCTTTTAGATGTCTTCAGGCCAGGACTATTGGCAAACATGTCAAGTTTGGTGCAAATTGTACATTGCATGCTTGATTTAGTGTAAAACAAGTAATTTGCTGTTGCCAGCTGGTGGCGCTATGACTATAACTGAATATTGGCATGTAAATGTATTCAGGCCAAGACTCTTATCAAACATATTAAGTTTGGGGCTGATTGGACATTGCATGCCTGAGTTACAGTAACTTCCTGTTTTATTGCATTAAGAGTATGCTTTAGCACTTAGCTAAATGTTGCTAACATGTTTCTAGCATGTTGCTACCCTATTTAACACTTGTTGATATTTTTAAAATGTTGCTTGGCATCCACAACAGTATTAAACATATGACTTCCTGTTGCCAGCAGGTGGCACTATCACTATAACTGAATATGGGCATGGGCTTGTGTTCAGACCAGGACTCTTATCAAACATATTAAGCTTGGGTCAGATTGGACATTGTATGCATGAGTTACACTTATTTTTCTTTGTATTAATATCATGCTTTAGCTCTCAGCTAAGTGTTGCTAGCATGTTTTAACATGATTCTAGCATGATGCTAGCCTATTTAAAACTTGCTGACGCTTTTTATTATGTTGCTAGGAGTCCGTAACATCATTAAACGTCACTTCCTGTTGTCAGCAGGTGGCGCTGTGACTATAACTGAATATGGGCATGTATATATCTTCAGGCCAGGACTCTTATCAAACGTGAAGTTTGGGGCTGATTGGACATTGCATGTCTGAGTTACAGCAACTTCCTGTTTTATGTCTTTAACAACATGCTTTAGCACTAAGTAAGTGTTGCTAGCATGTTTGAGTACGTTTTAAACTAGTTTAGCACTCAATGGCTTTTTTAGTGTGTTGCTAATAGTGTGTCAGAGTGTTAAACATGTCACTTCCTGTTGACAGTAGGTGGCGCTATAACTATAACTGAATATTGGCATGTAGATATCTTCAGGCCAGGACTGTTATCAAACATGTGAAGTTTGGGGCTGATTGGACATTGCATGCCTGAGTTAGAGTAACTTCCTGTTTCATTGCATTAAGAGTATGCTTTAGCACTTAGCTAAATGTTGCTAACATGTTATAGCATGTTTCTAGCATGTTGCTACCCTGTTTAACAGTTGTTGAATTTTTTTAAAATGTTGCTAGGCATCCACAACAGTATTAAACATGTGGCTTCCTGTTACCAGCTGGTGGCGCTATGACTATAACTGAATACGGGCATTGGCGTGTGTTTAGGCCAGGATTCTTATCAAACATGTTAAGTTTGGGGCTGATTGGACATTGTATGCCTGAGTTAGAGTAACTTCCTATTTCATTGTATTATTAGCATGCTTTAGCATGTTAGCTAAGTGTTGCTAGCATGCTTTATTATTTTTGTAGCATGTTGAATATTAAGTTTGGGTCAGATTCAACATTATATACATGAGTTACAGCAATTTCCTTTTGTATTTGTATTAATAGCATGCTTTAGCTCTTAGCTAAGTGTTGCTAGCATGTTTTAGCATGTTTGTAGCATGTTGCTAGCCTATTTAAGACTTGTTAACGCTTTTCAATATGTTTCTAGGAGTCCGTAACAGTGTTAAACATGTCATTTCCTGTTGTCAGCAGGTGGCGCTATGACTATAACTGAATATGGGCACTGACGTGTGTTCAGGACCGGACTGTCATCAAACATGTGAAGTTTGAGGCAGATCGGACATCGTGTGCCTGAGTTATAGCAACTTCCTTTTTCATGGCGAAACATCAAAGTTTGTCCGGCCGCCACGGACACGCCCTTCGACGAAAACTCTAAAGCTTCGCAATTTAACATCGCAAAGGCCTTATGATGACACTCAGCAAATTTGAAGATGATCGGATAAAAACTGTAGGAGGAGTTCGTTAAAGTATGAGGCCTGAAAATGGCAAAAACTGCACAAAAATCGTACAGGAAATTCAATATAACGGACTTCCTGTTGGGTTTCGGATGTTGCACCAGGAGACTTTTTTGTAGGTATTGGTGTGTTACATATGTGTACCGAGTTTCGTACATGTACATGAAACGTAGCTCGAGGGGCACTCCGTTGAAATTTTATAGGTGGCGCTATCGAGCCATTTTGCCACACCCACTTTTGAAAACCATATCAGATGTAAATTTTCGCCAGGTCTGATGCGTGTGCAAAGTTTCGTGAGTTTTCGGGCATGTTTAGGCCCTCAAAAAGACTTTTCACTTTGGAGAAGAAGAAGAAGAAGAAGAATTAAAGCTGCAAGCAGCGATGAACGGGCCCTCGCACACGGGCTCACCGCCGACCGGTGGCTTTAGGAACACAGCAAACGGTGGGCAGTATGCTTTTAATACAGTAAATGTAGGAAAAATACATCAAAGTCACTTAAATGTGCCAAACTTCCTGCTGCCAGCTGGTGGCGCTATGCCTATAACTGATTATTGACATGTAGATGTGTTCAGGCCAGCACTTTGATCAAACATATGAAGTTTGGTGCAGATTGACCTTGGTATGTGTGAGTTAGTGCAAGATATGATATATCCTGCTGCCAATAGGTGGCGCTATAATAATATCTGTATATTGGCCTTTAGATGTCTTCAGGCCAGGACTTTTACCAAACATGTGAAGTTTGAGGCAGATCGGACATTTTATGGCTGAGTTATAACAACTTTTATGTCCATGGCGAAACATCAAACTTTGTCAGGCCGCCATGGACACGCCCTTTAACGAAAACTCAAGATCTTCACAATTTAACATCTCTAAGGCCTCGAGATCAGACTGACCAAATATAATGTTGATATCATTAAATCTCTAGGAGGAGTTTGGTACAAGTCATTTCCTATTGCCAACAGGTGGCGCTGTGATTATAATAGAATATAGGCCTTCAGATTGGTTCAGGCCAGGACTCTTATCGAACATGTAAAGTTTGAGGCAAATCGAACATTTTATGGCTGAGTTATAACAAGTTTTATATCCATGGCGAGACCACGAAATTTGCCAGGCCGCCACGGACACACCCTTCAACGAAAACTCAAGATCTTCGCAATTTAACATCGCTAAAGCCTTTTTATTAGACTGACCGATTTTGGTGTTGATCTGATTAAATCTTTTGGAGGAGTTTGTTGCAGAGTACAGCATGACACTTCCTGTTGCCAGCAGGTGGCGCTATGAGTATAACTGAATATGGACATATAGATGTCATCAGGTCAGGAGTGTTATCACACATGTGAAGTTTGGGGCAGATCGGGCATTTTATGCCTGAGTTATAGCAACTTCCTTTTTCATGGCGAAACATTGAAATTTGCCAGGCCGCCACGGACACGCCCTCCGATGAAAACTCTAGATCTTCGCAATTTAACGTCACAAAGGGCTTTAGATTAGACTCACCAAATTTGCCGTTGATCCGAATAAATCTCTAGGAGGAGTTCGTTCAAGTATGACGCCTGAAAATGGCAAAAATTACACAAATTTTGCTAAGAAAATGCAAAGTCGCCATCCCGATAGCATCAGGAAAACGGTGCCCAGTTGGCACATGCATTCACAGTAACCCTTTGGACTAACCCTTACTGTCTCTCCTCCTCTCTGACTCTTTCTCTTACAACCCATCCCCCCTCCTTACACTCAGCCACTTACCACACAAACACACACAGAGAAGAGTGAGATCAAATATGTTTTTTTTTTTTTCTTTCATTCGTGGAGTTTTATATAATTATGAAATGATCTGTGTTTGATCAGAATGGATAGTTATTTGTATGAAAAAAGTTTCAAAGAGTTAGGATGCTGCACTTTAAATATATAATAAATCATTGAAAATGTAAAAATGAAAATGAAATTCTAAGCATGATATCTGCCTCAAAAACACAGGAAACAAATATTTGAATCTATTTTTTATTTTTATTTATTTGCCATGGCAACAGCATTTGATGCATCAGGGACGCCTTTACAGACTCTCATCGGTTGTTTTTTTTCCATTATTCTGATGAAGTTTGAAGAAAATCGAGTACAAATATATTGTTCGATGTTTGTTCGTGTTTGTTAGTTCATTAACCATTGTTAACAAAAGAGACCCTATTTTAAATAGTTACCATGTTTTATGGTCTACAATCATTTTTAAATTTTATTTTAATAATCTATAAGAATCTGTGAAATAATTATAAACAAATACATTAAAAATAAATACATATTTACTTAGTTGATTTTTTTGGTCTTTTTGTATTTGTTTCTCATTCTAATTAAGTGAACTGAGCAGTATAGTGTCATACTTATAAGATTTTTTGTTCTATCAGTGAGAGTGTATATATGTATTTAAATCATATAACTTTTCCTTAAAAGATAAAAAAAAGATTTTAATGCTCTTTAAGCACCTATACAAAATTATTATGTATAAGTACACTGACAATACAGTACAAATCAACTGATTCTATGGATTATTGTCATTCTTATACACTGACAATGAGCTAAATAGCATTAGAGGTCAAACGATTCCTTATCTTATGAGGATCTCTAGTGTTCATCCCTGGTATTAGAGCTTTAATCTGACAAATTTATAAACACTTTTAATGTTTTTGGGGCCTCTGAGCATGATAACATTTTGAAACTACACTTATTTCCTAAGAATTTCTTGTTCTTTATATGTAAAAAGTTTTGATGAGTTAGAATAATGCAATTCAAAGATATATGAAAAAACTCTTCATCTTTTTTATTGTTACTTTCATAAATCACCACATCAACACCGTTCAAGATATCCCAAAGCCGTTCACAATATAGGGAACATTTTCCCAATATTCTGAGGATGACGATAAGAACAAGTAATTCATGATGATAACAAAATGTTATTATTGCTTGCTTTACGTCCACCACTTCTGCTTAAATGTCATCGTTACCTATCTGTTCAATTTGTGTGTGGATATTGCTTTGCAGGTGACACCTGTTATAAGACATCACTTTTAAGCGCTACATAACTAAGAATCAATTAGGAAAACGGTGCCCAGTTGGCACATGCATTCACATTAACCCTCAGCCAGTTTGGATTTAAAGTTTGAATTGAAAGGGTAAAATTTTAAAATCAACACACAGACACATACACACTAAATATACAATTTTACCATCCAGTTTCATTTGTTAACATTAACTATATTAGTTAACATGAACAATAATTAAATAGCATTTATTAATGTTAATTAATATTAACCTAAAAAAGTACTCATATATTGTTTAAAGGTAAATTAGTATCTTTTAACATAGTGTATGTACTGTGAATTAACATGAACATGAACACAGTTCATGTGGGTGTACAGCAATACACAATAAAGTGCTCAATAAACCCTTCATTCTTTAAAAATATCTTTAAAAATCAAGTTGGGTATTGTAATGGGGCGATATATAAATATAACTCATCTTAAAATGGTACAATTTTCAGATGTTTTGAACAGATAACAGCAAAGTTTGTTTTGTTGTCAAAGTTTGTCTTGAAATTGTTAGTGTTTTTTTTATTCAATCTAAAATTTAAATTATGAAAATAAATGTCTATCAATGAAGATAAATCGCTCATGCTAAAAAGTTGTATTTTTCTTAATCTTTTGCTATGTGACTGAATAGGACAAGTTCATGGTATAGTTCAGTAAAAAATAAATAAACAACTGCAATATACAAAGAATGAAAGAGTTTGTGACCCTTTATATTTTCTTAAAGATCAGACTCTCAAAGTTCAGACATATTTATCTAGATTAAACTACAGCAATGTGTAATGTGCAATGAGCATCTTCCTCAAAGATGGTCTGAAGCAAAACAGCATGTTCCACTGGTCTCTCTCCCTTTCACCCCTCCCCCCTTCAGTCACTCTTAGTGTCAACACAGACAGTCAGCCCAGTGACAGCAGGTTACTGAGTTCTTATTTTAATTTTCTTTAATTCATAGAAGCGTGATTAGTTATGATATTACCAGCACTTGCTCATGATGATTAGATCTTTGTGTGAAAAAAGTTTTAAAGAGTTTGGATGCTGCACTTTAAAGATATAAAAAATTAGGGTTATGTTTTTTACTACATCTTTAAAAAATCACCACGTCAACACCGTTCAAGATATCCCAAATCCGCTCGCAATTTAACATCTTCAGAATCTTCTCTTCATGTTTAAAAAGTTTGGTGTGAAAAGCTTTTTTTTCTTAGAAGGAGTGTGAATTTGTTTACAGCCTGATTTTTCAAAAAATCCACATTCAAATCAAAATAGCCGGCTTCCTGTTGGTCTTAGCTAATGAGTTTAATTTAGAAAGTTGTCCAGATTGATGAGAACAATATAAGTACAGAGTTTGGTGACTGTAGGAAAAACTAACCCCCCAACTTTTGTCAAAAGATGGCGCTATAGAGTGCCTGCTCCACGCCCATTTATGACCTTTTGCCAGTGTCTAACTATCATTAATATTGATGTGTGTGTTGAGTTTCATGAAATTCTAAGCATGTTATCTGCCTCGAAAAGACAGGAATGTAATTTTAAAGTTTGACACGTTGCCATGGCAACAGCATTTGATTTATCATCGACCCCTTTACATATTCTTATCGGCCGTGTTTTGACATGATTTTGATGAAGTTTAAAGAAAATCGAGTAAAATTAAGAGGCTGATTTCAAAGCATTTTGAAAATGACACGTTTCCTGCTGCCAGTTGGTGGCGCTATAACTTTGACTCATAATAGTCACATTTATGGAATCGGCATCATACAACGAACAAACTGGTGAAGTTTCATCAGAATCAGGCAATGTGTGCAACAGTTATTAGACACTTCCTGTTTCTCATTTCTCGCCATAACTTTGTCGCCTTGCCACGGCCAAACCGTTCGAGATATCAAAAATCTCCTCGCAATTTAGCGTCCCCAATGTCTTGAGATCATGCTGACCGAGTTTGGTGACAATCCCATGGAATTCCTGGGAGGAGTACGTTAAATTCCAGAGCATGCGCTTTTTAAACAGCCCTAAATATCTCACTTCCTGTTGCGTGGAGCCCATGACATAGAGTACAAAAGTTGTTCAGCTCGATGAGTTCTATATGTGTACCGAGTTTCATATCAATACGCGCAAGTATGTGTGCGCAGTACATCAAGTTTTCAAACTGTGTTCCAGGGGGCGCTGTAGAGGCCCTGAACCACGCCCGGGTCCCAGCCTCTGTGGCGTCCGGACGACGGCAGATTCCGACGTGTGTGCAAATTTTCAAGAGTTTTTGAGTATGTTAAGGCCCCCAAAAGTGCCCCAACGGTTGAAAAAAAATAAAAATAAAAAAAAAAAAAAAAAAAAAACAAATAAGAATCCTTAGAAGAACAATAGGGCCTTCGCCCTTTTGGGCTCGGGCCCTAATTAAAGCTGCAAGCAGCGATGAACGGGCCCTCGCACCCGGGCTCACCGCCGACCGGTGGCTTTAGGAAAACAGCAAACGGTGGGCATTATGCTTTTAAAACAGTAAATGTAGGAAAAATAGATCAAAGTCACTTAAATGTGCCAAACCTCCTGCTGCCAGCTGGTGGCGCTATGCCTGTAACTGATTATTGACATGTAGATGTGTTCAGGCCAGCACTTTCATCAAACATATGAAGTCTGGTGCAGATTGACCTTGGTATGTTTAAGTTAGTGCAAGATATGATATATCCTGCTGTCAATAGGTGGCGCTATGATAATATCTGAATATTGGCCTTAAGATGTCTTCAGGCCAGGACTCTTATCAAACATGTGAAGTTTGAGGCAGATTGGACATTTTATGGCTGAGTTATAACAACTTCTATGTCCATGACCAAACATCAAACTTTGTCAGGCCACCACGGACATGCCCTTCAACGAAAACTCAAGATCTTCGCAATTTAACATCACTAAAGCCTTTTTATTAGACTGACCGATTTTAGTGTTGATCTGTATAAATCTCTTGGAGGAGTTTGTTGTAGAGTACAGCATGACACTTCCTGTTGCCAGCAGGTGGTGCTATGACTATAACTGAATATGGGCATGTAGATGTCTTCAGGTCAGGAGTGTTATCACACATGTGAAGTTTGGGACAGATCGGACATTGTATGCCTGAGTTATAGAAACTTCCTTTTTCATGGCGAAACATCGAAATTTGCGAGACCGCTATGGACACGCCCTCCAATGAAAACTCTAGATCTTTGCAATTTAACGTCACAAAGTGCTTTAGATTACACTCAGCAAATTTGGCGTTAATCCGGATAAATCTCTAGGAGGAGTTCGTTCAAGTACGAGGCCTGAAAATGGCAAAAATGACAAAATTTGCTGAGAAAAAAATAACCGACTTCCTGTTGGGTGTCAAATTTTGCTCCAAGAGGCTTTTTTGTAGGTATTGGACCCTATTTTAAATAGTTACCATGTTTTATGGTCTACAAGCATTTTTAAATATTATTTTAATAGTCTATAAGCATCTGTGAAATAATTATAAACAAATATATTGAAAATAAATACATATTAACTTAGTTGACTTTTTGGCCTTTTTGTATTTGTTTCTCATTCTAATTAAGTGAACTGAGCAGTATAGTGTCATACTTATAAGATACTTTGTTCTATCAGTGAGAGTGTATATATGTATTTAAATCACATAATTTTTCCTTAAAAGATAAAAAAAATATTTTAATGCTCTTTAAGCACCTATACAAAATAATTATGTAAAATTACACTGACAGTACAGTACATATCAACTGATTCTATGGATTATTGTCATTCTTATACACTGACAATGAGCTAAATAGCATTAGAGGTCAAACGATTCCTTATCTTATGAGGACCTCTAGTGTTCATCCCTGGTATTAGAGCTTTAATCTGACGAATTTATTTGACACTTTTAATGTTTTTGGGGCCTCTGAGCATGATAACATTTTGAAACTACACGTATTTCCTAAGAATTTCTTGTTCTTTATATGTAAAAAGTTTTGATGAGTAAGAATAATGCAATTTAAAGATATATGAAAATAACTCTTCATCTTTTTTATTGTTACTTTCATAAATCACCACATCAACACTGTTCAAGATATCCCAAAGCCGTTCACAATATAGGGAACATTTTCCCTATATTCTGAGGATGATGATAAGAACATGTAATTCATGATGATAACAAAATGTTATTATTGCTTGCTTTACGTCCACCACCTCTGTTTAAATGTCATCGTTACCTATCTGTTCCATTTGTGTGTGGATATTGCTTTGCAGGTGACTCCTGTTATAAGACATCACTCTTAAGCGCTACATAACTAAGAATCAATTAGGAAAACGGTGCCCAGTTGGCACATGCATTCACAGTAACCCTCTGCCAGTTTGGATTTAAAGTTTACAGAAATGAAAGGGTTACATTTTTAAATCAACACACAGACAAATACACACTAAATATACAACTTTACCATCCAGTTTCATTTGTTAACATTGTTAACATGAACAATAATAAATAGCATTTATTAATGTTAATTAATATTAACCTAAAAAAGTACTCATATATTGTTTAAAGGTAAATTAGTATCTTTTAACATAGTGTATGTACTGTGAATTAACATGAACATGAACACAGTTCATGTGGGTATACAACAATAAACAATAAAGTGCTCAATAAACGCTTCATTCTTTCAAAATATCTTTAAAAATCAAGTTGGGTATTGTAATGGGGCGATATATAAATATAACTCATCTTAAAATGGTACAATTTTCAGATGTTTTGAACAGATAACAGCAAAGTTTGTTTTGTTGTCAAAGTTTGTCTTGAAATTGTTAGTGTTTTTTTTTATTGAATCAAAAATTTTAATTATGAAAATAAATGTCTATCAATGAAGATAAATCGCTCATGCTAAAAAGCTGTATTTTTCTTAATCTTTTGCTATGTGGCTGAATAGGACAAGTTCATGGTACAGTTCAGTAAAAAATAAATAAAAAACAACAACTGCAATATACAAAGAATGAAAGAGTTCGTGACCCTTTATATTTTCTCAAAGATCAGACTCTCAAAGTTCAGACTTATTTATGCAGATTAAACTACAGCAATGTGCAATGTGCAAATTGCATCTTCCTCAAAGATGGTCTTAAGCAAAACAGCATGTTCCACTGGTCTCTCTCCCTTTCACCCCTCCCCCCTTCAGTCACTCTTAGTGTCAACACAGACTGTCAGCCCAGTGACAACAGTTTACTGATTTCTTTTTTTAATTTTCTTTAATTCATAGAAGCTTGAATAACTATGATATTACCAGCACTTGCTCATAATGATTAGATCTCTGTGTGAAAAAAGTTTTAAAGAGTTTGGATGCTGCACTTTAAAGATATAAAAAATTAGGGTTATGTTTTTTAAAAAATCACCACGTCAACACCGTTCAAGATATCCCAAATCCGCTCGCAATTTAACATCTTCAGAATCTTCTCTTCATGTTAAAAAAGTTTGGTGTGAATACCTTGTTATTCTTAGAAGGAGTGTGAATTTGTTTACAGCCTGATTTTTCCAAAAATCCACATTCAAATCAAAATAGCCGGCTTCCTGTTGGTCTTAGCTAATGAGTTTGATTTAGAAAGTTGTCCAGATTGATGAGAACAATATATGTACAGAGTTTGGTGACTGTAGGAAAAACTAACCCCCCAACTTTTGTCAAAAGATGGCGCTATAGAGTGCCTGCTCCACGCCCATTTATGACCTTTTGCCAGTGTCTAACTATCATTAATATTGATGTGTGTGTTGAGTTTCATGAAATTCTTAACATGTTATCTGCTTCGAAAAGACAGGAATCTAATTTTAAAGTTTAACACGTTGCCATGGCAACAGCATTTGATTTATCATCGTACCCTTTACATATTCTTATCGGCCGTGTTTTGACATTATTTTGATGAAGTTTGAAGAAAATCAAGTAAAATTAAGAGGCTGATTTCAACGCATTTTGAAAATGACACGCTTCCTGCTACCAGTTGGTGGCGCTATAACTTTGACTCATAATAGTCACATTTATGGAATCGGCATCATACAACGAACAATCTGGTGAAGTTTCATCAGAATCAGGCAATGTGTGCAACAGTTATTAGACACTTCCTGTTTCTCATTTCTCGCCATAACTTTGTCGCCTTGCCACGGCCAAACCGTTCGAGATATCAAAAATCCCCTCGCAATTTAGCGTCCCCAATGTCTTGAGATCATGCTGACCGAGTTTGGTGACAATCGTATGGAAATCCTGGGAGGAGTACGTTAAATTCCAGAGCATGCGCTTTTTAAACAGCCCTAAATATCTCACTTCCTGTTGCGTTAAGATAATGACATAGAGTACAAAAGTTGTTCAGCTCAATGAGTTCTATATGTGTACCGAGTTTCATATGTGTACGTTCAAGTATGTGTGCTATATGGCCCTAAAAATTCCAGGGGGCGCTGTAGAGTCCCCTTGCCACGCCCCGGTACCAGCCTCTGTGACGTCCTGATGGCCGCAGATTCCGACATGTGTGCAAATTTTCAAGAGTTTTTGAGCATGTTAACACCCCCTTAAGTGCCCGGAAGGTTAACAAAAAAAAAAAAAAAAAAAATAAGAATCCTTAGGAAAACAAGAGGGCCTTCGCCCATTCTGGGCTCGGGCCCTAATTAAAGCTGCAAGCAGCGTTGACCGGGCCCTCGCCGTCTGGCAGTTGCCATCACGATAGCATCAGGAAAACGGTGCCCAGTTTGCACATGCATTCACAATAACCCTTTGGACTAACCCTAACTGTCTCTCCTCCTGTCTGACTCTTTCTCTTACCACCCATCCCACCTCCTTACACTCAGCCACTTACCACACAAACACACACATAGAGTGCAGAGCAGAGTGAGATCAGATTTGTTTTTTAATTTTCTTTCATTCGTGGAGTTTTGTATAATTATGAAATGAACTGTGTTTAATCAGAATGAATAGTTATTTGTATGAAAAAAAGTTTCAAAGAGTTAGGATGCTGCACTTTAAATATATAATAAATCATTGAAAATTGAAAATGGAAAATAAAATTCTAGGCACGCTATCTGCCTCAAAAACACAGGAAACAAATATTTGAATGTATTTTGTATTTTTATTTATTTGCCATGGCAACAGCATTTGATGCATCAGGGACGCCTTTACAGACTCTCATCGGCCGTGTTTTTACATCATTCTGATGAAGTTTGAATAAAATCGAGTACAAATATATTGTTCGTTGTTCGTTCGTGTGTTAGTTCATTAACCAATGTTAACAAAAGAGACCCTATTTTAAATAGTTACCATGTTTTATGATCTACATCCATTTTTAAATATTATTTTAATGATATATAAGCATCTGTGAAATAATTATAAACAAATATATTAAAAATAAATACATATTAACTTAGTTGATGTATTTGTTTCTCATTCTAATTAAGTGAACTGAGCAGTATAGTGTCATACTTATAAGATTTTTTATTCTATCAGTGAGATTGTATATATGTATATAAATCATATAATTTTTCCTTAAAAGATTAAAAAAAGATTTTAATGCTCTTTAAGCACCTATACAAAATAATTATGTAAAAGTACACTGACAGTACAGTCTATATCAACTGATTCTATGGATTATTTTCATTCTTATACACTGAGAATGAGCTAAATAGCATTAGAGGTCAAACGATTCCTTATCTTATGAGGACCTCTAGTGTTCATCCCTGGTATTAGAGCTTTAATCTGACAAATTTATGTGACACTTTTAATGTTTTTGGGGCCTCTGAGCATGATAACATTTTGAAACTACACGTATTTCCTAAGAATTTCTTGTTCTTTATATGTAAAAAGTTTTGATGAGTTAGAATAATGCAATTTAAAGATATATGAAAATAACTCTTCATCTTTTTTATTGTTACTTTCATAAATCACCACATCAACACCGTTCAAGATGTCCCAAAGCCGTTCACAATTTAACATCTTCAGTATCTTGGCATCATGTTGACAAAGTTTGGTGTGAACTGTCTGATTCTGCTATGAGTGATATGAATTTATTCACAGCTATATTTAAAAACACAGGAAACAAATGTTAAAGTTTGACATGTTGCCATGGCAACAGCATTTGATGTATCAAGGACCCCTTCACAGATTCTCATCGGCCGTGTTTTGATATTATTCTGATGAAGTTTGAAGCAAATTGAGTAAAATTAAGAGGTTGATTTAAAAGCGTTTTGCAAGCAACACACTTCCTGCTGCCAGTTGGTGGCGCTATAACTTTGACTCATAATAGTCACATCTCTGTGATCGGTATCATACGACGAACAAACTGCTTAAGTTTGGTCAAAATCAGATAAAGTGTGTCAAAATTATTAGACATTTCCTGTTTCTCATTTCTCGCCATAATTTGTCGCCCTGCCAAGGCCAAACCGTTCGAGATACCAAAAATCCCCTGGCAATTTTGCATTCCCAATATCTTGAGATCATGCTGACCGAGTTTGGTGGCCATCGGTGGAAAGGTCTAGGAGGAGTATTTCAAATTCCACAGCTTGATTTTTCCAAAAATCCATATTTAAATAAAAATAGCTGACTTCCTGTTGGTCGTAGCTAATGGGTGTAAATTAGAAAGTTGTCCGGCTTGATGAGTCCAATATATGTACCGAGTTTGGTGACTGTAGGACAAAGTAACCCCCCAACTTTTGTCAAAAGGTGGCGCTATGGAGCGCCTGCTCCACGCCCATTTATGGGCTTTTATCAGTGTTTAACTGTCATTAATACAGATGTGTGTGTTGAGTTTCATGAAATTCTAAGCATTTTAAGTGGCTCAAAAACACAAAAAACTAAAGTTAAAGTTTGACACGTTGCCATGGCAACATGATAAAAGTTATGGATAACGCCCTTCACAGATTCTTATCGGTCGTGTTTTGACATTATTGGGATGAAGTTTGAAGCAAATTGAGTAAAATTAAGAGGCTGAGTTTAAAGCGTTTCAAAAACGTCACGCTTTCTGCTGCCAGTTGGTGGCGCTATAACTTTGACTCATAATAGTCCCATCTCTGTGATCGGCATCAGACGATGAACAAACTGCTGAAGTTTGGTCAAAATCAGACAAAGTATGTCAAAGTTATTAGGCACTTCCTGTTTCTCATTTCTCGCCATAAATTTGTCGCCCCGTCACGGTCAAACCGTTCGAGATATCAAAAATCCCCTGGCAATTTTGCGTCCCCAATGTCTTGAGATCATGCTGACCGAGTTTGGTGGCCATCGGTGGAAAGGCCTAGTAGGAGTATTTCAAATTCCATTGCATGCACTTTTTAGACATCCCTGAATAGCCGACTTCCTGTTTGGCGAAGCACGGACTATGAGTGTGAAATTTGTTCGGCCCGATGAGGTCTATATGTGTATGAATTTTGGTGACTGTAGGTCAACCGTTGTGCGCTCCAGAGCCCTTCAAAAGTCGCAATTTTTAACGCTGTGCCATGCCCCCCCCAGGTGACCCCCCCATGTCAAAGTCTGTCCGGCCCTGATGGCCGCAGGTTCCAATGTTTGTGCAAAGTTTCAAGAGTTTTCGTGTATGTTAAGGCCCCCGAAATCCCCCAAAACATTGAAAAAAAAATAATAATAATAATAATAATAATAATCCTTAGAAAAACAATAGGGCCTTCGCCCTTTTGGGCTCGGGCCCTAATTAAAGCTGCAAGCAGCGATGAACGGGCCCTCGCACCCGGGCTCACCGCCGACCGGTGGCTTTAGGAAAACAGCAAACGGTGGGCAGTATGCTTTTAATACAGTAAATATATGAGAAATATGTCATAAGTCATTTAAATGTGCCAAACTTCCCATTGGCAGCTGGTGGCGCTATGCCTATAAATGGCATGTAGATGTGTTCAGGCCAGCACTATTATCAAACATATGAAGTTTGGTGCAGATTGACCTTGGTATGTTTGAGTTAGTGAAAGATATGATATATCTTGGTGTCAACAGGTGGCGCTATGATGATATCTGAATATTGGCCTTTAGGTGTCTTCAGGCCAGGACTCTTACCAAACCTCTGAAGTTTGAGGCAGATCAGACATTTTATGGCTGAGTTATTACACCTATGTCCATGGCAAAACATCAAACTTTGTCAGGCCGCCACGGACACGCCCTTTACTGAAACTCAAGATCTTCACAATTTAACATCTCTAAGGCCTCTAGATCAGACTGACCAAATATAATGTTGATTTCATTAAATGTCTAGGAGGAGTTTGCTATAAACCTAATCCCCTGCAAGGACTTCAGATAATGCCAACTGTGAACCAAATGTGAACATTTTCCCTATATTCTGATGATGATGATAAGAACATGTAATTCATGATGATAACAAAATGTTATTATTGCTTGCATTACATTCACCACTTCTGCTTAAATCGTTACCTATCTGTACAATTTGTATGTGGATATTGCTTTGCTGGTGACTCCTGTTATAAGACATCACTCTTAAGCGCTACATAACTAAGAATCAATAAGGAAAACGGTGCACAGTTGGCAAATGCATTCACAGTAACCCTCTGCTAGTTTGGATTTTAAGTTTACTGAATTGAAAGGGTTACACTTTAAAATCAACACAGAGACACATACACACAATATATAAAATGTTGCCATCCAGTTTCATTTGTTAACATTAACTATATTAGTTAACATGAACAATAATTAAATAGCATTTATTAATGTTAATTAATATTAAGCTAAAAAAAAGTATTCATATATTGTTTAAAGGTAAATTAGTTTATGTACTGTGAATTAACATGAACATGAACACAGTTCATGTGGGTGTACAGCAATACACAAAGTGCTCTATAAACGCTTAATTCTTTCAAAATATCTTTAAAAATCAAGTTGAGTGTTTTAATGGGGCGATATATATATAACTGATCTTAAAATGATGGTTTTCGGATGTTTTGAACAGATAACAGCAAAGTTTGTTTTGTTGTCAAAGTTTGTCTTGAAATTTTTAATTATTATAATTTTATATTCAATAAATAACACTATGAAAATATTGTCTACAATGAAGATTATTCACTCATGCTTAAAAGTTGTATTTTTCTTAATCTTTTGCTATGTGACTGAATAGGACAAGTTCATGGTACAGTTCAGTAAAAATAAATAAAAAACAACAACTGCAACAACTGCAAAATACAAACAATGAAAGATTTAATGACCCTTTATATTTTCTCAAAATATCAGACATATTTATGTCGATTACGCTACAGCAATGTTCATCTTCCTCAAAGATGGTCTTAAGCAAAACAGCATGTTCCACTGGTCTCTCTCCCTTACACCCCTCCCCCCTTCAGTCACTCTTCAGTGACTCAATGGTGACTGAACACAGACAGGCACAGGCAGAGTGACAGCAGGTTTCTAATTTCTTTTTTTAATTTTCTTTAATTCATAGAAGCTTGTATAAAATTGATATTTACACCACTTGCTCAGAATGATAAGATCTCTGTGTGAAAAAAGTTGTAAAGAGTTTGGATGCTGCACTTTAAAGATATAAAAAAATTACGGTTATGTTTTTTACTACATCTTTAAAAAATCACCACGTCAACACCGTTCAAGATATCCCAAATTCGCTCGCAATTTAACATCTTCAGAATCTTCTCTTCATGTTAAAAAAAGTTTGGTGTGAATACCTTATTTTTCTTAGAAGGAGTGTGAATTTGTTTACAGCCTGATTTTTCCAAAAATCCACATTCAAATCAAAATAGCCGGCTTCCTGTTGGTCTTAGCTAATGAGTTTGATTTAGAAAGTTGTCCAGATTGATGAGAACAATATATGTACAGAGTTTGGTGACTGTAGGAAAAACTAACCCCCCAACTTTTGTCAAAAGATGGCGCTATAGAGTGCCTGCTCCACGCCCATTTATGACCTTTTGCCAGTGTCTAACTATCATTAATATTGACGTGTGTGTTGAGTTTCATGAAATTCTAAGCATGTTATCTGCCTCGAAAAGACAGGAATCAAATTTTAAAGTTTGACATGTTGCCATGGCAACAGCATTTGATTTATCATCGACCCCTTTACATATTCTCATCGGCCGTGTTTTGACATTATTTTGATGAAGTTTGAAGAAAATCAAGTAAAATTAAGAGGCTGATTTCAAAGGATTTTGAAAATGACACGCTTCCTGCTGTCAGTTGGTGGCGCTATAACTTTGACTCATAATAGTCACATTTATGGAATCGGCATCATACAACGAACAAACTGGTGAAGTTTCATAAGAATCAAGCAATGTGTGCAACAGTAATTAGACACTTCCTGTTTCTCATTTCTCGCCATAACTTTGTCGCCTTGCCACGGCCAAACCGTTCGAGATATCAAAAATCTCCTCGCAATTTAGCGTCCCCAATGTCTTGAGATCATGCTGACCGAGTTTGGTGACAATCCTATGGAAACCCTGGGAGGAGTACGTTAAATTCCAGAGCATGCGCTTTTTAAACAGCCCTAAATATCTCACTTCCTGTTGCGTTCAGCCCATGACATAGAGTACAAAAGTTGTTTGGCTCAGTGAGATCTATATGTGTACCGACTTTCATATCAATACGTGCAAGTATGTGTGCGCAGTACATCAAGTTTTCAAACTGTGTTCCAGGGGGCGCTGTAGAGGCCCTGAACAACGCCCGGGTCCCAGCCTCTGTGGCGTCCTGATGGCCGCAGATTCCGACGTGTGTGCAAATTTTCAAGAGTTTTTGAGTATGTTAAGGCCCCCAAAAGTGCCCAGAAGGTTTAAAAAAATAAAAAAAAAAAAAAAAATTAAAGCTGCAAGCAGCGTTGACCGGGCCCTCGCCGTCTGGCAGTCGCCATCCCGATAGCATCAGGAAAACGGTGCCCAGTTGGCACATGCATTCACAATAACCCTTTGGACTAACCCTAACTGTCTCTCCTCCTGTCTGACTCTTTCTCTTACCACCCATCCCACCTCCTTACACTCAGCCACTTACCACACAAACACACACATAGAGTGCAGAGCAGAGTGAGATCAGATTTGTTTTTTAATTTTCTTTCATTCGTGGAGTTTTGTATAATTATGAAATGAACTGTGTTTAATCAGAATGAATAGTTATTTGTATGAAAAAAGTTTCAAAGAGTTAGGATGCTGCACTTTAAATATACAATAAATCATTGAAAATTGAAAATGGAAAATAAAATTCTAGGCACGCTATCTGCCTCAAAAACACAGGAAACAAATATTTGAATGTATTTTGTATTTTTATTTATTTGCCATGGCAACAGCATTTGATGCATCAGGGACGCCTTTACAGACTCTCATCGGCCGTGTTTTTACATCATTCTGATGAAGTTTGAAGAAAATCGAGTACAAATACATTGTTCGTTGTTCGTTCGTGTGTTAGTTCATTAACCAATGTTAACAAAAGAGACCCTATTTTAAATAGTTACCATGTTTTATGATCTACATCCATTTTTAAATATTATTTTAATGATCTATAAGCATCTGTGAAATAATTATAAACAAATATATTAAAAATAAATACATATTAACTTAGTTGATGTATTTGTTTCTCATTCTAATTAAGTGAACTGAGCAGCATAGTGTCATACTTCTAAGATTTTTTATTCTATCAGTGAGATTGTATATATGTATATAAATCATATAATTTTTCCTTAAAAGATTAAAAAAAGATTTTAATGCTCTTTAAGCACCTATACAAAATAATTATGTAAAAGTACACTGACAGTACAGTCTATATCAACTGATTCTATGGATTATTTTCATTCTTATACACTGAGAATGAGCTAAATAGCATTAGAGGTCAAACGATTCCTTATCTTATGAGGACCTCTAGTGTTCATCCCTGGTATTAGAGCTTTAATCTGACAAATTTATGTGACACTTTTAATGTTTTTGGGGCCTCTGAGCATGATAACATTTTGAAACTACACGTATTTCCTAAGAATTTCTTGTTCTTTATATGTAAAAAGTTTTGATGAGTTAGAATAATGCAATTTAAAGATATATGAAAATAACTCTTCATCTTTTTTATTGTTACTTTCATAAATCACCACATCAACACCGTTCAAGATGTCCCAAAGCCATTCACAATTTAACATCTTCAGTATCTTGGCATCATGTTGACAAAGTTTGGTGTGAACTGTCTGATTCTGCTATGAGTTATATGAATTTATTCACAACTATATTTAAACACAGGAAACAAATGTTAAAGTTTGACATGTTGCCATGGCAACAGCATTTGATGTATCAAGGACCCCTTCACAGATTCTCATCGGCCGTGTTTTGATATTATTCTGATGAAGTTTGAAGCAAATTGAGTAAAATTAAGAGGTTGATTTAAAAGCGTTTTGCAAGCAACACACTTCCTGCTGCCAGTTGGTGGCGCTATAACTTAGACTCATAATAGTCACATCTCTGTGATCGGTATCATACGACGAACAAACTGCTTAAGTTTGGTCAAAATCAGATAAAGTGTGTCAAAATTATTAGACATTTCCTGTTTCTCATTTCTCGCCATAATTTGTCGCCCTGCCACGGCCAAACCGTTCGAGATACCAAAAATCCCCTGGCAATTTTGCATTCCCAATATCTTGAGATCATGCTGACCGAGTTTGGTGGCCATCGGTGGAAAGGTCTAGGAGGAGTATTTCAAATTCCACAGCTTGATTTTTCCAAAAATCCATATTTAAATAAAAATAGCTGACTTCCTGTTGGTCGTAGCTAATGGGTGTAAATTAGAAAGTTGTCCGGCTTGATGAGTCCAATATATGTACCGAGTTTGGTGACTGTAGGACAAAGTAACCCCCCAACTTTTGTCAAAAGGTGGCGCTATGGAGCGCCTGCTCCACGCCCATTTATGGGCTTTTATCAGTGTTTAACTGTCATTAATACAGATGTGTGTGTTGAGTTTCATGAAATTCTAAGCATTTTAAGTGGCTCAAAAACACAAAAAACTAAAGTTAAAGTTTGACACGTTGCCATGGCAACATGATAAAAGTTATGGATAACGCCCTTCACAGATTCTTATCGGTCGTGTTTTGACATTATTGGGATGAAATTTGAAGCAAATTGAGTAAAATTAAGAGGCTGAGTTTAAAGCGTTTCAAAAACGACACGCTTTCTGCTGCCAGTTGGTGGCGCTATAACTTTGACTCATAATAGTCACATCTCTGTGATCGGCATCAGACGATGAACAAACTGCTGAAGTTTGGTCAAAATCAGACAAAGTATGTCAAAGTTATTAGGCACTTCCTGTTTCTCATTTCTCGCCATAAATTTGTCGCCCCGTCACGGTCAAACCGTTCGAGATATCAAAAATCCCCTGGCAATTTTGCGTCCCCAATGTCTTGAGATCATGCTGACCGAGTTTGGTGGCCATCAGTGGAAAGGCCTAGTAGGAGTATTTCAAATTCCATTGCATGCACTTTTTAGACATCCCTGAATAGCCGACTTCCTGTTTGGCGAAGCACGGACTATGAGTGTGAAATTTGTTCGGCCCGATGAGCTCTATATGTGTATGAATTTTGGTGACTGTAGGTCAACCGTTGTGCGCTCCAGAGCCCTTCAAAAGTCGCAATTTTTAACGCTGTGCCATGCCCCCCCCAGGTGACCCCCCCATGTCAAAGTCTGTCCGGCCCTGATGGCCGCAGGTTCCAATGTGTGTGCAAAGTTTCAAGAGTTTTCGTGTATGTTAAGGCCCCCGAAATCCCCCAAAACATTGAAAAAAAAATAATAATAATAATAATAATAATAATAATAATCCTTAGAAAAACAATAGGGCCTTCGCCCTTTTGGGCTCGGGCCCTAATTAAAGCTGCAAGCAGCGATGAACGGGCCCTCGCACCCGGGCTCACCGCCGACCGGTTGCTTTAGGAAAACAGCAAACGGTGGGCAGTATGCTTTTAATACAGTAAATATATGAGAAATATGTCATAAGTCATTTAAATGTGCCAAACTTCCCATTGGCAGCTGGTGGCGCTATGCCTATAAATGATTATTTGCATGTAGATGTGTTCAGGCCAGCACTATTATCAAACATATGAAGTTTGGTGCAGATTGACCTTGGTATGTTTGAGTTAGTGAAAGATATGATATATCCTGGTGTCAACAGGTGGCGCTATGATAATATCTGAATATTGGCCTTTAGGTGTCTTCAGGCCAGGACTCTTACCAAACCTGTGAAGTTTGAGGCAGATCAGACATTTTATGGCTGAGTTATTACACCTATGTCCATGGCGAAACATCAAACTTTGTCAGGCCGCCACGGACACGCCCTATAACGAAAACTCAAGATCTTCACAATTTAACATCTCTAAGGCCTCTAGATCAGACTGACCAAATATAATGTTGATTTCATTAAATGTCTAGGAGGAGTTTGCTATAAACCTAATCCCCTGCAAGGACTTCAGATAATGCCAACTGTGAACCAAATGTGAACATTTTCCCTATATTCTGATGATGATGATGATAAGAACATGTAATTCATGATGATAACAAAATGTTATTATTGCTTGCATTACATTCACCACTTCTGCTTAAATCGTTACCTATCTGTACAATTTGAATGTGGATATTGCTTTGCTGGTGACTCCTGTTATAAGACATCACTCTTAAGCGCTACATAACTAAGAATCAATTAGGAAAACGGTGCACAGTTGGCAAATGCATTCACAGTAACCCTCTGCTAGTTTGGATTTTAAGTTTACTGAATTGAAAGGGTTACACTTTAAAATCAACACAGAGACACATACACACAATATATAAAATGTTGCCATCCAGTTTCATTTGTTAACATTAACTATATTAGTTAACATGAACAATAATTAAATAGCATTTATTAATGTTAATTAATATTAAGCTAAAAAAAAAGTATTCATATATTGTTTAAAGGTAAATTAGTATCTTTTAGTTTATGTACTGTGAATTAACATGAACATGAACACAGTTCATGTGGGTGTACAGCAATACACAATAAAGTGCTCTATAAACGCTTAATTCTTTCAAAATATCTTTAAAAATCAAGTTGAGTGTTTTAATGGGGCGATATATATATAACTGATCTTCAAATGATGGTTTTCGGATGTTTTGAACAGATAACAGCAAAGTTTGTTTTGTTGTCAAAGTTTGTCTTGAAATTTTTAATTATTATAATTTTATATTCAATAAATAACACTATGAAAATATTGTCTACAATGAAGATTATTCACTCATGCTTTAAAGTTGTATTTTTCTTAATCTTTTGCTATGTGACTGAATAGGACAAGTTCATGGTACAGTTCAGTAAAAATAAATAAAAAACAACAACTGCAAAATACAAACAATGAAAGATTTAATGACCCTTTATATTTTCTCAAAGTATCAGACATATTTATGTCGATTACGCTACAGCAATGTGCATCTTCCTCAAAGATGGTCTTAAGCAAAACAGCATGTTCCACTGGTCTCTCTCCCTTACACCCCTCCCCCCTTCAGTCACTCTTCAGTGACTCAATGGTGACTGAACACAGACAGGCACAGGCAGAGTGACAGCAGGTTTCTAATTTCTTTTTTTAATTTTCTTTAATTCATAGAAGCTTGTATAAAATTGATATTTACACCACTTGCTCAGAATGATAAGATCTCTGTGTGAAAAAAGTTGTAAAGAGTTTGGAGGCTGCACTTTAAAGATATAAAAAAATTACGGTTATGTTTTTTACTACATCTTTAAAAAATCACCACGTCAACACCGTTCAAGATATCCCAAATTCGCTCGCAATTTAACATCTTCAGAATCTTCTCTTCATGTTAAAAAAGTTTGGTGTGAATACCTTATTTTTCTTAGAAGGAGTGTGAATTTGTTTACAGCCTGATTTTTCCAAAAATCCACATTCAAATCAAAATAGCCGGCTTCCTGTTGGTCTTAGCTAATGAGTTTGATTTAGAAAGTTGTCCAGATTGATGAGAACAATATATGTACAGAGTTTGATGACTGTAGGAAAAACTAACCCCCCAACTTTTGTCAAAAGATGGCGCTATAGAGTGCCTGCTCCACGCCCATTTATGACCTTTTGCCAGTGTCTAACTATCATTAATATTGACGTGTGTGTTGAGTTTCATGAAATTCTAAGCATGTTATCTGCCTCGAAAAGACAGGAATCTAATTTTAAAGTTTGACACGTTGCCATGGCAACAGCATTTGATTTATCATCGACCCCTTTACATATTCTCATCGGCCGTGTTTTGACATGATTTTGATGAAGTTTGAAGAAAATCAAGTAAAATTAAGAGGCTGATTTCAAAGGATTTTGAAAATGACACGTTTCCTGCTGCCAGTTGGTGGCGCTATAACTTTGACTCATAATAGTCACATTTATGGAAGCGGCATCATACAACAAACAAACTGGTGAAGTTTCATAAGAATCAAGCAATGTGTGCAACAGTAATTAGACACTTCCTGTTTCTCATTTCTCGCCATAACTTTGTCGCCTTGCCACGGCCAAACCGTTCGAGATATCAAAAATCTCCTCGCAATTTAGCGTCCCCAATGTCTTGAGATCATGCTGACCGAGTTTGGTGACAATCCTCTGGAAACCCTGGGAGGAGTACGTTAAATTCCAGAGCATGCGCTTTTTAAACAGCCCTAAATATCTCACTTCCTGTTGCGTTCAGCCCATGACATAGAGTACAAAAGTTGTTTGGCTCAGTGAGATCTATATGTGTACCGAGTTTCATATCAGTACGTGCAAGTATGTGTGCGCAGTACATCAAGTTTTCAAACTGTGTTCCAGGGGGCGCTGTAGAGGCCCTGAACCACGCCCGGGTCCCAGCCTCTGTGGCGTCCTGATGGCCGCAGATTCCGACGTGTGTGCAAATTTTCAAGAGTTTTTGAGTATGTTAAGGCCCCCAAAAGTGCCCAGAAGGTTTAAAAAAAAAAAAAAAAAAAAAAAATAAGAACCCTTAGAAGAACAATAGGGCCTTCGCCCTTTTGGGCTCGGGCCCTAATAAGAACCCTTAGAAGAACAATAGGGCCTTCGCCCTTTTGGGCTCGGGCCCTAATTAAAGCTGCGAGCAGCGATGAACGGGCCCTCGCACCCGGGCTCACCGCCGACCGGTGGCTTCAGGAAAACAGCAATCGGTGGGCAGTATGCTTTTAATACAGTAAATATAGAAAAAATATGTCATAAGTCATTTAAATGTGCCAAAATTGCTGCTGCCAGCTGGTGGCGCTATGCCTATAACTGATTATTGACATGTAGATGTGTTCAGGCCAGCACTATTATCAAACATATGAAGTTTGGTGCAGATTGACCTTGGTGTGTTTGAGTTAGTGAAATATATGAGATATCCTGCTGCCAACAGGTGGCGCTATGATAATATCTGAATATTGGTCTTTAGGTGTCTTCAGGCCAGGACTCTTACCAAACCTGTGAATTTTGTGGCAGATCAGACATTTTCAGGCTAAGTTATAACCACTTCTATGTCTATGCAGAAACATCAAACTTTGTCAGGCCACCACGGACATGCCCTTTAATGAAAACTCAAGATCTTCACAATTTAACATCTCTAAGGCCTCAAGATCAGACTGACCAAATATAATGTTGATTTAATTAAATGCAATCAATGCAAGGACTTCAGATAGATGCCAACTGTGAACCAGTATGCTACAAATAAGAACATGTAATTCATGATGATAGCAAAATGTTATTATTGCTTCCTTTATATCCACCACTTCTGCTTAAATGTCATTGTTACCTATCTGTACAATTTTTGTATAATATATTTTTGTATAAAATCAATTGTTGTCATAACTAAGAATCAATAAGGAAGACGGTGCCCAGTTGGCACATGCATTCACAGTAACCATCTGCTAGTTTGGATTTTAAGTTTACAGAATTGAAAGGGTTACACTTTAAAATCAACACACAGACACATACACACAAAATATAAAATGTTGCCATCCAGTTTCATTTGTTAAAATTAACTATATCAGTTAACATGACCAATAAATAAATAGCATTTATTAATGTTAATTAATATTAAGCTAAAAAAAGTATTCATATAAAGTTTATGTACTGTGAATTAACATGAACATGAACACAGTTCATGTGGGTGTACAGCAATACACAATAAAGTGCTCTATAAACGCTTCATTCTTTCAAAATATCTTTAAAAATCAAGTTGAGTATTTTAACGGGGTGATACATATATATAACTGATCTTAAAATTATGGTTTTCAGATGTTTTGAAGAGATAACAGTAACGTTTGTTTTGTTGTCAAAGTTTGTCTTAATTTTTTATTATTATTATTTTATATTCAATAAATAACACTATGTAAATATTGTCTATCAATGAAGATAAATTGATCATGCTAAAAAGTTGTATTTTTCTTAATCTTTTGCTATGTGACTGAATAGGACAAGTTCATGGTACAGTTAAGTAAAAAATAAATAAAAAACAACAACTGCAAAAAATGAACAATGAAAGACTTAGTGACCCTTTATATTTTCTCAAAATATCAGACTCTCAAAGATCAGACATATTTATGTAATTACACTACATACAGTATGTGCATTTTGTTCAAAGATGGTCTGTAGGATGGCTCTCTACTCTGTCACCCTCTCTGCCTCTCACCCCTCCCCCCTGCAATAATGAGCTTCTCTGTGCCTGACTGAACGCACACACATACTGTAGAGACATTCACCAGAGTGACAGCAGGTTTCTGAGTTCTTTTTTAAATTTTCTTTAATTCATAGAAGCTTGTATACATTTTTTATTTCCAGCACTTGCTCAAAATGATTAGATCTCTGTGTGAAAAAAGTTTTAAAGAGTTTGGATGCTGCACTTTAAAGATATAAAAATATTTTTTACTATATCTTTAAAAAATCACCACGTCCACACCGTTCAAGATATCCAAAATCCGGTCGCAATTTAACATCTTCAGAATATTCTCTTCATGTTAAAAAAGTTTGGTGTGAACAGCTGGTTGTTCTTAGAAGTAGTGTGCATTTGTTTACAGCCTGATTTTTCCAAAAATCCACATTCAAATCAAAATAGCCGGCTTCCTGTTGGTCTCAGCTAATGAGTTTGATTTAGAAAGTTGTCCAAATTGATGAGATTTATATATATACAGAGTTTAGTGACTGTAGGAAAAACTAACCCCCCAACTTTTGTCAAAAGATGGCGCTATAGAGTGCCTGCTCCACGCCCATTTATGACCTTTTGCCAGTGTCTAACTATCATAAATATTGATGTGTGTGTTGAGTTTCATGAAATTCTAAGCATGTTAACTGCCTCGAAAAGACAGGAATCTAATTTTAAAGTTTGACATGTTGCCATGGCAACAGCATTCGATTTATCATCGACCCCTTTACATATTCTTATCGGCCGTGTTTTGACATGATTTTGATGAAGTTTAAAGAAAATCGAGTAAAATTAAGAGGCTGATATCAAAGCATTTTGAAAATGACACACTTCCTGCTGCCAGTTGGTGGCGCTATAACTTTGACTCATAATAGTCACATTTATGGAATCGGCATCATACAACGAACAAACTGGTGAAGTTTCATCAGAATCAGGCAATGTGGTCAACAGTTATTAGACACTTCCTGTTTCTCATTTCTCGCCATAACTTTGTCGCCTTGCCACGGCCAAACCGTTCGAGATATCAAAAATCTCCTCGCAATTTAGCGTCCCCAATGTCTTGAGATCATGCTGACCGAGTTTGGTGACAATCCCATGGAATTCCTGGGAGGAGTACGTTAAATTCCAGAGCATGCGCTTTTTAAACAGCCCTAAATATCTCACTTCCTGTTGCGTGGAGCCCATGACATAGAGTACAAAAGTTGTTTGGCTCAGTGAGATCTATATGTGTACCGAGTTTCATATCAATACATGCAAGTATGTGTGCGCAGTACATCAAGTTTTCAAACTGTGTTCCAGGGGGCGCTGTAGAGGCCCTGAACCACGCCCGGGTCCCAGCCTCTTTGGCGTCCTGATGGCCGCAGATTCCGACGTGTGTGCAAATTTTCAAGAGTTTTTGAGTATGTTAAGGCCCCCAAAAGTGCCCGGAAGGTTGAAAAAAAGAAAAAAAAAAAAAAAAAAAAAAATAATAACCCTTAGAAGAACAATAGGGCCTTCGCCCTTTTGGGCTCGGGCCCTAATAATAATAAACGGAGCAATTCCAATAGGGTCCTCGCACTGTAGTGCTCGGGCCCTAATAAGACAAAAATGCTGAGTAATAAAATTTAGCTGGGCAGGGAAAACACTTATACACACTTTTAGAAAAGCAGATGAATTTGTTCTTTCAGAATTCGTGTGTAACGCTCCTAACATGCCATTTCTGCATCATACGAGTCTGTTTTTACTGTACTTTCCACTGCTTGATTGAACGTCCATACAGCAAAGGCACTTCAGCTCTGTGCTCATATCATAATCCTTTTACGCCAATAAAAGAGCTGAAGAGCGAGTAATCAATATTTCATGCCCTGTTAACTGTATTTTACGGTTTTGTCAGATTTTTTGACACTGAACTGAGTAAAAAAAAAAACTGCTGAAGACATCAAAAAAGTTCAGAGACTGTTCAAAATTATGAAGCACAATGTGAATGAGAAATCATGGTTGGATTTTTGGTTTAGCAACTGAAATGTTGTACACAAGTACGCTATTGACAGTTTTTTCCTGTGATGTGAGCTTCATTTGCCCTCAACACACACTGGTATCCCCTCATTCATCAGTTCTCCCTCAGCACTTCATCTCTTCTGCCTGACAGCTTGTATTCCCTGCAAATCCAGTCTTACATAAGCTGTTTTAATGGAGCTTTGCGCTGGTATGACCCCAGACTCATCATCTGTCTTCTGTACTGTACCAGAGCTTTACATTATGCATACAAGCCCCTCAGAGAGCTGCGACACTCATCCTGAGAGGAAGAGATCAGAGACCATCACACAAAGTCAATCCACACAAGACAACAGAGATACATCTAAGATATAGCTGAGATATGGCGGAGATATAGCTGAGATACGGCTGAGATACAGCTGAGATATGGCTAAAATGTAGCTGAGATAGGGCTGAGATATGGCTGAGATACAGCTGAGATATATAGCTGAGACATGGCTGAGATACAGCTGAGATACGGCTGAGATACAGCTGAGATACAGTTGAAATATAGCTGAGATATAGCTGAGATATGGCTGAGATATGGCTGAGACATGGCTGAGATGCAGCTGAGATACGGCTGAGATACAGCTGAGATACAGTTGAAATATAGCTGAGATATAGCTGAGATATGGCTGAGATATGGCTGAGATAGGGCTGAAATAGGGCTGAGATATATAGCTGAGATCTATAGCTGAGATCTGGCTGAGATACAGCTGAGATATGGCTGAGATACAGCTGAGATATAGCTGAAATAAGGCTGATATATAGCTGGAATAGGGCTGATATATAGCTGAAATACGGCTGAGATACGGCTCAGATACAGCTGAGATACAGTTGAAATATACGGCTAAGATGCGGATGAGATATAGCTAAAATACGGCTGAGATATGGCTGAGATATAGCTGAGATATAGCTGAGATTCGGCTGAGATACAGCTGAGATATGGCTAAAATGTAGCTGAGATAGGGCTGAGATATGGCTGAGATATATAGCTGAGACATGGCTGAGATACAGCTGAGATACGGCTGAGATACAGCTGAGATACAGTTGAAATATAGCTGAGATATGGCTGAGATATGGCTGAGAAAGGGCTGAGATACAGCTGAGATATAGCTGAGATATGGCTGAGTATAGGACTGAGATAGGACTGAGATATATAGCTGAGATCTATAGCTGAGATACAGCTGAGATACGGCTGAGATATAGCTGAAATAAGGCTGATATATAGCTGGAATAAGGCTGATATATAGCTGAAATACGGCTGAGATACGGCTCAGATACAGCTGAGATACAGTTGAAATATACGGCTAAGATGCGGATGAGATATAGCTAAAATACGGCTGAGATATGGCTGAGATATAGCTGAGATACAATTGAAATACAGATGAGATACGGCTAAGATATAGCTGAAATACAGGTGAGTTATAGCTGAGATATGACTGAGATAAAGATGAGATACAGCTGAGATATAGCTGAGACATAAATGAGATACGGCTAAAATACAGATAACATACAGATACGACTGAGATATAGCTGAGATATGGCTGAGATACAGTTGAGATACGGCTGAGATATGGCTGAGATACAGCTGAGATATAGATGAGATACGGCTGGGATATAGCGGAGATACAGATCAAATACGGCTGAAATATGGCTGAGATACAGCTGAGATATAGATGAGATAAAGACGAGACACAGCTGAGATACAACTGAGATATTGCTGAGATATAGAGGAGATAAAGATAAGATACGGCTGAGACATAGCTGACATATGGGTGAGATATAGATGAGATACGGCTCAAATCAAATACAGCTGACTAAAAGTAATAAAATTGTAATGATTTCTGAAGGCTCATGTGACACTGAAGACTGAAGTAATGATGCTGAAAAATTAGAACAGATATTCACATAGAAAACTATTTTAAACTAATAACATTCCACAGTATTTACTGTATTTTTGAATAAAGAAATGCAGCCTTGGTGAGCAGAAGGAACTTCTTTCAAAAACATATGAATAAAGACAGATAAAGCAACCAGGTGGATGTGTGTCACTTCAATAGGCAACTGGGTCAGCAGTGTGTGTGTGTGCGTGTATGTCAGCGATCAGTCTTACCTGTGTAAAATACACCAGTGTTCCTGTCATCATTAAACAGGTCACACAATATCAGAATTTTTCCTGATCTACAATATACAGCCTGTGTTTGTAAGGATCAGAAAATTACTGCAACAAACTAAATTATGACTGTAATGACGCACTAACATTATAAGTGGACCTCAAGGGAAAAATAAACACTATAAAAGTTTAATACAGCATCTGTGTCAGCTGTGTTACATGAATCAATCTTATCTGTTTCACTGTAAAGCCTGTCTCTCATACGTCTCTGTGTTCTCGATCAGGGACCGGGGCTCCGCACACATCAGGGGCCCACGTCAGCTTTACAAGCCTAATTAACTAGCCATAAGCACAATAATGACCGTTTCCAACATGTTAGTCTATGCTCAGAAAAAAAAATGAAATTAGCCACAGAGCATGCTGGAGTTCCTGGAGCGTTCCACAGGGATGGATGGGAAAGAAATTGAATTCACAGTCCGTTATCTTTTCATTCCCGGAGCTATGAGTTATATATTCACCATCTCGGCATCTGTGGAGCTTACGCTCATGTACAGGAGATGGATCACTATTAATTAGTGTTCACGCCTGACCTGAGCTGCACTTTAGAGACGCTCGACTGCAAAGTGCAGCATAATAACCGGCTCTAAGAGGCATTCAGACCCGCAGATGACGATCTCAGACGCTGAGAGACATGACGTCATTCATCAGAGACTCGTACACACCTGACTCACTCCTGCTTAAATAACATATACTCTATATACTAGTGTGTGCAGCATCTATTCTCTTTTACAGAAAACTTGATACAACATGATAATACAAGTCAATGTGATTGGCTGATCATGGTGTTAGTGAAATAATAAATGCATATGATGTTCATAACTGGTGTGAAAATTGGTCTGAACGCATTAAACTGGTTAATAAAAATTATTTATAACAAAGCACACAACTCATCTTCAATTCTGGTCACCAAACGTGAAAAACTGATGCAAACGTGGACTGAAATCTGAAAGTTTGTCTGATCCCGTCAAACAGCGGTCGTCTAGACCGAGTCACTTCAATCACTCGTGTCTCATCACTATCTGTCTCTCTGCGTGTGTCGTGTCTTTCTGCAGAGCAAATGGTCTGGAAAATAAGAACCTGTCAGTGGCCATGTCCAATAGATGACGAGCGGCCCGGCCTCTTAATGTGAGAGCAGAAAGAAGAAATGAAGAAATCTAAAGAGTCATCAAAACATCGCTGACATCTGACAGCAGGCCGTCTGAGAGTCTTTTCATTGCAGGCAAATGAATGAATGCACAAACACTATCAGCAGACCAGATTAACGGATGAAGAACGTGTTCTGATGGCTGATGTGTTGAAGGATGTTCACACTGCTCTCTTCGGAGTTTGTGAGTAAATGATGACAGAATGTACATATTCAGACTTTTAAACTACAATCTGTACTCCTCCATTGTTGGCAAACATGCCGTTACACACACACAAAAAAAAGGAAAAAAAAAAGGAGAATTTGTGGTTTGTGTGTCATTTTACTCCAGAATCTCAAAAATGTGCATGGAAACTCCTTTCTGTCACAGGAGTTTATATGCCGCAATTTAGAATTGATATTCCACAATTCTGAGTTTATATCCTGAAATCCTGAGTTAATATCCTGCAAATTCAAGTTTATAGTAATCAACATTTGAAATGGATAAAAAAAATTGATCAAAGTTTTGGTTTTAGGACTTTGATAAAAGGTTTTGATCCACTTCAGATGTTGGCTAGTGTATATAAGTTTATATCTCAGAATTTTGTGTATATCCCACTATTTTAAACTCATATTCCACAATTCCAAGGTTATATCCCAGAGTTTATATCCCACAATTTTGTTTATATCCCACAGTTCTGCGTTTATATCCCACAATTTTAAGCTCATATCCCACAATTCTGATTTTTTTTTTGCTGCAATTACGAGTTTATATCCAGCAATTCTGTTTATATCCCACAATTCCAAATTTAAATTTTGCAATTCCGAGTTTATATCCCGCAGTTCCAAGTTTATATCCTGCAATTCCGAGTTTATATCCTACAATTCTGTTTATATCCCACAATTCCAAATTTAAATTTTGCAATTCCGAGTTTATATCCCGCAGTTCCAAGTTTATATCCTGCAATTCCGAGTTTATATCCCACAATTCTGTTTATATCCCACAATTTTGAGCTCATATTCCACAATTCCAAATTTAAATTTTGCAATTCCGAGTTTATATCCCGCAGTTCCAAGTTTATATCCTGCAATTCCGAGTTAACATCCTGCAATTCTGAGTTTATATCTTGCAATTCAGAGAATTAATTCCACAATTGAGATTTTATTTCCTGCCATTCTGAATGTATGTCCTGCAATTCTGAGTTTATATCCCACAATTCCAAGTTTATATCTCGCAATTTTGAGCTTATATCCCGCAATTCTGAGTTTATATCTTGCAATTCAGAGATTTAATTCGACAATTCTAAATTTTAATTTCCTGCAATTCTGAATTTATGTCCTGCAATTCAACGTTTATGTCCTTCAATATTTGAGTTTATATCTGGCAAGATGTTTTTTTCAAAAGTGCAAGATGTAAACTCAAAATTGCAACAAAAAAAAAAAAAAAAAAAAAAAAAAAAACTGTCAAAATTGTGTGATAAAAAAAAAAACAATTACATGTGCCAGAAACAAGCTTCCATAAATTTGGCACCAACTGAAGCACGGAAATAATAACAGAAGAAAACTTTCAGACAGCTGCTGCAGACGATAAAAGCTTTGTGCCGAGGGCCTGTGCTGTGTAGTGTGAGAGTGTGTGTGAGAGAAAGAGGTTTGTGTATATGTGTGTGAGGGCAGCACATCACAGAACTCTATGGCACCGTTGGGCCGATGGCGGGTTCTGGCACTGACACGTCCTGCCCTTGGCATTCATCTAAACCACATTACGGGCAAAAACCCAGAAGCACAAAACTCTGATGATGAAGATGCATCTGTTCACCAAACCTGACAGAGAGAAAGGGCTCAAATTTTTCAGTCTAGCCACTGTCTTTTAGTTACGTCCCACATCACAACAAAAGCACACTTGGATGCTTGAACCATGAAGAAAATCAAGGAAACATTAGGAAAATTACAAATTTTCAAGCATCTCAGCTGCAACCAAGTGTCAGTGCAAACAAAGACACACAAAGAACTCTAACTGTCTATATCAAGGTTATTGCTGAATCACAATATACTACACAAATTATTGTTCAGCGTATGAACTTCATGAATGCAACTCATGCATAAAAACAGAATTTATTGTATAACACGGAATATCACAGATTTAGACATGAATCCTGCACATTCTGAAAAATTATTTACCAGAATTTATTTACAAGAAAATTGCAAATACACAATACAGCATTTCTGGAAAAAAAATAAGTGATAATTCTTTCTAAAATCGAATTAATCTTTATAAATTAATTAGACATGATTTAGATTATTAAAATGTAATGAAACTATTAAAATGAATGCAGAAAATTAATAGAAAACAGATTCACAGAATTTGATCTAAATAAAACTGAATTTGAGAAAAATAACAAAACATTTTACAGGGCCTTAAAATGTAACTTTTGTTCAACTTTGCTGTTAAATTGTGTACGTTTCATGATTTTTAATTAATTAGACATGCTTCTTAAATAATCTTTTTATGTAATCATTAAAATAGAGTCTAGAAAAATTCAAAACAGGAAAAACTGAATAAAACAAATTGCATAGGGCCCTATTTACTTTCATTTGTGTCTTTATTTTATTGAATTAGTTTTTTAGTTTGTTACTTGCATGTGTGTTCTTATTAATAAAATAACAAAAATGACTATATCATGATATAAATTGATATTGTGTAATTAAATTATTATATTATGAAATAGGATTTGGCTTTATCCTTTTAGCTCTTATCAAGATGTTGTTTTAAGTTTTTTGAAATAGTATCGGTTCAGTAGTAGTATTGAGATATTTAAGTCAGGTATCGCATCGGAGTCAAAATTTTGGTAACGTGACAACAATATTACATTTATTACAGACTTTCAGTTTGTGTTGGGTGGAAATAATCAAATGTGTTCTTAAATGTAAGTTCTTCAATATTCTACTTTTAAAAAGATAATTAGGACTTTTATTCTTACAATTTTTTTTATCACACAACATTATATACTCAAACTTCTCCATCATCACACTCAGTAAAAATGTCAGTTTCCCTTGTCTCGAGTCTCATTTGCATATTGAATGGCAACTTGCCCAGTGACAGCCAATCCAGAATGGCCTCCAGGTTTGTTTTTCCCAGCAGCCTCAGCGTTTGCACCTGCTGAGGTGAGAGAGCGTCTGTTAGCGTCTGTCAATCTCTGATTCTGACAGAAGCGCCAGAAAGAGCCAGAACAGACAGACGTCAGAATATGAAAGAATATTAAACACTGCAGTGAGCCAGTCTCTCGTGATAAGCACGGCAGTGAACGATCAGGATATTTTCAAAAGAGAGATGTTAAAGGCAGTGTTGGGAAGGTTACTTTGGAAATGTAATAGGTTACAGATTACAAGTTACTTGATTTAAAATGTAATTAGTAGTGTAACTTTTCAATTACTTTATAAAAGTAATGTAACTTATTACTTTTAATTACTTTTCGATTACTTATCTAAATTTCGAATATTTTCAACTGTTATTCATTTTGAAACATTTAAACGAGGCAGAGTTAATCTTACAGTAGCACTCAACATTGATTATTGTCAGACTTTCAAAATCCTTACAGTAAGGGATAATATACATCTTTATTTTGCGGGAACAACTGGCTACATTCTCAACAACATTATCCCACTTATTAAACAACTGCTTCATAGCTTATTTAGATGTTTAGGTCAAAATTATTAAAAAAATACTGATCTGATCTGAAATATTTGAACGCAAAGCTTCCATGAAGAAATCAGTTGCTAGCAAACGGCAAGTTCATTAGACATTTTAGGTATACAGTGCAGTCTTACCAGTTTTATTACACAACATTTCACCACATAAATAATTAAGGAAGTAGTACTAGTTTGTTAGTTATCTTATAATCCATTACAGTGTACAAAAAAAAAAAAAAAAAAAAAAAAATGGCAGCAGCTGTGTTTGTATGAGACAAATTGACAGAATTAAGAAGTTGTCCACATAATATTGAATTAAGCTTTAATAATTTGTTAGCTAACCAAACACAATTATCAAGCATATAATTATCGAATAAGCATGTGTCCTATTCTCTGTCCTAAACTCCTGAAACATTGGTGTCTCATTTTAGAGCAGTCAATGCAATTTATTGAAGAAGTCAATTAAATCTGTAAGTCGGGGTGAGTGTGTGAAAAAATTCAGATGTAATCCCCTTTGTAATCTCTGGCATTTTTCAGAAGTAACTGTAATTTAATTATTTTATTTTTTAGTAACTGTAACTAATTACAGTTACATTTCTTTTGTAATTAAATTACGTAATTCCGTTACATGTAACTAGTTACTTCCCAACACTGGTTAAAGGAATATTCCAGGTTAAACATAACTGACGTAACTCTACGACAGCACCAAGAAAAGCTCATGGTTTGTAAAAATGAACGGAGAGCATTTACTGTAATGCACTTACAATGGAAGTCTATGGAATAAATGTACCGGAGGTTCTAAAAGTAAAAACACTACTCAAGTACTACTCACATGTTAAAAACCTGACACATACAGTAACTAAGTTTTTTTTTTATTATTATTATTAGTTTATTTAACAGGGACAATGCAGTACTGTATAACATTGCTACAATTTCATGCAGCCGATGCTCTACATATAGGCTTTGCAGCCCCAGTCCCTGGTTAGGCTTAGCCCTGATAAAATATACATATAATACAAAACCAAATAAAATAAAATGGAATAAACAGCTGAGACTCTGTACAACCATTAGTGTTCACATATCTGCTTTTGTTTGAACCACTTTTTCAGTTTTGTTTGAAAAATATTCAACTGTGTTTGCATTTTCAATTCAGCTGGCAAGCTGTTCCATAACAATGTACCTTGAACTGAAAATGTAGATTGTGCAAATTTAGTTTTTCTCTGTGTAGTTGCACCTCTTGTAGTGATCCCCTTACTACTCTGTTTTGATATTAATGTGCATATAACTTTTGGCGCAAGATTATTTAAACATTTAAAAAACATTTTAATAAGAGATGAATTTATACAATTTTCAAATCTAAGCAAACTATGTTTTTGTCAAATATTACAGTGATGCCATCTGGTTGGTTTCTTATCCAAAACTTTTAGTGTTTGTTTATATAAGGATCTAACAGGTTTAATAGTCAGTTGAGAAACCTGACTCCAGACAGTCACACAGTAAGATAAGTGTGAAAAAATCATTGCATGCATGTATAACTTGGCTGCTTTCAAAGATATATATGGTCTAATCATGTAAAAACAATTCAGATTTGTTCTGATTGTTCTACACGCAAGTTTATATCCCACAGTTCTGAGTTTATATCTTGGAATTTTGAGTTTATTTCCCACAATTCTGAGTTTGTCTCGCAGTTCCAAGTTTATATCCCACAGTTGTTTATATACGATCCCACAATTCCGAATTTATATACCGTAATTCCAAGTTTATATCCCACAGTTTTGAGTTTATATCTCAGAATTCTGAATTTATATCCCACAGTGTTGTTTTCGTCAAAAATGGCTTGTTGATGACTAAAACATGACGAGACGTGTGTGAGTTTTCGTTGACGAGACGAGAATAGACGAAAATGTTAGTGGGTGGTCCGTCAGACGTTTAAAATGCACGACATTTCTGCTTATTGTGCATGCCAATTAAAACCTAAAAAGTATCTGCCGCTATGGCAAGCCGTTTTAGCATTAAATACTCTTTGCCATACTAGTAGGCTATGGCAAGCCGTTTTAGCATTCTATCCTTGTTTGGTTACGCCCACCACCTGGCGTGCAGCGCACAACGTGCTCAACATGTCACATTGTTGTCATTCAGACAGACAGACAGACAAATGTATGTCTTTTATGTCTAAAACCATTCCTTCATTATTGTAATTATTGGTGAAAATAGTCGATCCGGAAGCTCACATTGTGTTGAACTATAGATCTGCTATTTTCACAACTTATAAGTGACACTACCCAACAGCAAAATACTTACTGACCTACATTAATTTGTTAAAAGACTACTTTTCCCTCTTTTTTTTGACTAAAACTAGACTAAAACTTTTATGACTTTTCATCGACTAAAATTGGACTAAAACTAATAAGCATTTTAGTCCAAAAGACTAAGACTAAGACTAAATCTAAGATGGTTGTCAAAAACAACACTGATATCCCACAGTTTTAAGATCATATTCCACAATTCCAAATTTACATTTTGCACTTCCGAGTTTTTATCTCACAATTCCGAGTTTTTATCCCACAATTCCAAGTTTTTATCCCACAATTCTGAGTTTTTATCCCACAATTCCAAGTTTATATCCCACAATTCCAAGTTTATATCCCACAATTCTGAGTTTATATCTTGCAATTGAGTTTCTCTCGCAAATTCCAAATTTATAACCCACAGTTCTGTTTACATACTGCAATTCCAAATTTAAATCCCGTAATTCCAAGTTTATATCCCACAATTCCAAGATTATATACCACAGTTCTGTATATATCCCACAATTCTGAGTTTATATCCTGCAATTCCAAGTTTACATCCCTTAATTCCAAGTTTATATCCCACAATTCCTAGTTTATATTCCACAATTCCAAGATTATATCCCACAGTTCTGTTTATATCCCACAATTCTGAGTTTATATCCCGCAATTCCAAGATTATATACCACAGTTATTTTTATATACCGCAATTCCAATATTTATATCCCATAATTCTAAATTTATATCCCACAATTCAGAGTTTATATTCCACAGTTCTGTTCATTTACCACAATTCCGAATTTATATCCCATAATTCCAAGTTTATATCCCTCAATTCCAAGTTTATATCCCACAATTCCTAGTTTATATTCCACAATTCCAAGATTATATCACACAGTTCTGTTTATATCCCACAATTTTGAGTTGTATCTTGCAATTCCAAGATATATACCACAGTTCTTTTTATATACCGCAATTCCAAAATTTACATCCCATAATTCTAAATTTATCTAAGTTTATATCTCACAATTCCGAGTTTATATATAACAGTCTTTATAATATAATATACTAGTCTATATAACAGCTTCAGTCTCTGACAGCTGAACTCACACTATATTTTAACTTCTCAAACAGAGCTCAAACTACCCAGAGTTCTGTGCAAATGCTCAAAAACGTCTCATCTGACCTGCGGATCACATGAATGAAATCAGATCCACCTGCTGACATACAGAACGAGAAATAATCACCCCAGCTTTAATATTTGCACATTTATGTTTGAAAACCTTGTTGGCACATCGCTCATCATTTTCGGTTTTAAATATTTGTCTTTGATTTCGGCTCATTAAAACCACCAGAGCCTCATTAATTCAAATATTTAGTCAATTAAAGTCTGAATCCTGTATAAATTAAGGAAAAATAAAACGGCCTGAAATAAAGCAGGGAAACCCAAACACATTAAACCATTTTCCTCTCGTCTAATAAATGATAAATTCACCCAGAAATGAAACGTCTGTCATCTTTTTATGTTGTTTTTGCCATTTTCGGACAAAAAAGGAGCTGCTCTTTTACCATTTAATGGAAGTGGATTGTAAAACAGCCCTTTTTACACTGTTAACAAAATATATCTGTCATCAGTTTATGATCAGATCTTGCTGTCTGTTTATAAACAGGAAAAACATTAGTGATGCATGCATTAGCTATGCATAATAAATGTGTTTAACTAATTACTAAATAACATTTTGGGTAGTTTTCAAAGAAAATTGTTTTGTTTTTTTTTCAAAGAAAAAAATAGAAAAAAAAAATCCGTGTCAAATCAACCAAATTTCAAAAACTTCCCAGGTTCAAATTTTAGATTTTGCTAATATTTATTCTGAGGAAAGATAGACATGTATAGTGATGAAAGCCAAAATATTAAATGTCATGGATAAATATTTACTGAGTAATCAACTATTTTGTAGAGGGAGGTCAAAATGGCAATTTTCACCTTTGATTCAGAGTCAGGTTACAGGGGGGTAAAAATGACTTTAGAAAGATGGCAGCATCATTGTCTTATTTTTACACAGAGATCTGAAGTTGAAAGAGTAAAATCTGTTGACTTTAGCTATATTTGTTGCATTATGTGCCAATGGTGACATTCAAAAATGGGGAAACAGCACTTTTCAAGTTTTTCTCTAAAGTTTGCATGCCTGTAACTCAAGAAGTATTAAAGCTATTTGAATGCCCTTTTAGATATTGAGTCTTATTAAACTTTCCTTTTGGTATCTTTATTTTTAATGCCCTATGAGATTTGGTTCCAGAGATATTGGAATTTCAATATGGCTCCAGGAGTAAATCATTAAAGGTCCCATATTGTACACATTTCTGGAGGTTTATTTTAGTTGTTGATGTCCTTAAGAATATATATTTGCGGTATAAGTGCCAAAATCCATCTCAATATTTTTTTTACAGCTCCTTTTTTAGGAGCTCTGTCAAAAACAGGTCGATTTTGGCCCATCTAATTAATATTCATGAGCCTCTCTTCTGATTGGCCTGTTGTTTTCTGAGTGACGCACAGCCAGGCCAATCACAGGTAACTACGGTCATGTATCGTTGTAGCCGAACCCAGAGCAATAGAGAGAGCCTAGCCTGCTGATACTCAACAAGATATTTCAGAATGATCATTAATGTTTTTTCTTTTTCAAACACCGAATGCAGTACGCTACATAACTGTTGCTTTAGTAAAGCCCCTTTCACAATGCGCGCTGATTCTGGAAAATTACGGGAACGAGCGCTGTGTCAACAAAAGCCAGAACCATAAAGGCAGTGTTGTAGTGATGATGCACGTTATCATGTGACTCTTCACGACGAAAAAATACGTGCAAAGTGGAACGAAGCGGCGATCGGGCAGAGCCAGCTCCTCACTATCAGCACAGTTTGTTCAGGTTAGTTTCAGTTTAGTGAAACGTACGAGTCGCATTACATCTCACATCCAAACGTCACATGTCTTTATGGGTTGTGTGTAAAGCACGCACAGATTCCGGAAAACAACTGTGAATGAACCAAATTAAACAATTCCGGAACAAATGATGGGAAACATTATCCGTGTATTTACCGGAATCGCTGTGTGAAAGAGGCTGAAGTTGACGTGCCACTGGTCTCTTATATTTACGTTGTTCTGAAGCCTGTGCAATGATGTAGTTTCGACATCTATAGACTGAACAGGGTTTTCTAGATTAGTTTCCATATTGTTGTTGCTTAGCAATGTTATGGACGCGATATTGTCTGAGTTTGACAAAAGAAGGGTGGGACGGTGGTTGGTGCTGGGGTGGTGACTGAAGGCGGTGACTGAGTAGATCGGACGTCACATCGTTATGGAAGTCACAGCGGCTCGTGAAAATGATCAGCTACTTTAAGCAGGCTGTGTGCAGTTTACTGTGGATTGACTGTTTTGAAACTCATATGGTAGTTACATAGCCCCTAGACCTCAGTTATCATGTAAAAAGCCAGGAAATTTCGATTTTGACAATATGGGACCTTTAAAATGTACACATTTTCAGTGGTCAAAAACCAAATGTGGGTCAGTTTAAGGTTTTCACTTATTTTCTTTTAAAAAGGAATGTCTGAAGAAATAATAATTCTAAAACTAGAGATGTATCTTGTTTCTTTCTGTCAAGACAACTGCATTGAACATACCAGTCTGAGTGTCATAAATATTCTTTTTCCAAAGTTTGAGTGCCTATAACTCAAGAAGTATTGAAGATATCACAATATGATTTTAGATTCTAGCTCTTCATAAACTTTTCTTTTAGAATCTTAGATCTTTCAGTCCCAGAGATATGGGGATCTCAATGAGGCTCCATGTCCAGATTGTTGAATGTTATCCATTTTCAGTGGTTAAAAAGCAAATGTTGGCCACTTTGTATACAGCTGTTACTTATTTTATGTCTGAAGAAGAAATAATGTTGAAATTAGAATTGTATCTTGTTTCCCTCTATCAGAATAATTGCATAGATAATATCTGTTTGAGTCTCATAAATATTATTTTTCCAAAATGTGTAATACTTGAGTTACAGACATGCAAACCTTGGAGAAAAACTTGAAAGGTGCCGTTTCCCCATTTTTGAATGGTCCCCATTGGCACAAAATGCAACAAAGATTGCTGAAGTCAAAAGATTTTACTAATATAACTACCAATCTCTGTGCAAAAATAAGATGATGCTGCCATCTTTCTGAAGTAATTTTTAACCCCCTGTAACTTGACTCTGAATCGAAGGTGAAAATTGGCATTTTTACCTCCCTCTACAAAATAGTGGATTGCTCAGTAATTATTCATCCATGACATTTAATATTTTGGCTTTCATAACTATACATGTGTATCTTTCTTCAGAATTAATATTAAATATACACAGAATGACCTAATAGTTCTCTCCGTTTCTAAATATAATTAAGTCTGGTTAATTAATCACATTCTAAGTAAAACAAGCAAGTAAATGATGGCAGGATTTGTCTTTTTGAGGCCTGACTGCACTGAGATCAGCCGTCCAGACTGATTTTACATGATGTCAATCTGTAGACAACAGCAGCTGTAGATCAGAGTCAGTATGAATCAGACGGACGATAAGAGACGCAGCCAGTGATGACAGACCGGCCCTGATACGGGAGACCATCATACACACCAAACTCCAGTCTCCATCACGGGACGAGGTTTCGGGCCGCTGTTGTTCACTCGTATGAGACAAATGGAGTGTGAGACTTGTGAAAATCCAGAGTGTCACTCGCTGCCCACAACACGTCAGAACAGATTCACTCGGAGCACAAATAAAGAGCCGACGAGACACAAGAGCAATGAAGCCAGCAGAGCTCTGAAAATACACACACACACACGTCTGCCTGAATAAAGTCTGATCCACATGACTGGTCATTTCACAGACTTAACTAATAAAAACAAGATGAAAACACGGCTCAGCCTGATAATAACTAATCCAGAAATGTTCACAGAAGTCACTATATTGATGCTTTAAAATGTTAACATATATGCCAGTAGTATTATTTTTCACTTTTTTACTTTATTTGATTTTATATTTGAGATCAAATGTTTGAGCTTAAGTCAATGTTTTAATGTTTTCGAAAGAAGTCTGATGCTCACCAAGGCTGCATTTTTTTTGATTGAAAATACAGTAAAAATGTGAAATATTATTATGATTTAAAATAAGTGTTTTCTATGTGCATATTTTGTAAAATGAAATGTATTGCTGTGATCAGAGTTGAATTATAAACCTGCTGAAAAAAGCTGAATAATAAACTTGTTTAATAAAATTTTTAATTTGTCCATTGTCTATTGTGTTTTTTTATCTATTTGCTTCTCTGAAAATAAAAATGATAAATAAAACAATTTTTTTTTAAATTGATAATAAGATTTACAATTTGATTATGATTGTTAAAACAAATAAAAAAACAATAAAGTGTTAAAATAATTGATAAATAGTAATAAATGAATAAAGAAATGAGATTATGAAGTATATTTATGACCCTGTAGCACAAAACCAGTCTTAAGCAGTACGTATTTGTAGCAATAGCAATGGGTAAAAATTATAAATTTTTCTCTTATGCCAAAAATCATTAGGATATTAAGTAAAGATCATGTTCCATGAAGATATTTTGTAAATTTTCTACTGTAAATATATCAAAACTTCATTTTTGATTATTAATATGCATTGCTAAGAACTTTATTTGGACAACTTTAAAGGCTTTATTATTATTATTATTTTTTTTTTTTTGCATCCTCAGATTCCAGATTTTCAAATAGCTGTATCTCGGCCAAATATTGCCCTATCCTAACACATCACACAAGCATACATCAATGGAAAGCTTATTTATTCAGCTAAGCAAAACTGACCCTTATCACTGGTCATGTGGTCCAGAGTCCATTTTAATTCGTATCTTGGTTTTTCTATTATCTATCTGCTTCTCAGATAAGAAAAGAGATCTCAACAATGACTCAAACTGTGTTTAGACACCAAAGTCTCAATCGGCTGTCTGATCTAATGAATTACTCAAGTCCTGTTCATTGAGAACCAACTCAGTCACACCCGCTGACCGACAAAACCTCCTGTAAAACCACAAGTGAGCAGAGAGAATGAAGAGCAGGTGCAGGTCAACACAGATGCTGCTACAAACATACGGCGAGTCCTTTCAGGACAGGTGCTCCGAACCCAACAGAACCACAACCACTTCACCTGCCGCTTCAGCCGTTACAGGCACGCATTATTACGGTTAACGGCGGCAACCTGCGGCTCCTTTGATCCGAGCAGAGTCACGACGAACCGCGACGGCCCGAACAGATGGAGAGTCAATGGAGGCAAGTGACCTAAATTAATGGCCACTCCGACACACGCAGCCACTCGCCCCATGTGTGTGTGTGAGAGAGAGAAAGAAGGTTAATTACCTCCTCGTCCTTCACTGTCGGCCGGTTTCACCTGGATGGGCCGGTTCATCTGAATAAGAAAGAGAGAAAGAGAGATGTTAGAACAGCGCATGTTGATGTCTTCAGAGTCACTTGAGTGTCAGATAAATAAACAAACATGTCAAGAAATCACACAAGCACATACCTCCTGAGGTTTAATTGATTAAAGCAATAATCTACAGAGACTTCTGCGGATTTCTAATCAAACTACAATAAAAATAATGATAAACCAAAATAAATTTAAATTTAGCAAATTCATAACATTCATAAAATGACAAATTTGTAAAACAATAAAATAGTAAATTTGATTATGATTAAATATAAAATTAAAAGCAATAATCTCCGGAGACAAACTAGCCATTACATATATAAAATTAATTGAAAAATCATTCAATTATAAATTGTGATCAACCTTCAACGTTAAAATGTTGAGTAAAGAATTTCAGTAGTTGTATCAAGACTGAAAAAAATTAAAATATGATGAATTGTTGAAACAATAGTGATAAAATTAAAACAGTGAATCAACCTTGGTGCATAATATTGATTTGCCAGTGAATTCTCAAAAATGAACAAATAATCATCAATATTACACAAAAAAAGTAATATTGTGAAATATTATTACAGTTTAAAATAATGGTGTTCTATATTGATATATTTTAAAATATAATTTATTTCTGTGATGCAAAGCTGTTTTTTTTTTTTATCAGCCATTACTTTAGTTTTCAGTGTCACATGATTCTTCAAAAATCATTATAATATGCTGATTTATTATCAATGTTGGAAACAGTTATGCTGCTTAATATTTTTTTGGAACATGTGATTCAACGTGATTGAAAAGATGTGATTCTTTTTTCAGGATTCTTGATGAATAAAAAGTTAAAAAGAACAGCATTTGTTCAAAATATAAATCTTTTCTAACAATATAAGTCTTTGCTATCACTTATCAATTTAACACATCCTTGGTGAATAAAAGTAATAATTTCTTTCAAAAACAGAAGGAATAAAAATGTACTGACCCCAAATTTTGAACACTACTGTTAAAAAAAAAAAAATAAAAATAAGCAGCACAATTTGTTTCAACATTGATAATAAATCAGTATATTAGAATGATTTCTAAAGGATCATGTGACACTGAATACTGGACTAATGATGCTGAAAAATTAAGCTTTGATCACAGAAATAAATTAGATTTTTAATGTATATTAAAATAGGAGAACGTTATTTTAAATCGTAATAATAATATTTCACAGTTTGTACTTTTTTTCTGTATTTTTGATCAAATAAATGCAGCCTTGATGAGCATAAGAATCATCTTTAAAATACTTGGTAGTGCTTAAAATCTTGGTAGTGTATACACACACACACACACACACACACACACACACACACACAAACTAAAAACTATTAAGTTCTATAAAAGCATAATAGATAAAAGGAAAAATATTATGAATAAACATTAAAGATTAACACTAAAAATACTACAAAAAGATAACTAAAAATTAATTTAGATTGAGCAAATTGATACTATTAATAAAACAATACATTTGATAAATTGTTAAATATATAATATAAATATAAAATATTTATATATATATATATATATAAAATAATAAAATGGTCAATTTGATAAATTTGTTATAAAATGATCAAAAATATGCAATTATGCAGGGATATTTTATTTGTCTATTACTTTTTCTAATATCCATTGCTCATTTGTTTGTCAGACAAAAAAAGACCACATACGCCTCACGAGATCGTAACAATGTCTCAAACTTTGCTCACATACCAAAGAAATATTGAGCATGTCTTTCGTAAACGCTAGCAGATTCATTAATAAAAAAAAAAACCCACAAAGCTCTGAACAAGCCTTAGTATCTTATTTTCTAAACATCTATATTTTAATTGTTTGGGTATTTTTGCTGGAGTTTTGGTTGCATGTGTCAGCAGCGGTCAGCTGGTTCTGCTCTGGTTTTTGTTGGTGAAGGCGCGGCTGAACAAAGCCTTGTGTGTGTCAGTGTTGGGGTCAGACTGAGACCCGTGAGACGTTGTCTCTTTCTTCTGATTTGCTCCGTCTCAGGACTCAAAACTCGCGTGATTGGTTGTAAAGCTCCAGAGCTGCGGCCCGTTAAAATCCTCGGAGTCGCCGCGGCAACAGGAGTCATTAAGCAGCGCAGGGTACACCGGGAGTTGCTAAGCAACCGGGCAGATCGGGTCGGCAGCCTGTTGGTCTGCGGGCTGCAATCCAGCGAATTGGCACGCGCCTGCCTGCTCTTGCACCAATTCCACCATTATTTCCATGGCGTGTCCAATGAGGTTAAAGGAAAAACTCCAATTATTCACCAGAACCCCCTAACAACCCCCACCTCCGTCCCACTTTAATGTCCTCTTTTACTCAATTTGACAAAAGTTTTGTGCCATCACTGAGAGCCGGCGGCCAGATACACCTCACATCCCACCACACGAACATACACGGCCCACAGGATCAAGTCCACCTATTTGGACCACACCTGTAAAACACAGACCAAACAATACCAAAAAGCTCCTCAATATTTTGATTGTTTTAAGGTGTCCAGTCTCCAACTTCCACCTTAAAATCTCATGTGTCTCATCTAGGGCTTCAGAAGAGATCTCAACAAGAAAACATGCAAGACACAAGATTTGAGAAGATACAAGATTTAAGACGAGACAAGATAAACACATTTAGTCAAATCAAAAGATATTGGTATTGTTTTATGTTAAGCAGACTAATTATTACTAGCACAAATGTTAAAATAAAATGACCATTATTTATACCATTTATATTTATGTATTATTTATTATTATTTTTTTTGACAAAAAAGATTCAGCTCATTCTGAGGAAACTGCATTGGACCACACCTGTAAAACACAGACCAATACAGACCAAACAACGCCGAAAACTCATCAATATCTCAAGTGTTTTTAAGTGTCCAGCCTCTAACCACTAACTTAAAACCTCATGTGTCTGATCTAGAGCTTCAAATGAGATCTCAACAAGATACAAGATTTGAGAAAATACAAGATAGAAGACGAGACAAGATATGAGAAGAAAACACAACAACATAAAACACATTAATCAAAAGACTTGTATTGTTTTGTTAAGCTGACTAATTACTACAGACTTGCACAAATGTTAAAATAATGTGATTTTAGGAAAAATGAAACCATTGTTTATCTTTATGCATTGTTTTTTACCGATTGAAAAGATTCAGCTCATTCTGAGGAAACTACAACTCAGAACAGATTCAGGTGTGTTTGATCAGTGTCTGATGTCTTACTGTATTCCTGCATTGGCAAACACACACACAGACGCTGGCTCACGGCGCGAGTTCACTCTGGCTGATGAAGCGTCTGAACTCATGAGCGCTGAAGGAGCCGTTCACTGGAGCAGCTTCTCTCAGATAGAGAAACACGGTGTGTGTCAGATTCATTAGAGTCCCAGTAGAGTTCAGTACGTTCAAGTGCTTCATCTCTGTCTCTCTCGCACCCTTTGGCCTCAAAAACCAATATGGCTCCCTGCACACACTCCTAATGGCTTGATCAATGCTGACAAATAGGCCAGTGCTCCTGTCTCACCTCCACACGCTTATCTGTCTCTCTATTACTCTACCAGTGCTCCTGTCTCACCTCCACACGCTTATCTGTCTCTCTATTACTCTACCAGTGCTCCTGTCTCACCTCCACACGCTTATCTGTCTCTCTATTACTCTACCAGTGCTCCTGTCTCACCTCCACAGGCTTATCTGTCTCTCTATTACTCTACCAGTGCTCCTGTCTCACCTCCACACGCTTATCTGTCTCTCTATTGCTCTACCAGTGCTCCTGTCTCACCTCCACACGCTTATCTGTCTCTCTATTACTCTACCAGTGCTCCTGTCTCACCTCCACACGCTTATCTGTCTCTCTATTACTCTACCAGTGCTCCTGTCTCACCTCCACATGCTTATCTGTCTCTCTATTACTCTACCAGTGCTCCTGTCTCACCTCCGAATGCTCATGTCTCTCTATTACTCTACCAGTGCTCCTGTCTCACCTCCGAATGCTCATGTCTCTCTATTACTCTACCAGTGCTCCTGTCTCACCTCCACATGCTTATCTGTCTCTCTATTACTCTACCAGTGCTCCTGTCTCACCTCCGAATGCTCATGTCTCTCTATTACTCTACCAGTGCTCCTGTCTCACCTCCGAATGCTCATGTCTCTCTATTACTCTACCAGTGCTCCTGTCTCACCTCCGAATGCTCATGTCTCTCTATTACTCTACCAGTGCTCCTGTCTCACCTCCGAATGCTCATGTCTCTCTATTACTCTACCAGTGCTCCTGTCTCACCTCCGAATGCTCATGTCTCTCTATTACTCTACCAGTGCTCCTGTCTCACCTCCGAATGCTCATGTCTCTCTATTACTCTACCGTGCTCCTGTCTCACCTCCGAATGCTCGTCTCTCTATTGCTCTACCAGTGCTCCTGTCTCACCTCCGAATGCTCATGTCTCTCTATTACTCTACCAGTGCTCCTGTCTCACCTCCGAATGCTCATGTCTCTCTATTACTCTACCAGTGCTCCTGTCTCACCTCCGAATGCTCATGTCTCTCTATTACTCTACCAGTGCTCCTGTCTCACCTCCGAATGCTCATGTCTCTCTATTACTCTACCGTGCTCCTGTCTCACCTCCGAATGCTCGTCTCTCTATTGCTCTACCAGTGCTCCTGTCTCACCTCCGAATGCTCATGTCTCTCTATTACTCTACCAGTGCTCCTGTCTCACCTCCGAATGCTCATGTCTCTCTATTACTCTACCAGTGCTCCTGTCTCACCTCCGAATGCTCATGTCTCTCTATTACTCTACCAGTGCTCCTGTCTCACCTCCGAATGCTCATGTCTCTCTATTACTCTACCAGTGCTCCTGTCTCACCTCCGAATGCTCATGTCTCTCTATTACTCTACCGTGCTCCTGTCTCACCTCCGAATGCTCGTCTCTCTATTGCTCTACCAGTGCTCCTGTCTCACCTCCGAATGCTCATGTCTCTCTATTACTCTACCAGTGCTCCTGTCTCACCTCCGAATGCTCATGTCTCTCTATTACTCTACCAGTGCTCCTGTCTCACCTCCGAATGCTCATGTCTCTCTATTACTCTACCAGTGCTCCTGTCTCACCTCCGAATGCTCATGTCTCTCTATTACTCTACCGTGCTCCTGTCTCACCTCCGAATGCTCGTCTCTCTATTGCTCTACCAGTGCTCCTGTCTCACCTCCAAATGCTCATGTCTCTCTATTACTCTACCAGTGCTCCTGTCTCACCTCCGAATGCTCATGTCTCTCTATTGCTCTACCAGTGCTCCTGTCTCACCTCCAAATGCTCATGTCTCTCTATTACTCTACCAGTGCTCCTGTCTCACCTCCGAATGCTCATGTCTCTCTATTGCTCTACCAGTGCTCCTGTCTCACCTCCAAATGCTCATGTCTCTCTATTACTCTACCAGTGCTCCTGTCTCACCTCCGAATGCTCATGTCTCTCTATTACTCTACCAGTGCTCCTGTCTCACCTCCGAATGCTCATGTCTCTCTATTGCTCTACCAGTGCTCCTGTCTCACCTCTGAATGCTCATGTCTCTCTATTACTCTACCAGTGCTCCTGTCTCACCTCCGAATGCTCATGTCTCTCTATTACTCTACCAGTGCTCCTGTCTCACCTCCGAATGCTCATGTCTCTCTATTGCTCTACCAGTGCTCCTGTCTCACCTCTGAATGCTCATGTCTCTCTATTACTCTACCAGTGCTCCTGTCTCACCTCCACACGCTTATCTGTCTATCTATTATTCTACCAGTGCTCCTGTCTCAACTCTGAATGCTCATGTCTCTCTATTACTCTACCAGTGCTCCTGTCTCACCTCCACATGCTTATCTGTCTCTCTATTACTCTACCAGTGCTCCTGTCTCACCTCCGAATGCTCATGTCTCTCTATTACTCTACCAGTGATCATGTCTCACCTCCACATGCTTGTCTGTCTTTCTATTACTCCAGTGGTACACTTGTCTCACCTTCACACACTCATCTGTCTTTCTATTACTCCACAAACGCTCATCTGTCTCTCTATTACTTCACAAAACACTCTTGTCTCACCTCCAAACGCTCATCTGTCTCTCTATTACTTCACAAAACACTCTTGTCTCACCTCCAAACGCTCATCTGTCTCTCTATTACTTCACAAAACACTCTTGTCTCACCTTCACACACTCGTCTGTCTCTCCATTACTCCACCTGGTGCTTCTGTCTCACCTCTGAATGTTTGTGTCTCTCTATTACTCCACCATTACTCCTGTCTCACCTCTGAATGCTTGTCTGTCTCTCTATTACTCCACCAGTACTCCTGTCTCAACTCCACAAGCTCGTGTGTCTCTATTACTCCACTAATGCTCTTGTCTTACCTCCACACAATTATCTGTCTCTCTATTACTCCACCAGAGCTCCTGTCTCACCTCCACACACTCATCTGTCTCTCTATTACTCTACCAGTGCTCCTGTCTCACTTCAAATGCTTGTGTCTCACTAGTACTCCACCAGTGCTCCTTTCTTACCTCTGAATGCTCATTTGTCTCTTTACTACTCCACCAACGCTAGTGTATCACCTCCACATGCTTGTCTGAGTCTCTATTACTCCACCAGTAGCCCTGTCTCACCTCCAAATGCTCATCTGTCTCTATACTCCACCAGCATTCCTGTCTCACCTACACCCTTGTCTGAGTCTCTATTACTCCACAAGTGCTCCTGTCTCACCTCCACACCCTCATCTGTTTTTTTATTACTCCACCAGTACTCCCGTCTTTCTATTGCCCACTAATGCTCATCAATCTCACTGTTACCTCACATGCACTCCTGCCTCATCTCCACACACGCGTATATCTCCCTATTACCCCACAGATGCTCATATCTCACATCCACACGCTCGGTCATCTCACTATTACTCCACCGACGCTCTTGTCTCACCTCCAAATGCTCATCTGTGTCTCTTATTACTCCACCGGTGCTCCTGTCTCACCTCCACATGCTCGTCTGTCATCTACTACTCCACTAATGCTTGTCTGTCTCTATATTACTCCACCAGCACTCCTGTCTCACCTCCACCCGCTCATCTGTCTCTCTATTACTCCACCTGTGCTCCTGTCTCATCTCCACACGCTCTTCTGTCTCTCTATTGCTCCACCAACGCTCTTGTCTCACCTCCAAATGCTCATCTGCTTCTTTATTACCTCACCAGTGCTCCCGTCTCAACTCCACATGCTCGTCTGTCATCTACTACTCCACTAATGGTTGTCTGTCTCTATATTACTCCACCTGTGCTCCTGTCTCACCTCCACACACTCATCTGTCTCTCTATTACTCCACCTGTGCTCCTGTCTCATCTCCACACGCTCTTCTGTCTCTCTATTACTCCAGCAGCGCTTCTGCACCGGGGCTCCTCACTTCTCCTGTCATCATACATGCTGCGTTTCATTTCAACACTTCTACAGCGTAGACAAGACTAGACAAGACCAGATGCGACTTTATGACATTTGAGAAAAGATACAAGCTTTCAGAACAGACAAGAAGATACAAGAAGAGACAAGGTTTCTATAAGAAAATGAGATATGAGAGGATATGAGACGAGTAAATACAAAAAACATTATACAAGATATGATAAGAAAAGGTACAAATAAAAGAGAAAATATGCAACAAGATGAGAAGACAACAATGAAACATGGACACACAAACATCTTCAGCTCTTTACAGTCTGTTGGTCTCATTTAAAAATAATTCACAGCTGCAGATGAGCATTTACATTTACCTGCTCACAGGATGCTCTCTTTGTCTTTACTGTGGTGAGTGTACAAGTGTGTGTGTGAGCTGCTCGCTCTTTCAAATTGCCTGTCATGTCCTGTGGAGCGTGGAGAGGCCGACCCGTCTCACACACTCACACACACACACAGCAGTTGACACGTGGCTGCAGCGGCGCATGCGGTGAGCGTGTGGAGGCTGCTGTCAGGTTAAATGCAGCAGGAGGGTGTGAGGGATATTTTTAGATGGCAGCAGGTTTCCTTCTGGAAGAAGAAAATGAGTAAAACAACTCCAGAACATCATTTTCCGGTGGAATCCCGTCCCGTGCATGTTTGTGTGCCATCTCTGTGTCATCTCTCTCGCCGGTGAAACTCTTCATCACGTTCGGCTGCCCACCCACAGCGCCGCTGCGTCTACAATCCCGCCGGGTTTGTTTAGGCCTCACCGCAGCGGGTCGCCCCGGTCAGAGACGCCCGGCTGCTCTATAAAGCTCAGGATGGATGGGAGTATAGATCACAGCGGGAGCGGGACGCGGCACACTACATTAGCTTTATGGGCCCTTTCTCAGCCAGAGAAAGAGACGCCGACAGACACACAGATACACGACTAACAGATGACTCATCGAGACAGGACACTTTACGAGGGACAGAAGTGAGAGAGACAGACCTAGCAGACGGAAGAGACACAGGATACTAGACACGAAATACAGATGAGACAAGATGAGATGAAATGAGAACACTTGCAAGAAAGTTTTATACTTAGTATTTTTGTCTTGTTTGTTAGTCAAAATAATTTAAAATTAAGATGCAAAGCAAAATAACAAAATATTTAATCTTGTTTTAAGCTAAATGCACTTAATTTAGTTTTTTCCCCCTGGAAACAAGTAAATCAAGAGCATTTTACTTACCCAACTCGCAGATAATTTCACTTATTTTAAGCAAACTGCAATTAATTTAGTTTTTCCTCCTGGGAACAAGACTAAATATCTTATGACTTTTTGCTTATCTAGTAAATGCATCTTAATTTAAGAATTTTTAGATATTTTGACTAGAATACTTTAGACAAAAATACTAAGTAAGATAAGCCTTTTTTGAGTGAAGAGAAGGTTGTCTTGTTTCCAGCCAAAATTTTCCTAAATCAAGAAGGATTTTTTTGTAGACGAGTAAAAATTATTTTCTTGTTTTCAGAAAAAAATAGTCGAAATTAGCTGAGCTTTTGCTTGTAAAATAATCTGCCAATGGGGTAAGCAAAAAATCTTATTTCAAAAAGAAAACAAGATCATTTTTCTTACCCCATTGGCAGATTATTTTGCGGGGTAAGAAAAATGTTATTTATTTTTATTTTTTTTTCAGAAAATAAGACAATTTTTATTAGTCTAGAAAATCCTTCTTGATTTAAGAATTTTTTGATATTTTTGGTTGGAAACAAGAAAAAAAACGTAAAAGCATTTTTTGCAGTGAGAAGAGATATTATATTAAATAAGAAGAAAAGATACGAAAAGAAACAACAAAATGAGAAGGAGAAAATAAGTTAGATAAAATGAAAACAGAAAAAATGGATGAAATGAGAAAAGAGACAAGAAGAGTAGACAGATGAAACAAGAGACGAGAAGATAAAAACTGAGATGAACTGGGAAAAGGAATGAGATTTAACTAAATAATGAAAGAAGAAAGATTAAAAGAGGCAGAAAAAATTAAATGAGAAGAAACAACTTGGAAAGAGAAATGAAATTAAGAGAACAAATGAGATGGAATAAGAGAAGAAACAAGATGGAAATAGAACAAATAAGTGGAGACAAAAAATAAAGAAATGAGATTAAATAAGACAAAGATACTAGAAGAGAAGAAATGAGAGAGAAATGCAATTAATAAACAAGAATCAAAGAGATGAAATGAGACAAAAAGAGAAAAAACAAGTAGAGATGAGAAAATAAGAGATGAGAAAATAAGAGATGAGATGAAACGATATGAGAAGAGAAATGAAATTAAGAGAATAAATTAAATGAAAGAAAAGAAAAGAACAGACAAGATCGAAAGAGAATAAGTAGAGACAAAAAGAGATAATAAATGAGATGGAAGAAGGACAAAGTAACTAGAAGAGAAGCAATGAAAAGAGAAATGACAAGACATGAAAATAATGAACAAGAATCAAAGAGAAGAAATGAGACAAGATGAGACAAAAAGAGAACAAACAAGTAGATTAAAGATTAAAGAAGAGAAATGGACAAAAGATTAAAAGAAACAAGAAAAGAAATAAGATCAAATAAAAAGAGGAGACAAGAAAAGAGAAGTCAAGATGAAACTAGAAGACCAAGACCAGTTGAGAAGTGAAGAGAAGAGACAAAAACAGAAGAGACGAGCTAGGATGAGAAAAGAGCGAGAGTGAAGATCCCAGACAAATGCATGAAAAGAAGAAGAGAAGAACACAAGAGAGATGAGAAGAATATTTCAAGACAACAGCACACTGACAACACGCCTGCGATAACTCACACACACACACACACACACACACACGCACGCACGCACGCACGCACACACGAGCGGGTGAACGATCTCACATTAATCTGACTGATAAATATAACACTCAGCACTTTGATGAAGTGCCACAATTATTGTGAAGACGAATGTGTGTGTGTGAAGATAAACGAGTGGATTTGCCCTTGCTACAGGAGCAGATCTCAGCGCAGCGGAACGCGGCTCATTACCAACCGCGAGTCCATCTTCAACATCTCGCAGACACGCGCGCTCATGCGTTAGCGCTGATGAACGACCGGAGGAGCCGTGAAATATACGCACGCCCCACGCTTCATACATCACACCATCACAGCGCTGAAAGAGTATCAAAGCCTCCCGTCAAACACAACAACAGACACATTCACACAAGATGATCACAGCTTCATGTTCAAGAATCAACCGTGGAGCTACTGTTTCAGAGCAGAGACCAAAAAAATCGAATGAAATGAAACTTGATGAAACTAGAGACAAGAAAAGACAGACTTGAAATTGATAAACAAGGATCAAAGAGAAGAAATTAAATGAGAAATAAAATTAGATGAAATGAGTAAAATAAGAGAAACAAGAGACCAAAACAAGAAGAGACAAGAAAATCAAGAGATGGGAAATTAGATGTTTAAAGTTTTATATTTAACAATGAAAGAGTAGTTTATGTTTAAATTGTTTGAATTGAGACACAAAGAGGAGAGACTAAAGGAGAGAAGAAATCAGATGAAATAATGAGAGATGAGAATAAATAGGAAGAGAGGAGAAAAATGAGGTAGTGAGTCTAAAATTAATAAACAAATCAAAGAGAAGAAATGATATTAAACGAGAAGAGAAGAGACAAGGTAAGAGGAAAACAAGTAGAGATGGGAAAATCAGAGATGTGAAACAATTTAAAGACAAAATGTAGCTTGTTTTAGTTGCTTTAAATTGAGACAAGACGAGAATCAGTGAGAAGAAATTAAGAGACGAGAAGAAAGGAGAAAATATGAGAAATAAATAAACAAGAATCAAAGAGAAGAAATGAAATGAGAAATAAAATTTGATTAAATAAGTAAACTGAAGGAAACAAGAGAAGAGACCAAAACAAGGAGACAAAAAAAAATTACGAAATGAGAAACAAGATGTTTAAAGTTTTATATTTAGCGATGAAAAAGTAGAATGTCTTAGTTGTTTGTATTGAGACATAAAGAGAAGAGACTAAAGGAGAGAAGAAATGTGATGAAATAAAAAAAGATGAGAAGAAATTAGGAGAGAAGAAACGAGAAGAGAGGAGAAAAAATGAGGAGGTGAGACTTAAATGAATAAACAAATCAAAGAGAAGAAATGATATTAAATGAGAAGAGAAGAGACAAGGTGAGATGAGAAAAAAGGAGATGTGAAACAATTTAAAGACAAAACGTAGCTTGTTTTAGGTGCTTTATGTTGAGACAAGAAGAGAATCAGTGAGAAGAAATGAAAAGAGATGAGAAGAAAGGAGAACTGAGACGGCCAAATGAGAAATTAATAAACAAGAGTCAAAGAGAAAAGAAGAGAATGTAGATGAAAGAGACAAGAAACCAGACAAAAAAAGAAGAGAAAACATAAGATGAGTTGATCCATGAAATTATTAAGAATTAGAGAAGAATTGAAATGAAACAGCAGAAGAGATTAGGCAAATTTCTTAAAAAAAAAAATAAAGGTTGTTTTTGCAGTGATGCCGTAGAAGAACCATTTTTGGTTCCCCAAAGAACCTTTCAGTAAAGAGTTCCTAAAAGAAGAACTTTTGAAGAACATTTTAAAAATCTAAAGAACCTTTTCTGCATTTGAAAGGTTCCATGGATGTTCATTCTTTATGGAACCATCAATGTCAATAAAGAACCTTTATTTTTAAGAGTAATAAGAGATGAGATGAAAAAAGAAGAAATGAGAACAAATTAGGTCAAATAGAAAGAGACAAGGAGAAACTAGAAAAAAATTATGAATAGAGAGGAGAAAAACAGAGACATGAAATTAATAAACAAGAATCGAGACAAGGTGAGACAAAAAGAAAAAAAAGTAAGACATGAGATGAAACAAGACGTTTAATGTTTAAAAATAAAAGTGTAGTTTATGTTTTAGTTGTTTTGTATTGAGACATAAAGGGAAGAGACTAAAAGAGAGAAGAAATGAGATGAAAAAGAGAGATGTGAGACAAGAGGAGAAGAAATTAGATGAAAAAATGAGGCAGGAAACTAAAGAAAAAAGGACTAGAAAGTTCAAGATGAGATGAGAATTAAAGAGAAGACATTGGATGAAACAAGATAAGAGAAGAAACAATCAAAGACGATAAAGAGATGAAACACGAGAAGAAATGACATCAAATAAGCAGCTGCCTTAAGTTTTTAAGTTACATCAGCTTAAAACTGTCATTTTAACTCATTACAATAAAAATGAGTTGATATAACTTGTAAATTTAAATGGCTTAAGTTTATTTAACTTAAAATCTTAAGGCAGCTGCTAAACTTTTTAAAGTTTTTAAATTGAAACTGGTGAAAACTTTTTACAGTGTAGAAGAAAAGCCACACATGAAATTCATGAGAATGATACGAGAAGAAACAAGTCTAAAAGAGTGAAGTAGAGACAAGCGCTAAGATGAAACAAGATGTTTATAGTTTTATATTGAAAAATGAAACGGAGAGCTTAAGTTGCTTTGAATTGAGACATAAAGGGAAGAGACTAAAAAAAGTGAAGAAATAAAGAGAGAAGAGGGGAAACAAGTAAAGATGAGAGAATACGGGATGAAAGCTGTAGCTTGTGTTTGAGTTTGTGTTTTGAAGGCCTCATAAGCAGCCGCAGCATCATTAGCATCGCCTGAGGATCAGACCGAAATAAAGCAGCAGAAACACTGAGACACAGATGAGATGAGACGAGACAGCGATGGGCTCTCAGGCACATGTGTGACTCCAGACAGACAAACACAGGCTGAGATGTGTGACAGCATGTCTGAGCTTTACTACCCACAGATGAACCGGCTACAACAGCTACGTCAAGAGAAAACATACTAAATACATCTACAGTCGGGAGAAAAGAGTCTCATTTCAAAGCGGCTTTACAGAAAATCAAGATTTAGATGATTATAACATCTTAATGCCTTCATTTCTTGTAGTTGCATTCAGCAGATTAGAGATGGATGATAATATACACTGTAAAAAGTTTTCACCAGTTTCAACTTAAAAACGTGAGTTTAGCAGCTGCCTTAAGATTTTAAGTTAAATCAACTCAAGTCATTTAAACGTGCAAGTTATATCAACTCATTTTTATTGTAATAAGTTAAAATGACTTGTACTTTTAAGCTGATTTAACTTAAAAACTTAAGGCAGCTGCTGAACTTAGGTTTTTAAGTTGAAAATTTTTTTTACAGTGTAGTTACACTTTGAGACATAAGCAATCAAGCCAACTTGACAATGAACACTGAAAAAAAAAAGGATAAATTAATTAAATAATTAATTTAAATTAATTATTTAAAATGCTTCTCTGGTTCATAATTCCCCATTATTATGTAAGTTTAACATACAGTTTTTAATAAAAAAAAAAAAAATCATTTAGAGGTGTCACACCAAAGGACAACAAAACATAACACTTATAGCGCTTCCAAAAAAGTTAAATACTTAAACAAGTAAAATAATTAGAAATACTTGAACAGGGGACAGTATGGACAGTATGGGGTCCTTCAACTAAAAGTTTTTTGTAATTTTCTGATTTGAAATCAGGAAATGGTGTCATACCAGAGGACATGGTTTTCAGAGACAAAATGTATCAAGTTGCTACACTTTCAGAAATACATAGATGTAATAAAAAAGAGTTTCCATTTACATTTAAAATAGACACTTTTTAATTTATAAAAATTGTAATTTTTTAACAATGCTTGAGACAGTCAATTTTGAATTTTAAAATTTTGAATTTGGCTCCAAAAAAAATTTAAATAACACTGCAGGTTTTTTTAACAACAGTTCCATGCAGGCATTTTAAATAATGACTATTCATTTTACACATTTTTTATCTTGTGGGACAGTAAAAATGGCATATCACGTCAACAACTTGTGTGCATATTTAGATTGTACTTCTTTTTCTCTTCCCAACAAATAACAGCAGTATTTTAGTTCAAGTACAACAAAGTGTGAGATTTGATTGCATTTGGTCTGACGGAGTATTTCATCATTCTCATGCAGTCACATGAGGAAAAAATCAGAGCAGTATATCTAGTCAAATTCAAAATGCACATAAAACTAAACCGTAGAGTCAATATTTGTAAATGCGGCTTAATCATGAGCCAATGCAATGATTCATTCATTGACTCTACGGGGCATTTGAGTTCATCTCTCGAGACTCTCTGAAACTCTTACTGACATTTCCAGAAGGTTTGAGGGGAGAAAATGCCATTTGTTGAGAAACTCAGAGATGAAAGACGCAGCGGACACACTGAATCAGGAAAGAGAGATAAAGAGTGATAAAGAAAGAGAAAATGGCATTTGTTGAGAGGCTGCAAAAACAAGCGGCTTCTTATGCAAATGCATGCTAATTTATGCCAGCATCGCCATGACAGCGCCAGAGGCTGCAGTGATTGGCAGACGCGGGTCTGCGCGGACAGGGAACGGCCTGCTGCGATTAGCGTGAGTTAGCCGCGGACATTTGCTGCTGTTCAACACGCGGACAACGGCTAAACAATATATGAGGTCAAGAGTCACAAAAAGTTCTTCCCCAAAAACTTGCTCGTCTTTTCAGCCACAAGAACACACACGTACAATGCGATATATTTAATATTTCACAGAAGACAAACTGAATTATGCATCTGTTTACTATATTATTAAAGTAACGTGTGACTCTTGAAAGAGAATAAAAGAGCAGCTGATCTCTGAGAAACACTGACATGATGAAGAAACAAATCCTGATGGACAATAAAACAAACTCAGATTCACATCTTCACCCCAAACTCCTTAGTGTAATGCAAAATAAAAGATAAGATATTACTTCACTTGTAAGTATTTATAAATCATGGTATAAGTAATAGAACTCTTCGAAGTTGCATACAAATGTTTTTATATTTATATTCATAGCTTACTGTAATTTTAATAGTTTTTTTTTTGTAAATTGCATAAAATATATTTGAATAAAAACATTTATTTTTTGTACTTCAATGAATTGCACAGAAATTATTCAAATAAGAAAACATAGCTTATTGCAGTATTAGCAGTCCATTAAATTTAATCTTTAATTTATGAAATTGCATTAAAAATGTTTTAAAAAATAAAAATGTATAGCTTATTGCAGTATTAGTAATAAAAATGCATTTTTATAGCTCACTGCAGTAGTGGTATTCTTCTTAATTTATTAAATTGCATAAAAATGATTTAAATAAAAATGCATTTTTAAAGCTTACTGCAGTTCTAGCAGTACCATCTTAAATGTATTCAATTGCATCAAAATGTTTTCCCTATAACTATATTTTATTGCAGTATTAGCAGCACTATTAAAAGGTATATAAAAAATTACAGCTTACTGCAGTATTAGCAGTTCTATCTTTATTTTACGAAATTTTATATAAAATAATAATAAAATAAATAGTATTTTTACAGCTAATTAGAGTATTTTAGTACTCTCTTTAATTTATTACATTGTATAAGTGTTTTAAATAAAAAAAAGCATTTTTAAAGCTTACTGCTGTATTAGAGATACTACCTTAATTTTCTTTTTTAAATTGCATAATAGTAAATATATATTGCTTATTGCCATATTAGCAGTACTAATACTTATAATATCTATAATTTACTAAAATGCACATTTTTACTCTCTTTAATGTATACAATTGCACAAAAAAAAAATATTTTAAGAATACATTTAAGAAAATGTGTTAAAGTATTAAGCATCTCAAAATGCAACTCGAAGCTTAATTTTTTCTTTCTTTTTTAAATTTTAGTTGAAATGTGCCCTGAGCAAACTTAAAAGCAGAAGCTGAGTTAACGTTTTGGCATCATAAGTTCAGTTCTGTCCTCTGATTCAGACACTCCTGTGTGTTTCACAGCGTCAGGATTCACCAGGGAGATTTTAATGATTAATGATTGCTCTATTCGTCCAATGGCTAATTAACGAAAGTTAATTACGTCTGCTCGGCACGCGGCGCTCGACGCCCCGTACAGATAACGTGAGGCCGGAAACCATATCATGCTACGCAGAGCGCTGCGAATGAACCGATGAGGAATATCTGATCAATCACCAAATGAAAAGATGACGAGAAGAGCATCTCTGTTGTTTTAGCACACAGAACACATCAATCCAGCTTTTTCAGATATTTTGCTGTGAATAAGCAACTTCTGAGCAACTATGACAGTTCAGATGATTCATACGCATATTCATCTATTCAACAATGATGTGAAACACAGAAACAAGCGTCTCTTTCTCCATCTGTACATGTTCATCCTGATCAGTGTCCTATAAAACACAAAGAACTGCAGTTTATCTGCTGTCTGTTTAGTGTTCCACATCATTTGCTTGTGTAATTTGCTCTATGAGCCTTTAACGAGTAATTTAATTAAAGCAGCTCTAATGAAACTACACATTAGAGTTCAACTGCCATTGACTAGTAGACAGACAGACGGATAGTCAGTAAAGTCAGTACGAATCTCATCAAGCTTTCTTTTGTAAATAAATAAATGTCAAACCTGTTTACTGCACACTACTGTTGAGAAGTTTGGGCTTAGCAAGATTTTTTAATGAAGAATTTAATAGTTTTATTCTTCAGGGTTGAGTTAAATTGATTAAAAGTGACAGTCATTTATAATGTTATTGTAATGCATTATTTTTTTTTAAATAATTGCTTTTTTTTTACTTTCCTTTTATGTGTGAATCCTGAAAAGTACAGTAAAATGTATCACAGTTTGCACAAAAATATTGAGCACTGATTATAATCAGTGATGTTTCTTGAGTGAATCAGCATATTAGAATGATTTCTGAAGCATCATGCGACATTGAAGACTGAAAAATGCTGAAAATTCAGCTTTGATCACAGAAATAAATTACATTTTAACAGATATTCACATAGAAAACAGCCATTTAAAATTACAATAATATTTCACATTTTTTACTGTATATTTGATCAAATAAATGCAGCACATCAGCATATTAGAATGATTTCTGAAAGATCATGTGATGCTGAAGACGTAATTATGCTGAAAATTCAGCTTTGATCAATTACATTGGAACAGATATTAGTAAACAGCTATTTGAAATTATAATATTTCAAATTTTTACAGTATTTTTGATCAAATAAATTATTTACAGTGAACGAATGCACAGGTGAAAGTGTGTGTTGTTGCTTATTAAACACTCTTGTAGTGTTGTGTGTGTTGTTTCTTCTGTCAGAACTATATGTGCATGTTCATCATTATGTTCACTATATGCACTATATGTGCACCAGTTCATCAACTTACTCTCAAACACACACACACACACACACACACACACACACACACACACACACACACACAGATGAATAAAACATGTGCTGGTCAGTGAGGCGCGTGATGAAACGAGCTGGAGCCGCTACAGGATCCGTGTAGAGACATCAGACACGTGTTTCATGTAAATACTGAGTGTTTGTGAGTTTTGTCTGAACTCCTGTCCTCTCTCTCATCTTCCCGGATCACAGTCAGACTCTATTAAGAAGATTTGAGAACAATCTGAAACCCAAAGTGAGTACAATGGGCTCACCGTTAACAGAGAACTAGTCACCAAGTCACTTCATCATGAATTACAGACCCGAACATGTGCAACCGTCACTGAACAACAGCGTTTGACTGTTTTTATAGCACGTATGACCCATAAAAATCACAGTGTGGCATTAATACTCACTTCTGATGCATCCTGAAATGAAATAAAATTAATTTTTTTTTTTTTTTTTTTTTTTTGCAAAATGTACTTTAGTTGGTCACCAAGGCATTTCTCATTTTTGATTAGTTTAACTTTAAATACTTAAATAACTAAACCTAAATAAACTTAATAGAACTAAACAGACAAAATAAAAAAAAATGACTTTGCATTCTGCATTCTGTGTGAACAGCCCTTTATAAGCATAAAATAATACTGGGCAAAATAGTCTACTTTAAATTAGATAGATCTATTTCTATTAATGCTTTTAGGCACTGAATGAAACATATTTGCAATTAAAATGTCTCACTGCATGGAAATGCATCAGATTTCAGGCTTTAGCGCTCTTCATCCACCAGCACTAAACTAATCCACTTGTTTTCTACATGCAAAGTGACTTACAAACGAGCTATTCAGATGCAATTCATCATAACAGCCACAGTATTTATACAGTTGAGGTCAAAAGTTTACACCCCTGACAGAATCTGCAAAATTTTAACTGTTTTACCAAAATAAGAGGGATCATACAAAATACATGGTATTGTTTAGTACAAAAGTTAACATACACACTGATTCTTAATACTGTGTTGTTACCTGTTTTCCGTTTTTTGTTTAGTGATAGTTGTTCATGAGTCCCTTGTTTGTCCTGAACAGTTAAACTGCCTGCTGTTCTTCGGAAAAATCCTTCAGCTCCCACAAATTCTTTGGTTTTCCAGCATTTTTGTGTATTTGAACCCTTTCCAATAATGACTGTATGATTTTGAGATCCTTCTTTTCACACTGAGGACAACTGAGGGACTCATATGCAACTATTACAGAAGGTTCAAACACTCACTGATGCTCCAGAAGGGAAAAAAAAACATGCATTAAGAGCCAGGGGTGAAAACTTTTGGATAGAATGGAGATGTGTGCATTTTTTTTATTTTGCCTAAATATCATATTTTTTCATCTAGTACTGCCCTTCAGAGGCTACAGAAGATGTTTCCAGAATACAAAATAAGTTAAATTTGCCCTGATCTTCAAATTCCTCTTAATGCTCCTAATGCATGGTTTTCCCTTCTGGAAAGGGTTCAAATACACAAAACATCTGGAAAACCAAATAATTTGTGGGAGCTGAAGGATTTTTCTAAAAAACAGACGGCAGTTTAACTGTTCACGACAAACAAGGGACTCATGAACAACTATCACTAAACAAAAAAAACACAGTATTAAGAATCAAGGGGATGTAAACTTCTTATAAATTCAACTATTATTTTCTCTTGTGGACTATATGTAAACATCTTTTATGTGAAATAGCTTATTCAGGTCAGTACTAAATAAACAACAACATGCATTTTGTACTGTATGATCCTTATTATTTTGCTAAAATAGTGAATATTTTGCAGATTCTGAAAGGGAGAAGTACATTTTTGACCCTGAACTGTATAATGCCACAATAAAATACAAGCTTGAGCAGATGTCGATGTTCTCTTCTTCATTTCATTTCTGCTCTGGTACATTATAAAAGTCGTCCTGTTGTCAGGTCTCTCTTCTCTCTGACAGATTTAGTGTTTTCTGTCACAGTATTGTTATGATTTATTCCATATTCTAACCCTAATACATTAACTATAATGTTTGCAGTACACAGAAGAGCTTACAAACCTCTTCAGTAAGAACAAACACATAAAACTATCGTCAGAAATGCTTGTGGAATGGGCACAAAGATGATAAAGCAATGCGGCACACCTGCCTTCCCTTTCTGGACGTCATGCTGCGCTGCCGCTGTTGTTGTTGTTTATGATAATGAAACGATATCAGAGCGGGTGAGCGTTTATAACGTCTAACAGGGTTACACCAACATTAATATTTCACACAGTAAACATGAACGCTATAGCCTGATATTGAGCATGATATTGTAAACACAAAGCACAGTTTCGCTGATGTAAACATCAGACACGCCGCTGCACTGCCAGCTGGGAAAAATTGGATGGGCAGACTGGCCCAACATCAGAGCGGCCAATCGCATTGCATGTTTCTGACATCGCTCACCTTTGATTGGCTGAGCGTAGAGTGAAAAAACTGGGACGACTCCCAGAAGAGCAGCAGAACATCAGCCAATCAGAATCAAGGAGATTTGACTTGAGTTCACCTCCACAGCTACACAAACCTTTACACACGTGCCAAAAAACTGTCCCAGATAAAGACGAGATGTTTGGATCTTAATGTTCCATCCGCGGAACATTTTGCATTGAGTTAAGTTTGACAGGAATGCTAAGGGGTTAAAATGCATCACATTTGTGACCCTGGAGCACAAAACCAGTCTTAAGTAGCACGAGTATATTTACAACAATAGCCAAAAATACATTGTATGGGTTAAAATTATCAATGTTTCTTTTATGTTAATCATTTGGATATGAAGTAAAGATCATGTTCCCTGAAGACCTTGTAAATTGTCCTACCACAAATATATCAAAAAGTAATTTTTGATTAGTAATATGCATTGCGAAGAATTTCATTTGGACAACTAAAGACAGTTTTCTCAATATTTGAGATTTTTATTGCACCCTCAGATTCCAGATTTTCAAATAGTTGCATCTCGGCCAAATATTGTCCTATCCTATTTATTCAGCTTTCAGATGATGTATAACTCTCAATTTAAAAAATAATTCACCCTTATGACTGGTTTTGTGGTTTAAGGTCACATTCATGTTGTTTTAGTATTACTAGCCTGAGACACTATTGAACTACTAGTTTTTATTAATATTTTGAATTAGTTCATATTTTTGTTTTATATTATGAATGATTTAATATTTATTATTTTTTACATTTCAATTTTAGTTTTTATAATTTTTTCTAATACATTTTTATTTGTTTTGCTTTTGGTTGCTTTTTTATATTTACCATTTTTGAATATTATCAATGTTGAAAATGTTGTGCCACTTCATACTTTTGTGGAAACTATGATACATTTTACGTGTAAGGATTTTTTTTTTTTTTTTTTTTTTTTGGATGAATAGAAAGTTAGAAATGGAAATCTTTTGTTACATTATAAATGCTTTATAACACTTTACAGTCACTTTTGATCGACGTAATGCATCCCATATGCAAAACCCACTGTATATGCATTACAAAAATGTGTGACCCTGGACCACAAAACCAGTCTTAAAGGTTCATTTTTTGAAACTGACATTTACACATCATCTGAAATCTGAATAAATAAGCTTTCCATTGATGCATGGTTGGGCCAACAAACAACTATTTGAAAATCTGGAATCTGAGGGTGCAAAAAAAATCTAAATATTGAGAAAATCACCTTTGAAGTTGTCCAAATGAAGTTTATAGCAATGCATATTACTAATGATGTCTCTTTTGCTCACCAAGGCTGCATTTAATTGCGACTTTATATCTCAGAATTGCGATTTTATATCATGCAATTGTACGTTTATATCTCACAATTCTGAGAAAAAAAGTCGCAATTGTGAGATAAAAAGTCAGAATTGTGAGTTTGTATGATGCATTTCTGAGAGAAAAAAAAACTTTGTGAGATGTAAACTAGCAATTGCGAGAAAACATCAATTACAAATATTTGCATGTAGCATCTAATATGACTTTTGCATATTCATGAAGATGTAAGTCATTATCTTATATTTATTATATAAATAGCCATTTTCTATGTGAATATCTGTATATGTAAAGTTCATTACTCCAGTCTTCAGTGTCACATGATCCTTCAGAAATCATTCTAATGTGCTGATTTGCTGCATTTATTTGATCAAAAATACTGTAAAAATGTGAAATGTTATTGCTTTTTAAAATAACAGTTTTCTATGTGAATATCTAGCAAGCTGATTTGCTGCTCAAGAAACATTTCTGATTAATATCAATGTTGAAAACAGTTGTGCTGGCCAATATTTTTGTGGAAACAGTCATACATTTTATTTTTCAGGATTCACAGTTGAACAGAAAGTTCAAAGAACAGCATTATTTGAAATAGAAATCTTTTGTAACATTATAAATGTCTTTACTGTCACTTTTGATCAATTTAATGCATTCTTGATACTATGGTACTGCTTTCGTAAATATAAATACACACTCAAGAAGAGACACAAGCATGTGTTTGTGTGTGTGTTTTAATCACCCCTGGGGCCGTGAGAGGGCGAGCAGGAGAACGGGTGAACATGATAGAAAGAGACAAGTGCAACAAAGCAAGAGAACGAGGAACTGTCTCATTCTCTGTCTCTCTCTCCCCTTTGGCTCTTTTTGTCCACTCTGACATTTTCAGACACTATTAAACAGGTTAACCGCCGCAACGCTCTGATAGCACATCAGAAATAAGTGCATTGCGAGTTATTAAAGGTAATGTATGATACGCCGTATGCAGACGAGAGACGCTGAGCTTTATTCACCCACAGGCTCCAGATACGCACTGAATAACTTCATCTGTCACCCGCCATCAGCGTTAGACCAAGATCTGAGCTGACCGGAGCTGAACTAGTCCTGACGTCAGCGCTCATACCATCCAGCTAATAACTGAAGATTATATTATATTATATTATATTATATTATATTATATTATATTATATTATATTATATTATATTATATTATATTATATTATATTATATTATATTATATTATATTATATTATATTATATTATATTATATTATATTATATTACATTACATTACATTACATTACATTACATTACATTACATTACATTACATTATATTATATTTGTAAAGCAAATAATATGACATTTTAAAGTTTGGTAATATTTTTAATGATTTAAAAGATGTCTCTTCTGCTCACCAAGGCTGCATTTATTTGATCAAAAATACAGTAAAAATGTAAATATTATTGCAACTTAAAATAGCTGTTTTCTATGTGAATATTTGTTATAATGTAATTTATTTCTGTGATCATAGCTGAATTTTCAGCAGTCTTCAGTGTCACATGATTCTTCAGAAATCATTATAATATGCTATTTGTTGCATTTATTTAATCAAAAATACAGTTCAAATTTGAATTATTATTATAATTTTTAAATGTCTGTTTTCAATGTGAATATTTGTTAAAATGTCATTTATTTCTGTGATCAAAGCAGAATTTTCAGCATAATTACACGTCTTTAGTGTCGCATGATCTTTCAGAAATCATTTTAACATGCAATTTGCTGCATTTATTTGATCAAAAACACAGCAAAAATGTGAAATATTATTATAATTTCAAATTTCAGTTTTGTGAATATCTGTTAAAACGCAATTTATTTCTGGGATCAAAGCTGAATTTTCATCATCATTACTCCAGTCTTCAGTGTCACATGATCTTTCAGAAATCATTCTAATATTCTGATTTGCTGCAGTTTATTTGATCAAAAACACAGTAAAAATGTGAAATGTAATTTTAATTTCAAATAGCTGTTTTCTATACGAATATCTGTTAAAATGTAATCACAAAATCCTTCAGAAATCATTGTAACATGCTGATTTTCTGCTCAAGAAACATTTCTGATTATTATCAATGTGCAAACTTTTAGTAGTATAATAGCATATAAAAAACCTCAAACCTAAAAAGCAACCAAAAAAACCTAATAAACTCGGCTCTGACAAATGCTGAAGGGTTTAATTAAACAATCATTAAAGATGCGTCATCAGCCACTTTGTGCTGCAACTCGAAGAAAATGTAGAAAATTTTAATCTGAGGAAGAATAAATCATTAAAGGTTCAATGAGGCGTGATATAAGTTAATTAAACAAGCAACAAAAGCAGATCGTTTTAAATCTGCGATGATGGTGGTAACGGCTGCGTGATACGCTCTCGTTTCTCATCGTCTGCACTAATTCAATGATGGAAAGGTCAGCGGTGAATCGCGAGCGAACAAAGACGCTCCTCCTGCACCTGAGGGGCGAGAGACACAGACCCAGTGTGGGAGAGAGAGACAGAAACACAATTTTAAAATCAAATTTGCTCTAATCTGATCAAAAAACGCAATGTGTTAAAAAAGCATGGATCATCTGTCTGTCTGTCTCACCATCTGCCCTTCAGCTCTAAACACTTGAACTCAGAGACTCAAATATAGAGAAAAACTTGCATGTAGTTTGACTGCAGTCGTGTGGAAATGGCATCAGCGCTGCAAATGAAGATCTCTGTGAGGACAATGCTTTCAACACATGACACGAAGAGAAAAGTGTGTGTGTGTGTTTGGTGAGCTTGACGAGAGCCTGAAGTTAAACTGCATTACAGACAGTGACAGTGTGTGTGTGAAGAGAGGAACACGACTGGAGAAATGTTACAGCGGATTACATCAGCCACAGTCCTGCCTAACAACAGCACAACACACACACACACACACACACACACACACACACACACACACACACACTCCTGCCTGACAACAGCTCAGCGTTCTACCATTCAAACTACCTGTTGGTCCTTCATTCTTGTCATGAACTCGTCAGACTATAACTCTAAACAGCTCACCAAACACAAAAACCTGGAGGTCTTATATGGTTCGGTTCCAGAGATATTGGAATTTTAATATGGATCCAGGGGTAAATCCTTAATATGTACGGTTTCATTGGTCAAAAACCAAACGTAGGTCAGTTTGCAAAATATGATACTCATTTTTTTGAAAAGAGGAATGTCTAAAGAACAAATAATGGTAAAACTAGAAATGCATCTTGTTTCCTTCTGCCAAGACAACTGCATTGAATATACCCGTCTCAGTAGCATAAGTATTCTTTTTCTAAAGTTTGCATGCCTATAACTCAAGTAATATTAACGATATGTCAAAATGATTTTAGATTCTATAGTTGTTAATAAACTTTTCTTTTGGAATATTACATTTTAAGGCCCTATATCATTCAATCCCAGAGATATGGGGAACTCAATGAGGCTCCATGTCTAAATTGTTGTTGAATATTATCCATTTTCAGTGGACGAAAACCAAATGTTGGTCACTTTGTATACAGCTGTTACTTATTTTATTTAAAGAACAATGTCTGAAGGAAAAATAATATTAAAACTAGAAATGCATCTAGTTTCCTTCTGTCAAGACAACTGAATTGAATTTACCTGTCTGAGTGCCATAATTATTCTTTTTCTAAAGTTTGCATGCCTATAACTCAAAGTATTAATACTTTGAGTTTGAGTTTACTTTTCATAAATAATCTTTTTCCAAAATTCGTGTGCCTGTCACTCCAGAAGTATTAAAGTTATCTTAATGTGATTTTAGATTCTGGTTCCTAGGAACCTTTTCTTTCAAAATCTTCATTTGTAAGGCCCTTTATGGTTTAGTCCCAGATATATTGAGAGCTGAGTGCAGCTCCATCCTTACCCTATTTTTTAATGGTCAAAAACCAAATGTAGTATTGCAATATATCTTTAATACTTCTTGAGTTATAGGCACGCAAACTTTGGAAAAAGATATTTATGGCACTCAGGTAGGTTTATTGCAGTTGTTTTGACAAAGGAAAACAAGATAAATCTCTAGTTTCAGCATTATTAGTTCTTCAGACATTCTTCTTCAAAAGAATAGTAGTATCATATTTTGTCAAACTGACCCACATTTTTTTTTTTGTGCAGGACTATATTTTTACTATAACTTAAGAGCCATCTTAAAATCCCAATATCTCTGGAACCAAAGCATATAGGACCTTAAAAATAAAGAATCCACAAGTAAGGTTTGTTAAGACCCAATATCTAAAAGGGCATTAAGATATCTTTAATACTTCTTGAGCTACAGACATGCAAATTTTGGGGTGCTGTTTCCCAATTTTTGAAGGTCACAGTTGGCAGTGAAGTAATGAACTACCAATCTCTGTGTAAAAAATAACATTATGATGCTGCCATCTTTCTGAAGTCATTTTCATTGTAATTTGACTCTTAATCTCAGGTGAAAATTGCCATTTTGACCCTCCTCTACAAAATAGTGGATTACTCAATTAATACTCATCCGTGACATTTAATATTTTGGTTTTCATGAAATATTAGCAAAATCAAAAATCTCGGCCTATGACTAAGCTTCATATTTTATAACAATAAAAAGGAAAAATAAATTCTAATAATTAATCCAGGTGATCTGAATCTTGGTTTATTGATGTAAATGCAATGTGTGATGAAACTAACCACAATTTTAAACATGTTACAATACTGCATGCTTAAATTTCAAAAGCTGTTAAAAAGAAAGAAAAAGAAAAAAAAACTACATAGAGCAAGTTTATGTGCCTAAACTTGACCATTTCAGTGCACTTTTAGCACTCGGACAGCTATGTTCTATGCAACTGTTTTGATAGAAGGAAATAAGATACAATTCGAATTTCAACTTCATTTCTTCTTCAGACATTGTTCTTTAAATAAAGTAAGCATCGGCTGTTTACAAAGTGACCAACATTTGGTTTTTGACAACTGAAAATGGCTAATATTCAACAATCTGGACATGAAGCCTCATTGAGATGCCCATATCTCTGGGACTGAACGATGTAGGGCCTTGAAAATTAACATTCCAAAAGAAAGGTTCACTAACAATAGAATATTGTGATATCTTCAATACTTCTTCAGTTATAGGCTCGCAAACTTTGGACAAGGAATATTTAAGGCACTCAAGAATGTTCAATGCAGTTGTTTTAACAGAACATGGTTCTAGTTCATATAGTTCAGCATTATTAGTTCTTCAGACATTCTTCTTTAAAAGAAAAGGAGCATCATTTTTTGGGGGGGATTTTCTTTTTGTGTAGGTCTACATTTTAACAAATTTACTCCTGAAGCCATATTAAAGTTCCAATATCTCTGGAACCCAACCATGTAGGACCTTAAAAATAAAGATGCCAAATAGAATATTTGTTAAGACCCAATATCTAAAAGAGCATTGAGATATCTTTAATACTTCTTGAGTTACAGGCATGCAAACTTTGAATAAAAACACTTGAAAAGTGCTGTTTTCACAAATTTTGAAGGTCACCGTTGGTACATAATGTAACAAAAAGTAATAAAGTCAACAGATTTTACTAACAGAACTACCAATCTCTGTGAAAAAATAACATTATGACGCTGCCATCTTTCTGAAGTCATTCTTGCTATAATTTGACTCTGAATCTCAGGCGAAAATTGCCATTTTGACCCTCTATAAAATAGTGGATTACTCAGTAAATATTCATCCATGACAGTTAATATTTTGGCTTTCATCACTACACATCTCTATCTTTCTTCAAAGGAAATATTAGCAAAATCAAAAATTTGAGCCGGTTGACCCAGAATGACCAATTTATAACTAAAATGCTAGTCCATAATCCATAATAAAAAGTGGTTTCTGCACAGATCAAGCACCATTTACAAGCCCAAACAAGCCCAGACTTTATTGGACTTTTATAACAATAATGATAATAAACATATAAATAAGCAGGAGCTGAGGACAGACTGATAAAAACAAACAGCTCCATCTAAGCCTAGCTCAACCAGACTAATATAGACATGTTAGCGAGCGTCTCCCATCTCAATGCAGACGCCGTGACAAATAATCTGTGTGTGTCGCCATTCTCCCAAAGCCAGACGTTCCTCGCCCAGCTTCCTCAAGCATGCCAGGTGCATTACGGTTTCGGATGAGGCCCAAACAAAGAGCGGCGAGAATAAATGTGAAGTAGATGAGGGCACATATTTTACCGTGACACCTCGTGTGAGTTTATGGAGCTCGGCTGACAGACAGCGATGGTCCCAGATGCCCACCTTAATGTCTCATTCTCTCTGAAACATGATCGAATGCTGTTTAGGGCAAACCGTCTCATCAAGCAGGAACATCTAAGCAAAGGCTAAAAATGGCTGCGATGCCTCATATCAGACAGTCCATTAGCTTTGACCTGAGCAGAGGACTGATCTCTCCATATAAACACTGACCATCAGCGTTTCTCTGACAAAAACCTAATGTGGCGACACCAGTTTGATGGTATCAGATGGCAATAGCATCGTGAGTGAATTTCACAGAGAAAAAAAGAAATAGCTCATAATTTATATATACACTAGTATTTTTTTTAACCCTATTTCCAAGGATTTTTCATATTTCGTATATTTTATGAATATTTATTTATTATTATTATTTTTACATTAAAAAATATCTTAATATCTTATTTTTTTATTTTTAAAACATAATACAAAATAAATGCATTAGTATATCAAATTAAAATGAAAAGTATGTAAGTTTCAATCAATGAATAAAAAAAATATACCAGGTAAATATTAAGTCAAGTAATTAATTTATATTATTTTATATTTCATATTACCATTTTTTTTTTCATATTTACCAGGATATTTTTATATTTCATATATTTTATGCACATTTATTTATTTATACATTTTTAAAAATTTTAATATCTTAAATAGTTTGTAAAACAAATGAATGCATAAGTATATACAATTAAAATGAAAAGTATGTAAAGTTTAAATCAATCAATAAATAAATTAATATAATATTACCAGGTAATATGTCAAGTAATTTATATCATTTTATATTTCATTATTACCATTTATTTTTGAGTATTTTTTTTACCATATTTACCAGGATTTTTCACATATTTTATATATTTTATGCATATTTAATTATTATTAGTAATTTTTTTTAAATGTTAATATCCTGAATAATTTGTAAAAATAAATGCATAGGTATATGAAATTAAAATGAAAAGTATGTAAAGTTTAAATCAATAAATAATATATAATATTACCAAATAATATGTCAAGTAATTTATATCATTTTATATTGCAGTATTACTTTTTAATATAAAAGTAATAAAAGTATGTAGTTTTATGAAATCATGCTTTATTTATTTACACATATATTTATAGATATAAAATAAGTTAAATCACAAAAATAAATAAATACTTCCACCATTACTCATACCAATAATTACATTTACTACTTTTAAAAAATAAATTTTATATACGTATTTTATATATACATTATTTATATTTGCCTTGTATTCATTTATAAATAATTTAAATAAATTCATAATAAATGTATTGATTATTTATAAATTATAATTTTTTTAAGTTTTTAATCACTTAATAAATGATTAAATAAATAAAATTGTATTTTAAATTGTAATATCTTTAATAATTTGTAAAACACAAATAAATAAATAAATGCATAAATGTGTATAATATACTATATAATAATATGATTTTTTTTCACATATTAACAGGGTCAAGTAATTTATATTATTTTACATTGCATTATTACTTTTTAATATAAAAGTAATAAAAGTATGTAGTTTTATAAAAGCTTTCTTGCAAAAACACAAAAACAAAATAAATCAACACTATAACTAATACCTATATTTATAACACTTTAATAACAGTTTTAAAAAACATTTAATATGTAAAATAATATATATTTTATTTATTTATAATTATTTATAGTTGACTTGTAATCATTTATAAATAATTGAAATACATTCATTAGCATTTATTAATTATGTATTAATCATAAATGATTAGCATTTCTTGAATTATTATTTTCTTAATAATTTATAAAAATAGTATAGTACATATTTAAGGACATTATATAGTTATAAGGACAAGGTAGTGTGCGATAACCATGCTTAAAGATGATTATTAAGACAGTGACCAGTAAAGTACAGCACTATATGAAGCATGAAACTCTAATCAGAATCTGAGCGACGTCAACATTTGTTGACACCAATAACCCTGAAGCGGTCATCCGTTCCGACTGAACATACAAACACAGATAAAATGACACGCCTGCTCCTCCGATCCCGCTCTCATTAACGTGCGTGTGCTAATGTTCACTGTTTGCGCCACCGGTTCTACTCCAGTTCACGCTAATTAGCCGTAGAGGCTAAAAATAAAGAGTAGGTGGAAGCAGCAGCGTGAAAACACATGCAGATCTGTGAGCGTGCAGCGCTAATGACAGGGATGAAGACGCGACACAGGCGGTGCTTGTGTTCAGCGCACTGGGCTAAAGACACTAAACACTGAGGTGTGAAAGCACAGATGATACAGATTTGAGTCTGACGTGGAAACCTGACATGGCCTGAACGCTGCTGAGATGATGAGGACGATAAAAGAGGCGGAGTCCATTATGCAGAAATTGATTGACAGGCGATCTGACCAATCATAATGCCCAATACGGCATTTTTGCCGACATACAAATCAAACAGGAGATTAGATTAACTTTGGTGGACTTTAACTTGAAAAATTGTGTATATTTATTGTGAGTATTGTGTATATATCTTTCAGATACGTTCTGATGCTCACTCATGTTTATTTCATGCTTTAAGAAAATAATATGATATATTAAAACTGGCTAATATGGCAATCCAGTGATCTATCATGACACATTAAAGAGCCACAAAACTGGATTTATTGTGTTTATTTCTTAAAAAAAGAAATTGTTCTCGGTTTTATTTATTTTTAATTAATTAATTATTTTTTTTCTAATTAATATTTTCTATTTTAAGTTAAGGTTTAATTTTAGTTTCAGTTTAAGTTAACTATAATAACCCTGGGTGATACACCTAATTTTTAAATAGAAATTACATATACATTTTTAAAATATTTATATTTTATAAACTTTTTTTTAATTTAATTTAATTCCTTTAAATATTTGTTTTATATTTTATTACTTAGCATAACACTATTACTTATGCTAAGTAATAAAATACAAAAAAAAAAAAAATATTGAAGTAAAATTATTATTATTATTATGGTTTTGTGGTCCAGGGTCACAAGTGCTGCTTTAGCAACTAACTAAAATAAATAAGTACCAACAATTACTAAAATTACTAAAATAAATCTGAACTTAATTGTTTTTTTTTTAAAGCACATAAAATTATTAAAACTTAAAAACAAAACTGAAAATTAAAAAATAAAGGATAATTCAAAATATTAATAAATACTACTAGTAGATAAATAATAGTAAAATAACACCGAAATAACAAAAAAATAAAATAATATTTTAATTCAGCCAATTGCAAAGGCAACAGCTCTTGTTTTCATTTTGATTGACCCTAACTTGATATACTAAAATAACTACTACTACTACTACTACTACTAGTAATAATAATAATAATAATAATAATAATAATAATAATAATAATAATAATAATAATAATAATAATAATAATTCAACTGAAATTTAAATTCATAATTTTTTTTTTTTTTTTACTTGACCTGAAAGCTGAATAAATAAGCTTTTGAGGTATGGTTTGTTAGGATAATTTGAAAATCTGCAATCTGAGGGTGCAAAAAAAAAAAGAAAAAAAAAGAAAATCTAAATATTGAAAATCCCCTTTAAAATTGTCCAAATGAAGTTCTTAGCCATGCATATTACTAACCAGAAATTAAGTTTTGATATATTAATAGCATGAAATTTACTAAATATCTCCATGAAACATGATCTTTATTTAATATCCTGATGATTTTTGGCATAAAATCAATCATTTTGACCCCTACAATGTATTTTTGGCTATTGTTACAAATATCCCCGTGCTTCTTAAGACTGGTTTTGTGCTCCAGGGTCACAAATGTGTCTGAATCTAGTGAAATACTGTAATCAGCTGTCCACAAAAATGTTAGAAAAAATTAGACAAACTGTTGCATGTTGCATGTCCAAGTGCACATTAAACTCACAATGTGTTAAAGTTTCTTTTCTGTGCTTCTAAATGGAAATGTGTAATACTCTGACAGCTGTCTTTGGTCTGACGGCCGTCTGCTGCTTCTCCGTTTCCACTCGTGGTACGTGGAGATTTCATAATTGTAATGGATGTCTCTCAGGTCAACAGCTGCGTGTTATCAGGCACAAACATACAAAACGCTTAATTGAAAACGGAAGAAGGAAATGGAGTCTGGGGGTTTTAACGGACACACTCATTTTCCTATCGCTCGCACGTCGCTCGGCACACAGCTGACAAGCAATTTGGGCCGTTCACCTGTCGACAGGCAGAATATGAATCCATCCTGCACTTTATCTGGAGTGTCAGCGCTGTAATGATGATTCGTCTGTATGCTCACACCGGACAAACACGCACTGTATACACTGCTGCTCAAAAGTTTGGCATCAGTAAGATTAAAAAATAAAGGTGCTTTTTAGAGAAGACTTTTCTGCTCATCAAGGCTATGTTTATTTGATTAAAAATACAGAAAAACTATTATATCGTGAAATATTATTTCAATTTAAAATAGCTGTTTTCTATGTGAATATATCTTCAAATGTAATTTATTTCTTTAATACAAAGCTAAATTTTCAGCATCATTACTCCAGTCTTCAGCATCACATGATCCTTCAGAAATCATTCTAATGTGCTGATTTGCTGTATTTATTTGATCAAATATACAGTAAAAATGTAAAATATTACTATAATTTCAAATAGCTGTTTTCTATGTGAATATCTGTTACAATTTAATTTATTTCTGTGATCAAAGCAACATTTTCAGCATCATTACTCTAGTCTTCAGCATCACATGATCCTTCAGAAATCATTCTAATGTGCTGATTTGCTGTATTTATTTGATCAAAAATACAGTAAAATGTGAAAAAGTATAATAATTACAAATAGCTGTTTTCTATGTGAATATCTGTTACAATTTAATTTATTTCTGTGATCAAAGCTGAATTTTCAGCATCATTACTGCAGTCTTCAGCATCACATAATCTTTTATCATTCTAATATGCTGATTTATCATCAATGTTGAAAACAGTTGTGCTGCTTAATATTTTGTTGTAACCTGTGATTTTTTTCCCCCAGAATTTTTTAACAAATAAAAAGCTGAAAAGAACAGTGTTTATTTAAAGTAGAAATCTTTTGTAACAATATAAACTACCATCTAAAGGTTTGGGGTCGGTGGATTTTTATTTTTTATTTTTCTAAAAGAAATTAATACTCTAATTCAGCAAAGATGTGTTAAATTGAAAAAAAGTGATAGCAAAGATTTATATTGTTGGAAATGATTTCTATTTTGAATAAATGCTGTTCTTTTTAACTTTTTATTCATCAAAGAATCATGAAAAAAGTATCACAGGCTCCAAAAAATATTAAGCAGCACAACCGTTTCCAACATTGAAAATAAAAGTAATGAACCAGCATATTAGAATGATTGCTGAAGGATCATGTGACACTGAAGAATGAAAATTCAGATCACAGAAATTAATTATATTTTAAAGTATATTCAAATTAACTGATTTTGAATTTCAATCATATTTCATGATATTACTTTCTTTCTGTATTTTTGATTAAATAAATGGAACATTGATGACTTTTTTTTTTTTTTTTTAAAACATCAAATCATCCCAAACTTTTGAGCAGCAGTGCATAACGCTGTACTCGGTCTGCAAACACAGTGGGAAGATCAGGAAACGGCAAAAAAGGAAGAAAATGTGGTAAAACATGACAGAAAGCATATTCAAAAAGGTCTGTGCTAAAAACAGCAAGTGATGTCAACTATTAGAGGAAACAGAGAGCGGAGAGTCTCGCAGATGGCACGCTCTTAAAAAGTTCAACTGCGAGGAGATAAAAAAAAAAAGTGGGAGTGAAAGAGAAAGAGAAAAAGAAAGAGCCAATTAGCAGGAAGCCAGCAGGTGTTCGTTTGCTCCGTCGCCCGGCAGCTTCTTAAAGAGCACTGAGTTACTATAGCAACTGCCTCGCACACTCCGTCTCCAGGGAAACGGAAATGTCACAGCTCAAACCGGAGAGAGAGAGGGAGAAAGAAAGAAAGAGAGAGAGAGAGAGAGAGAGAGAGAGAGAGAGTCACAGGTAGATGAACACAGTGGATCAATGTCTGAGACTCTGAGAGACACCTGTCACTTCATCAATCACTATATACAGTGTAAATTTATACACTGCTGTTCAAAAGTTTGAGATCAGGAAGAATTGTCTTTTTTTTTTTTTTAAGAAGTCTTTTATGCTTATCAAGGCTGCATTTATTTGATCAAAAATACAGAAGAAAAAACTGTAATATTGCAAAAAGTTATTACAATATAAAATAATGTTTTTGTATTTTAATATATTTAAAATATAATTTATTTCTGTGATGCAAAGCTGAATTTTCATCAGCTGTTACTCAGTCTTCAGAGTCACATGATTCTTCAGAAATCATTCTAATATACTGATTTATTATTAGAATTCTTTTTTTCAGGATTCTTTAATGAGTAAAAAGTTAAAAATAACAGCATTTATCAAAATATAAATCTTTTTTAACAATGTAAATCTATGCTATTGCTTTTTAATAATTTAACACATACTTGGTGAATAAAAGTATTGATTTCTTAAAAAAAAAAAAAGAATAAAAATGTACTGACTCCAAAAATTTGATTGAATAAATAAAAAAATACAGCTGTGGATTTAATCAAATTGCAATGTGACTATTGTCTGTCAGGGTTATTATAGTAAACTGAAACCGAAACTAAAATAAACTTAAATAAAATAAACATTAACTGAAATTAAATTAAAAGACAAAAAATATATATTTTAGCGAGTTGCCAACATTTCAATTTAGTTTAATAGTTAAAGTTTTAGCAATTTTGCTTTGGTCATTTTTAGTTATACAACAAAAACACTACAAAACTACTAAAAGTACAATATTAAAAAAATAATGATATATTAAAAATATATGAATAACGTGTAAAACGTTCTCTTGGTATTTTTATCTAAAAAATTCAAAATTTAGAAACATTTACTTTGAAAAAGGAAGGAAAAAGTCTTAAGATATTAAGTCTTGTTTTCTGAAAAAAATTATTAATTATTAGATTATGTGACCTAAAACAGGAAAAGAATATTTGCCAACTAGGTCAGAAAAATAATCTTATTTTCCCTTTTAATTTAGTTTACTTTTATTTTTAACCAATAGGCAGATTTTGTTCTTGTTTTAAAACTAAACTCGCTTAACTTTGATTTTGAGTCATTTTGCTTCTGAAGTAAATGTATCTTGATTCAAGAATGTTTAGATATTTGTACTAGAAGAACATAATTTTTGCAGTGCATATCAAATCACCTTGAAACCAGCTATAAAAAAGGGTAAAAGCGACAAATGATAAATCCACTTTCATGTTAACTCCTAAAAGACAAAATCAGCAAGATGCATTTTTATATTTTCATTACATTCTACATCTGAAGTTGCCAAAAATCTATAGCGTTCACACTGATAAAGCAGACAGAAGTCACTGGTTTTCATTGAGAGTTTGCGATGTATGAGTGACAGCGTCCGTTGGCAATGTGACTCTCTACGTGTTAAAGCTGACGGCGGGACATTAGCAGGTTTTGCCCGGCAGAAATCATTCATTAACCCAAATGGCTCCAGATTGCAATTTATTACAGCTGTATTTGTAAGCACAAGCTTCCGCGGGGCTGGAAATGTGCTCAAGGCCGCGTCACGGCACACAAATATTGGATATTTGTCACGGCAGCTGTCATTTATTGTGTGACACGCGCTACTCTTTATGGCTTCTGGCCATATTCCCGGTTTAAATTAGATTTTTCTTACTAATTCAAGCCACCTGCCATGACTGACATATTAAGAGCAACCTGTTATGATGGGACAGGAGGGTGACGGGACGCGGATGAGACTCGTAAACGCTCGGGCTAATGGAGCGTTTGAGCTGCGTGTAGCTGCATGTCTGCATGAGAACAGGGAGGCTCATTTATTTCCGCTTTTGTCGCTGTTGTCTTCATTGTCTGCATGATTAAACCAGCGCCACGCGGCTCTGCTCAACAAATAGCCTAATTGAGAATGACCTTGGTGAATGATACATCAGCCACACACACACACAGGCGCACTGGGGACGGATGCATCTTCACTCTTCCTTAGCGCTGAAATAAGGTTGTGCCATATTGTAAAGTGACATCTCAATACTTTTGGTATTTTTCAAAACTATAATTAAGCAACATTTGAGTGTGTTTTTGTGCCGTTACCTTGGCTGGTTTAGGCCTTTCATTGATAAATAAACATCACACTAAAATAGCCAGTAAGTGGCAGCAAGTCATTCAAACGATTCATTTAAAATGGCTGATTCATTAAGAAATGAAGCAAGTGACTGTATGAACTTTATGAATGGATCACTGAGTCACTGATTCGTTCAAAATTAGATTTGTTCAGTTGCTCTGAGACATGCCTTTACGACAACTCAGAATTCACCAGCAACTCTTCAAAACAACCTAGCAGCTACCCAGAATGCCTCAGAAACACTTGGAAACTGCATAGCAACACACTAAAGATACTTTAGCAACCATTCAGAATTTTCCAGCAACTACTCAAAAAACCCTAGCAACTGCACAGCAACATACAAACACTCAGAAAACTGTAGCAACCGCTCAGAACTTCCCAGTGGCCACTCAAAACACCCTAGCAACAAATAAAAGTCACAACAAACAAAAACACTTAAAACAACTTAGCAACCCTTCAAAATATCCTAGCAACCACATACAGTAGCAACACAAAAAAGGTCAAAACAACTACTCAGAATTCTTCAGAAACCTTCAGAATTCTTCAGAAACCTTTAAAAACACCTCAACAACCGCATAGCAACACACAACACTCAGAAAACTGTAGCAACCGCTTAGAACTTCCCAGCGGCCACTCATAACACCCTAGCAACAAACGCAGGTCACAACACAAAAAAAAAAAACACTTAAAACAACTTAGCAACCCTTCAAAATAGCCTAACAACCACATACAGTGGCAACACAAAAAAGTCAAAACAACTATTTAGAATTCTTCAGAAACCTTTCAAAACACCCCAACAACCGCATAGCAACACACAACACTCAGAAATTGTAGCAAACAACTTAAAAAACCACAGAAACCAACCTAGCAACCACATACAGAAGCAACACAACCAGATACAGCACCAGCACACAAAAAAATGAAAAACAACCCCAGCAACTACTTGAATGCCCCAGAAACCATTCAAAACACCCGAGCAACTGCACATAAACACACTAAAAATATTCAGAACACCTTTAGCAACCATTCAGAATTTCCAGTAACCACTCAAAACACCCTAGCAACTGGAACATTCCGCAACAACACTCATAAAACCGTAGCCACCAATCAGTTTTTCCCAGAAACCATTCAAAACAGTAGCAACACACAATTTTTTTTAAAGACTAAAAAAAATTACCCAGAAACCCTTCAAAACACCCAGCAACTGCATAGCAACACACAAACTGTAGCAACCATTCAGAATTTCCCAGCAACAACTATTCAAAACACCCTAGCAACCATATACAGGAAAACACTTGGAAACTGCATAGCAACACACTACAGATACTCAGAACCGCTTAGAACTTTCCAGCGGCCACTCAAAACACCCTAGCAACAAGAGAAAGTCACAACAAACAAAAACACTTAAAACAACTTAGCAACCCTTCAAAATATCCTAGCAACCACATACAGTTGCAACACAAAAAAAGTCAAAACTACAGAAACGCTTCAAAACACCCCAACAACCACATAGTAACACACAACACTCAGACAAATGTAGCAAACAACTTAAAACACCACAGCAACCATTTAAAACAACCTAGCAACACAACCAGATACAGTATCAGCAGTACTCAAATGCCCCAGAAACCATTCAAAACACCCTAGCAACTGCATAGTAACACACAAACACTTTAGCAACTATTCAGAAATTGCCAGCGACCACTCAAAACACCCTAGCAACCATATACAGTAGTGACACAAAAAAACAAATACAGTAGCAACACAACCAGATACAGTATCAGCACACGAAAAACACTGAAAAACTACCTAGCACTCAGCTACTCAGAATGCCCCACAAATCATTCAAAACACCCTCGCAACTGCACCACAACACACAAAAGATACTCAAAAAACAGTAGCAATGATTCAGAATTTCCAGCAACCACTCAAAACACCTTAACTACCATTCAAAACACAGTAGCAAATGCATAGCAACAAACAAAAACAATTTAAAAAACTTAGCAACCATTCAAACCACCCTAACTACTGCACAGCAACATTCAGTAACACTCTGTAGTAAATTGTAGCAAACAACTCAAAACACCATAGCAACCATTCAAAATACCCTAGCAACCACATACAGTAGCAACACAAAAAGTCACAACACAACTAGATACATCATCAACACACAAAAAACACTGAAAACAACCTGGCAACTACTTGAATGCCCCAGCAACCACTCAAAACGCTTTAGCAACTATTCAAAACACCCTAGCAACTGCATAGCAACATACAAACCACCAGAAAACTGTAGCAATCATTCAGAATTTCCCACCAACCACTAAAAACACCCTAAACACCCTAACAACATACAAAAAAACTACTTAAAACAACTTAGCAACACTTCAAAATACCCTAGCAACCGCATACAGTAGCAACACAAATAGACACAGTGTTTGTGTCTTGCAATGCAGTTGCTAGGGTGTTCTGAATGGTTTCTGGGGCATTCGAGTAGTTGCCAGGTTGTTTTCAGTGTTCTTTGTGTGTTGATACTGTATCTAGTTGTGTTGTGACTTTTTTTGTTGCTACTGTATGTGGTTGCTAGGGTATTTTGAATGGTTGCTATGGTGTTTTGAGTTGTTTGCTATACATTGCGGATACACATATTCGAAACACCCTAGCAACTGCACAGCAACACACTAAAGAACACTTTAGCATCCATTAAGAATTTTTCTCTAGCAAATACTCAAACACCGTAACGACCAGATACAGTAGCAACACACAAAAAAAAAAAACACTTAACACCAGTTAGCAACAAGTCAGAATGCCCCAGCAACCACATAGCAACATACAAAAAAAAACACTCAGAACAACTTGGCAACCATATATCACCAGCCTGACAGCTGAGCATCATAAGAGTGAGTTTTTTTCCGTCGTAATGATCCTCGGGTGTGCCGTGTTCTCTGTGAGAGGAGGACGAGGCCTGATTATTGTGTTCAGCAGGTGACGGCGGCCCGCTGGAGTGTGAGTGTGTGTTTCACTCACTAATGAGTCTGCGTCTCGACCTCCCTCTGTTTGTTTACAGCACATACACAGACACACACACACACACACACACACACACAGAGAGATACAGTTGCTGGGCTGATGCTCCACACTGATGTGTTTCCCAGGAGGAAATGCAGGAGAACACCTGGAGGAAGAGCAACATCCCAGCAGCACCGCGTTGAGCCTCACGGCTGTATCGTGTATCACAAGGCCGTCGGATCATTAAAACGCTTCATTAGGCACCTAACATTGAGAGTTTCAGTCAAAGGCTTTAATATGCATCTTAAACGACGCTCAGTCAGAAAATATCACACTTTGGAAGTTGAGTTAAAAACTAAACTCTTGAAATGATTCAATGCTCTCTGTGCAACATCTATAATCAGTAAAGCTAAGGATCGACAAAGATTCCACAAATTGATTTGATTCTGAAACGATTTGTTATTGATTTGTCTACATATATACACTGTAAAAAGTGATAAGTTGACTTAACTTTAAAAAAATGGAGAAAACCTGTTGCCTTAAAATTATTAAGTAAAAAAAACTTCATGCATAATAAAAAAAAGTGAATTGTCAAGTTCCTCAACTTATCTCTTTTTACAGTGTATCAGGAACATTACATGTTAATTTTTCTTAAAGAGACAGTTCACCCAAAAATGAAACCGTGTACTCACCTACATGTCGTTTAAAACCTCTATGAGATTCTTTCTTTTGTTGAATTCAAAAGACGATTTTTTTTTAAAGAATGCTGGGTATGATTGACGGTAGCCATTGACTTCCACTGTATTTTTTCCGTCCTATGGAAGTCAATTGTTACTGGCAACTATTTGGTAATCAGCATTCTTTGTGTGAGTGTGTGTGTTCAACAAAAGAAAATCAAATGGAGGGTATGTAAGTTTTTTTTTGTTGGTGAACTTTCCCTTTAAGAAAACAGCCTTGCAACTAAGTTTATAAAATAAACAGGAACCCTGTTAGCTGATACTTTAATAACATTGAATGTTACAATTATCTAAATGAACTAAATTCAAATGTTATTTATTTTCGGAAATAATAATCAACTCAAATAAAAATGTGTATGCCGTAAGCAAACATTTTGCACATGAGGCAGTTTTACTTAATTACTTAAAACTTAATTATATGTAAAAAGTAATTTTAAGCAAAACTCACTTAATTTTAATACTTAAAAAAAAGCGAGACTTAAAGGAGAAGTTCACTTCCAGAACAAAATATTACAGATAATTTACTCATCCCCTTGTCATCCAAGATGTTCATGTGTTTCTTCAGTCATAAAGAAATGATATTTTTTGAGGAAAGCATTTCAGGATTTCTCTCCATATAGTGGACTTCTATGGTGCCTTCGAGTTTGAACTTCCAAAATGCAGTTAAAATGCAGCTTCAAAGGGCTCTAAATGATCCCAGTTGAGGAAGAAGGGTCTTATCTAGTGAAACAATCGGTTATTAAAAAAAAAAAAAAAATTTAAAAAAAATAAACAATTTATATACTTTTTAACCTCAAATGCTCATTGTCTAGCTCTGCATGAACTGTGTGTATTCCGGTTTAAGACAGTTAGGGTATGTTGAAAAACTCCCATCACATTTTCTCCTCCAACTTCACAATCGTCCTACATCGCTGCAGAAGTACTGACCCAGTGTTTATAAAGTGAACGTGCAAAGATCAAACGGTCTTTACAATAAATAAATAAATAAATAAAAGCATTGTAGCACGATTTTGAAATTGGAGAAGAAAATGAGAGTTTTTCAACATACCCTAACTGTTTTGAACCAGAGTGCTTAGAGTTCACACAAAGCTAGACAAGATGAGCATTTGAGGTCAAAAAGTATAAAAAGTATATACATTTTTTGTTTCATTAGATAAGATTCCCCGGCTGGGATCGTTTAGAGGCCTTTGAAGCTGCATTTAAACTGCATTTTGGAAGTTCAACCTTGGGGGCACCATAGAAGTCCACTATATGGAGAGAAAAAAAATGTTTTTCCTTAAAAAACTATTTCTTTATGACTGAAGAAAGAAAGACATGAACATCTTGGATGACAAGGAAGTGACTAAATTATCTGTAAATTTTTGTTTTGGAAGTGAACTTCTCCTTTCTCCTACTTCTCAAGTAAATGCATTTCGATTTATGAATGTTGAAATATTTGTACTGGAAAACAAGACTAAAACACTGCGAAAGAACATCAATTTTTTGCAGTGTGGGGAGTTTTTCCTTAGACGAATCTTCTGAGAAGCAGGAGACTTAACTATTTGCCGTTCATCTATTTTCACTGCTGTCTAGGAGTAACAAATGAGACATTACAGAGAGTCTTTAAATGGAGACACAGACGGCTCGTGAGAGCTGCATTAAATAACGAGTCTCTGACAACACAAGAAAAGGCTGCGATGATCTCATCGATGAGCTGATGGTTGGGATGAGCTCATCCTTCCTCAATTAAACTTTAACCATTAAGGAGAGTTTTAAATAGCTCAAAATATCCACCGTCTCCGTTACTTCATCTGCGTCTCCATGACTCTTAAACTATGACAGTTTTGCCAAAAATTAAAATTCTGTCCAACCAAACAGTTGACTTTCATAGCCTTTTTTCATACTATGGAAATCAATGGCTACCAGCAACTGTTTGGTTTGTGTTCTTTAAAATATATTTTTATGTGTTCAACAGAAGAAAGAAACTCATACAGGTTTGGAACAACATGAAGGTGAGTAAACGGTAAATAAAACCATTGCACAAAATCATTTAAAGCAAAAAATATATAATAATATAGTCAATATACATTGTCCTTCAAGAAGATTCTTCTGCTCATCAAGGCTGCATTTATTTGATCAAATATAAAGACAAAACTGTAAAATTTGGAAATATTATTGCGATTTCAAATAATTGTTTTCTATTTTAATATACTTTTAAATATAATTTATTTCTGTGATGCAAAGCTGAATTTATCACCATCATTACTCCAGTCTTCAGTGTCAAATGATCCTTTAGAAATCATTCTAATATACTAATTTATTAGTTGTGCTGCTTAATTTTTTTTTTTGAAACTGTGAAACTTTATTTCAGGATTCTTTGATGTATAAAAAGTTAAAAAGAATAGCATTCATTCAAAATAGAAATATTTTCTATACACTACCGTTCAACAGTTCAGGTTCAGCAGATTGTTTTCTTTCCATTTTTAAAAGGAATAACTTTTTAACTTACTTTTATTCAGCAGAGATGTGTTAAACTGATAGAAAGTAACAGTACAGACTTATTAGTGTTAGAAAATATTTCTACTTTGAGTGAATGCTGTTCTTTTTATTATTTTTATTCATCAAAGAATCCTAAAAAAAAAAATATTGCAGGATACAACAAAAATATTAAGCAGCAAAAACTGTTTCTAACATTAATAATAAAGTAATAAAGGAGCGTATTAGAATGATTTCTGAAGGATCATGTGACACTGAAGACTGGAGTAATGATGCTGAAAATTCAGCTTTGATCACAGGAATAAATTATATTTTAAAGTATATTTAAATAAACAACCATTATTTTAAATTGCAATTACATTTCACAATATTACATTTTTTCTGTATTTTTGATCAAATAAATATAGCCTTGATGAGCAGAAGAGACTTCTCAAATCATAAAAAAAATCATACTGATCCCAAACTGTATATAGTTTGATCATGAAATAATCGACAAAAAAAGCAATAAATTCATATTAATAAATAACTGGAATGTGACTTTTGGAAGAAACAAGACGTTCAGACAGACAGAAGATGACAATAAATCAATAAATCACACTCGATATTGAGTTCAGTGATGAACAGTCAATCTGTCTGCTGATGTGAGCCAAAAAACACATTTGGAGATATTTCTCAAAAAAAAAAAATCATAATGATTCAAAATGATTCAAAAATGATTCATGCATTCAGACAAGCTTGTTTTGAGTTTCTAGAAAGTTGTTGTTTCTCTCGTCATCTGTCTCTCATCTGAGTTCAAGAAGAAACTACAGCTGGAGTCAGAGGTGATGTTTGTTCTGTTTCATTAGACACTGCATCTTTAACTATAGACAATGTACAGAGTAATTATAGAAGCCATTTCCATAGAGACCCAATGAGGATTTGCTCCGACTAATCAAATCAGAACCAGACATTAGCATAAACATGAATTTACCAAGATACTTTTGCGCTAAAGGTTCAATTTCAAAGGTGTTTATCATTAATTCAGTGTTTGAAGCCATGATTGCAGTTACAACAGCTAAAAATATAACTATTAAAATAAAAAAAAATTGGTACCTGAAGTAAAGCTGAAATAAAATAAAAAGTGTTGGGCAATGATTAATCGTGATTAATCGCATTCAAAAAAAAAAAATTGTGTATACATAATAAATATACACTATACACACATATATATTAAGAATATATAAATACATACACATATGCATTCATATATTTAAGAAGAATTTTATGTTTATATACTAAATGTTTTTATATATATAATATAAATTATATGAATATAATGTAATTATGCAATCAGCGTTATGTAATTATTATAAAAAGTAAAGCACAATTTAAAATGAAAATTGAAAATATAAAAAATTAAAGCTAATTAAAATATTAATAAATACTATAAAAAATAAACAATACATAATACTAAAAATAACACTGAGTTACAGAAATTAATATACAATGAAATGAAAAACTATGCAGGTCATAATTTTGTTAAAGCAGAATGAATTATTAATTATAAATCAGATCATTATTTGTGCTGTAAATTGTCTAAATCATCTTCTGAGTATTTTGAAGTTTATTGTCAACTACTGCCACTTCAAATGCATTAATATAACTGTGATTTTGGCCATTTAAATAAATAAATGGTTTTTCGTGTTTTTCCTCCATGTATTTTGGTTTTTCGTGTTTTTCCTCCATGTATTTTGCCAATTTTTTTCACCATTGCATAAATTAAATAGCCAATATTTGCTTTTTACAGTTTTGTCTTGCTTTTCAAAGAAAACAAATCAATTACAAAACAACAATTTAAAAATATTTAACACTGAACATTTGTAACATTCCAGTAGACATTATAGCCTACCAACAAAGCACAATTTAACTTAAAATTAGTTAAAGTTAGTAAAATAATATACTTTGGCCATTTTTAAGACGTCGTTCTTGAATCAGGCATATGTTTTTAATGTACAAATAAATGCAGCCTTGCTGAGGAAAGGAGAATGTTATAATAAATGTATTAATAGAGCTGTTGTAGGGATTATCATTATTTTTGTCTAACTTTTTTGTTTTGTTTTACAGAACAACAGTAAAATGACAATACTTTCATTTATAAATGTTGAGTTATTATTTTGTCGGAAACCCACAAGACCTCCTCAAGAAGACTACTTTTTGCTGACAGCAGCAGATTTATGAATGATTCTCATCTTTGGACTTTGAACCATAACGTTCCGTAGTTTATTTACTAATAGATGATTTCATGTATCATACAGTAACCAGCAACAGCCAGCCCTTTCTCTTCTCATGGAAGACATGCGATGCGCTTCTAAACAGTCTCTCGCTGTCGGTGCCTGGTATAACTTTTGCATCTTTTTCAGACAGTTTTAAATGCTTCCACACTGCCCACGTTTGCTGCATTAGTGCGCGCCTCTGTTTGATCGCGTCACGTCATTGTTTGGTATCATTTATTGGGCCTTTTCGCTTATTCGGCCGAACACAAAAGAGATTTTTTTGCTATTTTCTTCCAAAATATTTTGGTTGCTGAAAATTCGGTGCATCCCTACTCTTCACACACACTAGTCCATCTCCTCCTCACTATAAACAGTTGGACAAATCAGTGAAGTTCCTTGTGTTGATGTATCAGTGCAAAACCACGGCCCACATGAGACAGATTCAGCGTAAAGCTTTAATGACTTTAGCGTGTGATGCTGGAAGTCTGTCAGAGATCCAGAGCATGTGTGTCACCTCAGGGCGGCCGTGTCATTGACTATCCCAGACTCTCGCAGCCTCAGGACCGAGTTTATTCTCCACTCAGGAGAACAATGAAGCTCAAACATCTCCATCTGCTCGAGCCTGGTCCTGCTGAGAGACGCCAACCTCCCAAACACTACAGTCTGCCTGCAAAACACACGCTTCCAGACGAGACACAAACCTCCCTCAACTGCTCTTCAGGTGAACATCTGCCAGCGAAGAGAACAAACCTGCTGTTTGGAGTCTAAACTAAACGTCCTTTACGACTGCTGCTGCTGAATTTCTCAGTTTGTTTAAATCCACGTGGAGTTTAGAGTATAATTTTTTATCCATATTAATTTCACACTTGTCTTTATGTCGCTTTGTTTCATATTTACAGTGTATACGTTTTTCGTTTTTTAACCTCAAAAGAAAGGAAGTGAAATGTTACAATATGCCCCATAGGTGGATACATTGTAACATCTGAGGGGCACGTTGTTACATTACCATATGACAGCATAAAATGTTATCTGGTCGAATGAAAAAAAAATACAAAAAAATATTAATATAGAATTACTAACTTTTTCAAATAAAATATTGTTTGTGGTAAATATGAACAAGGACACGGAAATGTCATAATTGCACCATAAATGCATATAATTAAAGTCTACTGTGTTTCACAGTAAACGCATATAGGTTTCAAGTAAAAGAGCATTTTTAGATAAACAAGACAATAATAGATGGCACTCGTGGAGGTAGAAAAGCAAAGTTCTTTATTAAAAGCAGAATTGCTTGTAAAAAAGATTTAAATGTAAAAGAAAAGACAGAAGAACAGAAGGTTTCTGTCAATAGTGATTTTTAATGTAGAATGTTTGTGATAATGTAAGAAAAGTAAATGTTTTACCACTTGCTTGCGCAACTTAATATATAAATCTAGAACTAAATGCAAAAGTAAAAAGAACTGAATAATGTGTTGCTTATATTTATTGCGTTTAAACTAGTCTATAAAAGATGCTAAAAGATACTGTACTGTACTGTTTTACTGCACTGTGTAAAATACGGATCACAATGCTGAAAAAGCATTTTCAATAATGTTTGGATCTGAAATCAATATAATGGATACATGTGTTTGTGGAAATCAGGCTTGTGCTGTAAGCTATTGTGCAATAATTGCAATTCTAAAAACAAAAATGCACTGCATGATCAAACATTTAGGTGAGGAAAATATATATTTTTGAAAAATGTCTAAAAAATGCTCCCCTCTCACAAGAGCCAATTAAAACGCGAATGTCACCGTTAATAAAACAAACAAACAAAAACCAAAAAAAATTCAGGCCCTAAATAAATGCCTTAAAAATCCTGATTGGAGTATCATTATAAATAATTTTACATGACACTGCAGGCAAAAACACTGTTTTTTCATGCACCTTTCAAGTTTGAGATTTTTGGCTTTTTGGTGTTTCATAGTGGGTTTTTTTTTTTTCAGACTAGTGGAAAGAAAACACTCAAAAGACACTGTTAAGTGTTTCTTTTATAGCACTTTACCTATTTGTGTCAACAGATTTCAATTACAATCCATATTTTTAAAGGCTGTTTTCACAAAATGAGTTTTTTCTCCTACACTGAGCCATAAATCTCCACTTCAGTAGCACTTACACACACCAAACTTCACATTTTTATTCCTGTCTATATCCTGAAGGTTTTTACAGAGGGATTTGTTCATTTATAATTTTCTTGATTTTATACAACATTTTTTTCCCAAAACAAAATGGAAAAAAGTGACAAAATTTGAAACACAAAATCCCCTCAGTAAAAACATTAGACTCTAATATGTCAAAAAAAATTTACAAGAATTTTGAAACCAACTTCATCCAGAGTTTAGATTTTTGTACTAGAAATGTATGCAATTTAGCGCATATTTCATTAAATAATGCCTCGTTTGCATATTTAAACCTAAAATTTCAGAAAACTTGTAATACAAAAAAAAATGGTTACATGGATCGGCAGATCCCGATCGGAGCGCCTAGTAAAAGTGACAGCAAAGACATTTGTAATGATACAAATGATTTCCAGGGAAATATACACAAGAATCAGTGCACTAGATCATGTATGTGTGTGTCTCCAGCACAGATGACCCTCGTTACGATCCGGGCCTCATTAAGGATCCATTACTGAGACCCTCGTTAAAATGAGCGCTGAGACGGATCGGAGGGGAAAAAGATGATTGGATTAAGTCATTATATAAATGTGATTTTACTGGGGAAAAAACTCCCCGTCTGTCGCTGCAGACTTTAACAAGTGCAGGTCTGAGAGAGAAAAATGCTGAAAATCACACTTCAGCACAGTTTCATAGCTAGAGCTAATAAAACACCTGCAAAAACCAGTGGAGACGTCTGTAGAAGTCAATGTTTCATAATAGATCTTCACTACAACCCGCCAAAACAAAAGATTATGACAGAAGTGTATTATGTACAGTCGTGGCCAAAAGTTTTATGGCCAAATCCTGACTGAAAGCAACCCATTCTTTCATAATCACTTCTTGGAGTTTGTCAGAATTAGTGGGTTTTTGTTTGTCCACCCGCCTCTTGAGGATTGACCACACGTTCTCAATGGGATTAAGATCTGGGGAGTTTCCAGGCCATGGACACAAAATTTAAACATTTTGGTCCCTGAGCCACTTAGTTATCAATTTTGCCTTATGGCACGGTGCTCCATCGTGCTGGAAAATGCATTGTTCTTCACCAAACTGTTGTTGGATTGTTGGAAGAAGTTGCTGTTGGAGGGTGTTTTGGTACCATTCTTTATTCATGTGTTTTTGGGCAAAATTGTGAGTGAGCCCACTCCCTTGGATGAGAAGCAACCCTTACACATGAATGGTCTCAGGATGCTTTACTGTTGGCATGACACAGGACTGATGGTAGCGCTCACCTTTTCTTCTCCGGACAAGTCTTTTTCCAGATGCCCCAAACAATCGGAAAGAGGCTTCATCGGAGAATATGACTTTGCCCCAGTCCTCAGCAGTCCATTCGCCATACTTTTTGCAGAAGATCAATCTGTCCCTGATCTTTTTTTTGGAGAGAAGTGGCTTCTTTGCTGCCCTTCTTGACACCAGGCCATCTTTCAAAAGTCTTGTCCTCACTGTGTGTCAGATGCGCTCACACCTGCCTGCTGCCATTCCTGAGCAAGCTCTGCACTGGTGGCACTCCGATCCCGCAGCTCAATCCTCTTTAGGAGACCATCCTGGCGCTTGCTGGACTTTCTTGGACGCCCTGAAGCCTTCTTAACAAGAATTGAACCTCTTTCCTTGAAGTTCTTGATGATCCTATAAATTGTTGATTTAGGTGCAATCTTAGTAGCCACAATATCCTTGCCTGTGAAGCCATTTTTATGCAACGCAATGATGGGTGCACGTGTTTCTTTGCCATGGTCACCATGGTTAACAATGGAAGAACAATGATTTCAAGCATCACCCTCCTTTTAACATGTCAAGTCTGCCATTCTAACCCAATCAGCCTGACATAATGATCTCAACATTCTCACCTGAGTTAACAAGACGATTACTGAAATGATCTCAGCAGGTCCTTTAATGACAGCAATGAAATGCAGTGGAAAGTTTTTATCGGGATTAAGTTGATTTTCATGGCAAAGAAGGACTATGCAATTCATCTGATCACTCTTCATAACATTCTGGAGTATATGCAAATTGCTATTATAAAAACTTAAGCAGCAACTTTTCCAATTTCCAATATTTATGTAATTCTCAAAACTTTTGGCCACGACTGTACAATGCATGTACAATGCAAAAAATGTCAAGTTTTTAAGTTAAAAAAGGTTAAGTGCCTTATGTTTATACAAGTCATTTCAACATAAATTATGTTAAACTGACCTAAAGTTGATTTATCTTATAAAACAAAACTGAAACTGCTCAATGTATTTTGATGAGTTAATGTAAAAACTTAAGATGCCATGACCTACGGATTATATCATTTTAAAATTTTCATATCATACTTCTCAAAGTAATAATAATTATAGTTATAATAATAATAATAATAATAGTTGAGCAAAACATGATTTTTGTTACTTTTTAGGGAATACCAAAAAAAAGTTTTCTTTGCAATACTTTGCAAATAAAAGTAATTGTTTAAATTGAATTTGATTGCATTTTAATACATTAATAACACTATTAAATATGTATGCATTCATTTGATTATCACTGTTTTTCATAATAAATTTATATTAAATTATAAAACACAGAATCCAGAAAAATGAAAACAGAGAATGTCTGAAAAAATAAAACATATTTGGGCACTATTATTGTTAGAATTTTACTGTCACGAGTCTGGGCTGCGGGTTTTCCCTTCACCGCCAGAGGTCGCTGTCTCCCTTCCTCCGGCACTCCACTCCTCTAAATTGTCTACACCTGTCTGATTGCACACACCTGTCACTCGTTACACCCACAGCTGTTCCCTATTACCAGAGACTATATAGTTTCCCCTCTCCCTACACTCTGTCTGTTGGTATTGTATTTGTATTCTGAAGTTCCAGTAAGTGTCATGTCAGGTTGTGCCGTGTTGGCCTTATGTTTTTTGTTTGTGCCATGTTGGCCTTTTTGGTTTGAATTAAAGAGCACCTTACCTGCATTTTGGACCCTGACCTCATCTTTTCGTGCCGCTCTTCCTAGCGCCCCGTGACATTTACGGCATTATTAAATTGTTAAAATTGTATGAATTCAATTGGTTAAATGTTTCTTTTTGACTATTAAAATTTTATTGAACTGTTTAAAATGAATCTAGAAAAACTTAAAACAGAAAACATAAGATAAATAATTAAATAAATTTAACTGTTAAAGTTTCAATTAATTATTCATTTTAATATAAATTGAGTTATTAAATACATTATATAAATATTACGTTTTCTGACTACAATTGAATATACATAATTTTATGATTATTAAAATTTTATTTAAACATTAAATGGATCTACTATACATATTTACACACATACTAGTGGTGGGCTGTTATCGGCGTTAACGTGACACTCTTATCGCGCGATAAAAAAAATATCGCCATTAATCTATTCTCAAAGTTGGGTTGGGAGCTGGGTCTATACTACGCAAGCTATGATGACTTTCACCTTGATATTTCAGCACGGATGTATACCTAGCCGAATTTCACTGTAGGGGGCGAGAACGAGTCTTCAAACCTGTGTGTATGCCTATGCTGTGAAATAACCACATCAAACGAGACGTGCTACCATGGATGCAGCTATGAAGCCGCCGGGTTTGCTTCAGGGCAGGGGCTTTGCTAGACCCTTTTTACTGGGGCACGTGCCCCAGTGAAAATCTGCTGTGCCCCAGTAAAATCTCAAATTTGAGTTATAATTTACTTTGATAATCCCAAAATAAAGACATTAAACTACATGCAACAACTGAATTGACGCTTCTAAAAGCAACGCAGTTTAACCGAAGACTATACACGCAGATATCCATGCCCGCGCGCATCTGTGTATTTAACTGGAACGCACACGTCGTGCAGCCTTTTACACAGAAGTACATTCAGTGTAGGAATAGTTGTTTAGACAAGTTTGTATAGTTAATTGTGTTGTAAATGCAATTGTCAAGCAGTTTGTGATGCATTTTGGAAACAGGAGATGAGCCCCTGGTCTAATGCACCACCTGGCTTGAGAAAACGGTTCTCAAAGACTTACTTTTAGTCATTATTTGGGTAGCAGACATATTCTGAATGTCTTCGGCAGAATTCAAATTAGCCATTTTAATCTAGATTAATTCCAAGATTACAGTGAGATCTATGCCCACCACTAATACATACATAACATACATTACATACATACGCATATCATTCTATTTTTTCAGATTTATTTCTCTAGATTTTATGATATAATACAAATTTATTGTCAAAAGAAGTGCTAATCAAAAATAATTACAATGTAGTTAATTTCAAAATGTAATAAAATACAATTGATTTTATTTGTTGGGGGAAAAAGTATTGCACAACAGATTTACTGTTTAAATGAAAACATGGGACAAAAAAAACTCACAAGAAATGAGTCAAAAATATTATTTTTTTACTAAACTGTGTTATTGTTATTACATTAAGAACTAAAAAAAAGTGATCAGAAAGTCATTGGAACTTGTGTTTTTCATTAACTTCTCAGAATAAATTGAGCAATTTCAGTATAAATAAGTTTAAAGCATTGACTTTTTTTTTTACAGTGGCTAGTGTGTTTGATTTGTGTGTAGTAGGTGTTATTGTTGAGCTTCAGCATTTGTTTTCTCAGCATATTTTCCAGGTAACGGCCGCCTACACGATCTGCGCTCGTCAGCTGAGACGGGAAATGTGTGTGTAATAAATGCTGTAGGATCTGATGTGACACGCAGGTGTGTGTTTGTGTGTTTGTGAAGGGCGGCTGGTGTCGAAATAACTCTAAGCAAACACACTGATCGCAGCTGAGACCCTGCGGCGCGTCTCACGCTCAGAGACACAAACACACACCCAAAAATACACACGCATGCGGAGAGGACGAGAAAACAGAAGGGCGAAAAGAAAGAGAGAGGGATGCTGCTAAGCTATGTTTGCTCTTAGAGTGAAATTCATAAAACTACAAGTTTAGGGTTGGTAAAATTGTTGAAAGAAGTCTCTTTTGCTCATCAAAAATACAGTAAAAATGTGAAATATTATGATTTAAAATAGCTATTTCCTATGTGAATATCTGTTCAAATGTAATTTATTTCTGGGATCAAAGGTGAATTTTCAGCATCATTACTGCAGTCTTCAGTGTCACATGATTCTTCCAAAATCATTCTAATATGCTGATTTGCTGCATTTATTTAATAAAAAATACAGTACAAAATGTGAAAAATTATTATGATTTAAAATAGCTGTTTTCTATGTAAATATCTGTTAAAATGTAATTTATTTCTGTGATCAAAGCTGAATTTTTAGCATCATTACTGCAGTCTTCAGCATCACATGATCCTTTAGAAATCATTCTGTGCTGATTTGCTGCTTGAGAAATATTTCTGATTATTATCAATGTTGAAAACAGTTGTGCTGCCCAATATTTTTGTGGAAAACGTAATGCATTTTATTTTTCAGGATTCACAGATGAATAGAAAGTTCAAAAGGACAGCATTTATTTGAAAGAGAATTTTTTTGTAACATAAATGACTTGTCACTTTTAATGCATCCTTGCTAAATAAAAATATTATTTTATTTTAAAAAATTATTTTAATATTAGATTTACAATATATATTTTTAAAAGATTTGCAGTTTTGTTTTTTATTTTTTTAAGAAATAATAAATTGTATATAAAAATGTTTTTTTTTTAGGAATTAATTTAGAAAATTGTGTGATATAATATTATATATATATATATATAATATTTTTTTGTTTGTTTGTTTGTGTCAGCATTTTTCAGTATTGAATAAAAGTAAAACATTTATAACATCTTATCTTATTTTATATTGTTGCAAGGGCTCCCCTTAATGAATTCTGGGATTGCATTATTGAACCAATAAGTGAAGCATGTGACGTTCAAAGTGAACAGTGCAGTCGTGTGAACGAAGAAAGTGAGGGAAACGTTTTTTAAAGGTACAGCCGCCCATTTTCCAATTGGTGAATTCCAATTTGACGCAAAAACATAATCACAATATTTTATATTTTCAAAATTTCCTACCATAAATGCATCAAAAGGTAATTTTTGCTTAGTAATATGCATTGCTAAGAACTTCATTTGGACAACTTTAAAGGCGACTTTCTCAATATTTAGATTTTTTTTTTGCACCCTCAGATTCCAGATTGTATCTCGCCCAAATATTGTTCCATCTAAACAAACCATACATCAATGGAAAACTTATTTATTCAGCTTTCAGATGAATCTCAATCTTCAAAAAAATTGACCCTTATCCCTGGTTATTCCTCCATCTTTCCTCGTCCTCTTTCTCAGAGCGGGTAATGTGACAGGCGTGTGTCTGACTGATTGTCAGCTCGGATCCTGACCGGCGGCCCGAGGTTTGATCCGTGAGCCGCCGTTGGCCGTCAGATTGATGGACGGTCAGACGTGCCTTTGAGGGCCGGAGGAGCGGCTGTCACCGGCCCGACGTTTGTCCTCTGGAGGATTGGGAAGCGCTGGGAGAGAGCAGCGGACTGAGGAGCGTTAAAGCACGACGCTCGCTCACCTGCCGTCTGTCTGCCGCTAATGTGATGACATCCGGCCGACTCAGCTGTCAAAATATGACGTGAGCTCAGACTGAAATCACGTCTCGTCCTCTACAGCTGGCATATGACTGGCTTCTCCAGTGATGTTCAGTCGCGCTGCTGACCGCCGGCTCACTGTGACAAATGACCTCGCCGAGTCAAAAACATCCGCAGTTAAAAATCAGTAACGATTAATAGGAACATTTCACCTGCAAATGTAGGAGACTCTTCCTTTAGTAAAACACAAAAAGAGACATTCAGAAGGAAAATACCATGGAAGTGAATAACTTATCAGAACAGAGCCGTGTTGCAAAAATAGTTCAGTTTTGGATTCTAATGGCAAAGTAGCTAGATTTCGTTTCGTTTCTTTATTAAGTTAATTTAGAAATGAATTTAATCAAACATGAAATGTTCCAAACATAAGCTTTTGTTTTTTAAAGTAACGACCAAGTGGCCAGCTGCAATGTTGAGCATGTAGCCTTCTCAAATCAACAAGACTTGCCTAAAATAAAATCTATAGACATAAAACACTTGATGCATGGCACAATATTAATTTAAACATTTAACCTAATTAATGTGCGCTTTTAGACGCATATCCAATCATTTGTGCGGAGAGTGGAAGCTAAAGCGCACTTTTCAGGACATGGAAGCGCGATCACTTGCATTTTTTTCTTAATAACAGTGGAAACCTAAAATACGCCATCATTTTTGCTCATAAAGGTAAGAGTAATTCATCATTCAGAACTGCAAAAAGTCTTTTATTTGTGCGCACTCACAATGCCAACAAAATGTTGTGCTTTTGTAAAATAGCTAACAGAAAACAAACATGCACTTTCTGCCATCTCTGTCTTGAGGAGAGCTTCACAAAAATGATTCGAAACTCCAAATATTTGCCTCACAGACATGATAAAGACATATAGAATGCTTTAAATTACTACTTTGAAATGAAATAATTATTGCAATAAAATCAAGTTATATTGCGTAAAGTTAATGTAAAACCTACTGGGCTGTGGCATCCAATCTGTCTCCACATTTAACATGAAAAACAGTAATAAAAACCAGTGTTGTGAAATCATTTCGTTGACGCCACTTTTTTTCATGACGATAACGAGACGATGACGAGATAAAAATGGCTCGCTGATGACTAAAACATGACGAGACGGGTGTGAGTTTTCTTTGACGAGACGAGAATAGACGAAAATGTTAGTGGGTGGTCCGTCAGACGTTTAAAATGCATGACATTTCTGCTTATTGTGCATGCCAATCAAAACCTTAAACGTATCTGCCGCTATGGCAAGCCGTTTTAGCATTAAATACTCTTTGCCATACTAGTATGGCAAGCCGTTTTAGCATTCCATCCTTGTTTGTCTTTTATGTTTTAAAACATTCCTTCATTATTGTAATTATTGGTGAAAATAGTCGATCCGGAAGCTCACATTGTGTTGAACTATAGATCTGCTATTTTCAGAACTTATAAGTGACACTACCCAACAGCAAAATACTTACTGACCTACATTAATTTGTTAAAAGACTACTTTTTCCCCCTTTTTTGACTAAAACTAGACTAAAACCTTTTTGACTTTTCGTCGACTAAAATTGGACTAAAACTATCACATATAGAAGTGACTAAAATTTGACTAAAACTAATAAGCATTTTAGTCCAAAAGACTAAGACTAAATCTAAGATGGTTGTCAAAAACAACACTGATAAAAACATAGGCTTCAACTCAGTTAACTGGCTGATTATGAGAAAAATAAAACAATGTGGGCAAAGTTATAGACTTGTTGGTTTTTCTGAGGTAGGCTAAATGTTATGTTACTATTATTATGACTTACTCACAATATGTTTTATCGACTTTTTAACTCTGATCGATTTTATGAGACACCTTTTTTTTTAAATGAATGTTTATTGCATGCTGCAAATAATAAAAAAAGGAAAAGATCATTGATTCACATGCCGTCTCATCTGAGGTGAATATAGTTATCTCACTACAAATTAAAGAGCGTAAAAACACACTTGTTGTTTGTATTTTATCATAAATCCCCCATATGATTGTAAAGCGCTTTGGGTGTACGGCAATACACAATAAAGCGCTATATAAATGCATCATTCATTCATTCATTCATTCATTCATAAAATTTCAAAATAAAATTGCCATTAGAATCCAAATCTGAACTATTTTAATGGCTGTAACACAGGCTCTTTTCTGATAAGTTGTCGGACAAAGACAGGGCTCGGGCCTGAGCATTTTGGGCCAGGGCTGGGCCCGTGCAGGACTCTATTCGTTCTCTTGTTTCAATTAAAATTTCCCCATCGGCTCGGCGGGCACCCAATCTGCCCGGGCCCATATGCACCTGCATACCCAGACGTTATGCCCCTGTTTGTCATCTTAAGCCGGCAGTCAGCAGCGTGACTGAACATCACTGTAGAAGCCAGTCATATGAAGCTCAACAACTACTAGACACAAATTAAACACAGAAAAAATGAGCTAGAAACATAGCAGTCAAATCAACTTTTAGAGCTCTGTACGTCCTGGAAGGTAATTGAATTGTCCTGCTCTAGATTAAACACACCGGACAATACTATAATCAGTAGGCTTCTTTCAGCCTGCTGGGAGATGCAAGAACCCTTCATCGAAATAATTTTTTTTATATTCTGTCACTTTAAAAAAGCCCTGGCTTCCTTACTGCTGCCAATACGAAGTTCTCGTGCCAAATCGGCCCATTTGTTTCCTAATCGTGTTCATTTCTGAAACGCAGCGAATCATCTGCGCTCCAGGCTGTTCGCCGTCTCTGCGTTTCTCTCAGTTTCTCACATCCTGCACTAAAAGGGACCAAAGGTGGTGCTTAAAAGCTCTAAAAGGATGGTTTAATGAATGAGCCGCGCACCAAACGGAGGTGATAATGAGGTGTTGGTGCTCGGATCACATGGACGGGTGGGACCGGAGATCGGCGGGCCGCGGGTTCAGCGTTTCGGCTCTGATAACGACTTCACCTCCATTAGCAGGAGCGGCGGACAATCAGACGGCTGCTCAGGATTCACTGCACGACTGTAATCCGTCAGACGGCAGGAATGCGGTAATATGCGCCTAATAGAGGCTCGGACATGTCTCTGTGAGACAGACGGAGACGCGGAGGACAGAGGAGGGAGAAAACCAGACACAATAAGCCATATATCCTTGTTAGGTGACATGCAAGACACACACATGCTTACACGCACACTCCAAACACTGAACTAGGTCAGATGAACAGCTACTTTCAACCAAAAAAAACCCTAAATAAATAGAAAACACTTAAATACCATTAAGGTTGCTGGCAGAAACTATGGAAGCCCGTTTCTGCCACTGAATAAAAAAATAAAAAAAGGTAATTGCCACTTTTTCATCTCACAATTCTGACTGTTTTGCCCATAATTGCATCATATAAACTCACAATTCTGACTTTTGAGTTATAAATGCACAATTGCGAGTTATAAAGTCAGACTTACTAGATACAGATATATTGCATCTCGCAATTCTAACTTTTTTCTTGCAATTGCGATTTTTTTTTGTATCTTGCAATTTTGACTTTTTCCTCATAATTACATCATATAAACTTTTTTTCTCAGAACTGTGAGGTATAGACACAATTGCGAGTTATAAAGTCAGAATTGCAAAATATTAAGTCATAATTCCGGGATATAAACTCACAATTCTGACTTTGTATCTCGTAATTCTGACTTTTTCTCGCAGTTGCAAGTTTGTATCTTGCAATTCTGACTTTTTCTCTCAATTGCTACTTTGTATATATCGCAATTCTGACTTTTTTTCTTGCAATTGTGACTTTTTTGAATTTTGACTTTTTTCTCAGAATTGCATCACATGAACTCGCAATTCCGACTTTTTTCTTAGAATTGTGAGATACAAATGCACAATTGTGAGTTATAAAGTCAGGCTTGGTAGATATAAAGTCAGAACTGTGGGATATAAACTCGCAATTCTGACTTTTTTTTTCTTGCAACTGAAAGTTTGTACCTCACAATCCAGACATTTTCTCAGAATTGTGAGATATAAACTCACAAGTTATAAAGTCCAGTTCAGAGGAGAAAAATGGCTAATTAGTATGTTCACAGAATTGCAAGTTTATATCTCACATTTCAATAACTTTTTTTTTTTTTTTTTTTTACATTTTTTTTATTTAGTGGCGGAAACAGGCTTCTATAATAAACAGATCTGCGTGACCACGACTGTAAACTCTGGTCTTCTGTCTTTGCTCTCAGGTGGCAGACAATATTGACTAAACAGTAAATTCATATTTATATTTAAAGACGACATTAATCAAGCATCTCAATATTGAGAGGCATTAATGTAGCCTAAGAGTCTCAAGTATATTGGACACTTTAGATACTTCTGACTCATTATATTATTTCCTAGTGGAATTACAAATCCATGGCAGAGACTTCTTTTGCACAAGGACTAAAAACACAGAGTAAAACTGAGCAATGTTTCTGTTTCATAGAGTTAAGATGATCTCAGCTATGTTTCACTCAAGTATCATGTTTGTCTCAGATGCTTTTGCTAATATTCCTCAAGAGCAGGCCTGGCGATTCATTGTGATTAATTTCTTTCTACTAGTTAGTTTAACTTGATAAAACAGCTCAAATTAAAACATAAAAAAATCAAAATACAAAAACTACTCTGAAGAAATAAAAATCAATACAGTAAGAGAACAGAGATGTAAATAGAATGTGGAAAGCAGTTCAGCTCATTTGGTCTTGGGATAATTTGATGAGAAATGACTCATATTTAGACTAATGTATCTTGTCAAATTGCTTCAATTGTTTCTAAACACATGAGATTACTGCGAGCTTGAAGGAGAAACATCAGAAAACTCTTTAATCTCAGTGATGTCTAGGAGAATCAATTGAGATTTGTCTTTCCAACAGACTCTACCATAAAAAAATATATTGCTCCAGCTTTAAAAAAAAAAAAAAACTGTTTATGAAGATGCTTACTCAAAACCTAAAGAGAAACACCAGATCAATCAGCATCATCTGACAGAAGAAATTAACTCATCAGTTAGTATGCAAGTTAGTCTCAAGTCAAATTAAAGTAAAAAAGGACCTGCTATATTTGCCAAACGATGCAATATATACACAACAGATCATTGTATGGTTACTGAATCCACAATGCAACGCGACCAGACTTTCCTTTTCCAGCGCAATAAATTAAACAAACGCAAAGTCATCTGCACTGCCAAACATCTGCTTCTTGAATATTTATTAAATATGAATGCAACTGCAAAGTGTAACATTTTTCAAAAATAGAGTAAAAATGCAACAGCCAAGCACCAAAGCATGTCAGGAAATAATAAGAAGCAATGAATACTCACCAAAATGGCTCAACAAAGGATGCAGGCAAACACAAATACATTCCAATCTAAGGTCTGGAGTCTTTATCTATTAGGATTCCTATAGATTTCTCATCTCAGTCTGAAAAAAAGTGATGCCATTTTGTTCATGCATATTGGGAACAAAAGTTTTGATTTTTACATGGATAAATTTGAATAGACTGCAATGGATAAAGATGTTTTATCCTGTAGATTCATAAGCAAACTAACCAGCCAAACCTTGAGGCCTGTGGCTAACTCGCACTAACTAACAGGAAATGCATGGAAACAATCAGGAAAAGGATGAAGGAAATACCTGTCAAAATAAAAGACACTAGAATAAACTAATCACATGGATTTTTCTTTTTAACATTTAAAAAATGACATGTGAGCTCAAAATAATGTTTGATTGTAGTGATTTTATTAGGATCAGAGGTCTAGATGATCTGTTAACATTTCTAAAGATGATGATAAATGTCCAAATCTATTTTTAGAATAAAATAAACTATATATATATATATATATATATATATATATATATGCAAAGATCTTTTGTGTCAAAAGATCTTTTGTGTCAAAGTATTTAATGCAGCTATTCAATTGATTGCATTTATGTTCATACTCCTGTTCTTTTTATATTACATAAAGTGTTATGTTTAAACATGTTTAAGTGCATACTTTGTATTTGGAAACACTTTATTCCTTATTCCAGCTTTTATTCATAATGCATTTTAAAGGTGTTTGCAATGCATTATATCTTTTCATAAATAAAGTACAAATGCATTTTAATATTTGAAGGTTTCTTTGTCGTGTTTTAATGAATTATTTCAAGTAACATTTTTAGTTTCAGTTTTAGTTAACTATACTGCACTATTATTGTGGTTACCTCAAATAACTGTGATTATATCAAATAACCACGTTCAGACAATGAATTAATATTTGAAATAGATAAAAATAAAAATAGAATCGATACAGTAAGAGAATAAAAATGTATGGAAAGCTGCTCAGATCATTTGGTCTTGGAAGAATTTGATGAGAAATGACTATGTATCTTGTCAAATCGCTTAAATAGTTTCGAAATACATGAGATTACGATGAGCTTGAAGTGTTATGAACAGGTTTAAGTGTATATTTTGTATTTAGAAACACTTGATTCCTTATTCTAGCCTTTATTCATAATGCATTTTAAAGGTGTTCGTAATGCATTATATCTAAAGTTTAAATGTATTATAATATTTGAAGGTTTGTTTGTCATGTTTTAATGCATTATACTTTTTAAAGGTGTAACAATGAATAGGAAGGTGTTATAATGTATTATAAAAATTATGTGTTTTTTTATTATTCAGGAGATCACACAATGCATATAAAGTGCATTACAAGACATAATGCATTACAACTACTTTTATTATACATTATGCAGTATTTTTGTCTTGATCTTTTCAAAAAGAAAATGCAAGAAAATGTTCTTCTTAATCTTAACAGAGTATAAAAAACCCTTGAGAGATTCATTGTCTGTTTTAGCATTTCTCATTTCCTAATGATCTCATATTTCACTTTCATGTGTAAAACACTGATGACATTTCAAGAGCTTTCTTTATCAGTCCGATATTTGCAGTTAGAAGCTCACTGACATGCTTCCCTGCTGAAGGGTCAATTTTCAAAGAATGAACTAAAAAGATCCTGAAGAAACCGTGATAAAGTTGTTTTTCTCCAGCTGTGTGTTTGATGTATGTCCTCATGCGTTATAGGTATTTATACAATAAAGTGTTATAGGTGTTAAATGCATTTATGCACCTGTAACTCAATAAAATGACAGCATCCACTCAACCAATTTAAAACCAAATTATCCTGCAACTGTAACTTCATTCATATTTTTTAACATCTTCCATTTTAATCTTTCTTTGTCAATTGCACTGCTTTATTTATTCATTTTTTCTTTTCATGTCAAGTTAGCTATATTTATATGACACTTTATACAATACAGATTGTTTCAAAGCAGCCTGACAAGTAATAAACTGGAAAATAACAAAATCCATAATGCAAACATCATCAAATAAAGAGTTATAAAGAAGCTCTAAAAAGGCAATGGCATCATTATTATTGATTCGGTTCAGTTCAATAACTGTGAAAAGTTCATCAATTATGAAACAAGTTAAATTCAGCAATAAACAGCTCTACTGAAGACAATAGTGTTGTTATTGTGTGTTGAATTTATTCTGTTCTCTTTTAAAATGTGACCCTGGAGCAAGTAGCATGATTATATTTGTAGAAATAGCCAAAAAATACATTGTATGGGTCAAAATTATCTTTTTTTTTTATGCCAAAAATAATTGGGATATTAAGTAAAGATTATGTTCCATTAAGATATTTTCCTACTGTAAATATATCAAAACTTTATTTTTGATTAGTGATAAGCATTGCTAAAAACTTCATTTGGACAACTTTAAAGGCAATTTTCTCAATATTTTAGATTTTGTACAATATTGAGAATTTTTTTTAATTGAGATTACCTTTGTTAGGATAGGATAATATTTGGCTGAGATGCAACTATTTGAAAATCTGGAATCCGAGGTGCAAAAAAATCTAAATACTTTGAAAAATGCCTTTAAACAAATCAAAAATTAAGTTTTTATATATTTACGATAGGAAATTTATAAAATATCTTGATGGAATATAATCTTTATTTAATATCCTAATGATTTTTGGCATAAAAGAAAAGTCGATTATTTTGATCAATACAATGTATTTTTGGCCATTGCTACAAAAACAGGTTTTGTGGTCCAGGGTCACATTTATTTTACACATTTGCATATTTGTTATGATGTTTAATTGTCTCAAATCCATAAAGCAAATCAGATTTGTAAACACAACCTATAAAAACAGATGCACTCCTTTAAATAAAACAAAGAGTCTGATATTATTTGCCTGATCTTGCTCAAATGTCAGACGCTGCCCTCCAAAACCTCATTACCGAACATGAGCGAATCAGACGGAAGCAGAAATGGTCCGACAGCCAATCAGCTGCCAGCAGCACCAGAGCTGTGTTTATACTATTAGTGTAAGTTTGATTATGAGTTCAGGAGAAAGAGCGAGAGAGAAATCAAAGAATAAAGCATGTCTCACCCCGGGTAGAGTCTTTTGTTCATGGAGAGCGCTCTGGGCCTTCAGCGCTGACTCTCTGGCACAGTACGTTAGAAAGGCACATCCTGAAACACACAAACACACACAAACACATGTCAGTCCTTTTAACACTTCATCTGTGTGAGATGTTAAACACATGCAAACACCATCAGAAAATGGAGAAATCTGGCTTCTTTTATACTATGTTTAGATTGTTATTAGTTTTACATCACATTAATTGTCAATTTTCAGTGGCTGTTTACTTAGAAAGCACAATTTAAAACAACAAAAGACTGACCAAACTAAGGTACAAAATAAAATAAAATAAAATAAAACAAAAATGACACATGCAATAAACAAATAAATAAATTATATTTTCAAATAAAAAATAAAAATAAAATAAAACAATTAAAATAAAAAAGACAATGCAATAAACAAAGAATAAATAATCTACATTTTGACAAATGACAGCAATATTTAAAATCACATTAATTGACAATTTTCAGTGGCAATTTACTTAGGAAGCACAATTTAAAAAAAAAAAAAAAGCTGACCAAACAGAGGTATAAAATAAAATAAAATAAAATAAAAATGACACAATCAATAAACAAAGAGTAAATAATGTATAATATCAAATTAAAAGAAAAATAAAATAAAGTAAAAAAAAAATTAAATTAAAAGAAAAAAGACAATGCAATAAACTAATTTTCAGTGGCAATTTACTTAGAAAGCACAATTAAAAAAAAAAAAAACTGACCAAACAGAGGTATAAAATAAAATAAAATAAAATAAAATAAAATAAAATAAAATAAAGAAAAATTACACACGCAATAAACAAAAAATAAATAATCTATATTATCAAATTAAAAGAAAAATAAAATAAAGGGGGAAAAAAAATAATTAAAATAAAAAAGACAATACAATAAACAAAGAATAAATAATCTATATTTTTAAATTAAAAGCCAGAAAGAATGTGCAATGTGAATGACTAGACTGGTTAACAGTTTCGAGGCTGCATAGAGACATAAAAACACACAAAATCCTGCAGAGAGACATGTCTGATGGTTATGCAAACGACAGCAATATTCAAAATTGTATTAATTGGACAAATAGCAGAAAAAATCCCCACATATGCATTTTCAGACACCTCCACCACCAAAGTGGCGCTGCAAATTAATATGAACATGCTTAAACATCAAAAGCAAATGTGTTTTTTGCCCCATGTGTGGCGGCGGTGACCCTCTGAGAGGCATTTCTGCAGCGGCAGCACAATTTCTCATCACCTTACAGAAGACATGCTGAAGTGCCCTCCTTAGGGACCACCAACGTACACACAGCACCCATCGGCCAAACCTGCAGTGTGCAAAGTGGGACTTTCACTTTGAGACCAAACTTGGTGTGTGTTATAACAAGCATGACCTGAGGCTACTTGCAGTGTTTCAGCGCAGTGCTACCTAATGGTCAGGAAATACAAAAAATGGCTATTTTAGCTTATACCTTCTGTATGGTTTGGCCAAAAATCACAAAACTGGTCTCTTTAGATTCGGTGCATCATGGTACCCAATTTTGGCTATTTTGAATTTTTGTAGTAAAATGTTATATTTTATGAACGCATTGACGTATCAATACAAAAATCGATATGGGTCATCAGCACGATGCCCGAATTCGAAAACATAGCGTGCTGGCTATACGCTAATGCCCAATTGCCAAAATTGAGCAAAATGGCAAAACAAAGTCAGTCACCAGTAATGTTTTCTCTTCTCATATAAGAAAATGTCTATAACTCCAAAACAAAATGAGATATTTTCACCAAATTTGACACACATATGCTGGCCATGCTCTAAGGACATATAAAAAATTTGGTTCAATTGTTCAATTCTTTTGTTGGTGCTATAATTGAACAAAACATGAAATTGCCATTGACTACAGTAGAGTATTATGATATAAAATGCTACATTAAAACAATACAAAACACGGATTCTCAGAGCACAAGTAGAGCTCAAATATATTTAGACTTTAAGTATAAGTCAAGTGTACAGTCGTGGCCAAAAGTTTTGAGAATTACATAAATATTGGAAATTGGAAAAGTTGCTGCTTAAGTTTTTATAATAGCAATTTGCATATACTCCAGAATGTTATGAAGAGTGATCAGATGAATTGCATAGTCCTTCTTTGCCATGAAAATGAACTTAATCCCGAAAAAAACTTTCCACTGCATTTCATTGCTGTCGTTAAATGACCTGCTGAGATCATTTCAGTAATCGTCTTGTTAACTTGTCTTGTTAAGGCTGGAGATCATTATGTCAGGCTGATTGGGTTAGAATGGCAGACTTAACATGTTAAAAGGAGGGTGATGCTTGAAATCATTGTTCTTCCATTGTTAACCATGGTGACCATGGCAAAGAAACACATGCAGCCATCATTGCGTTGCATAATAATGGCTTCACAGGCAAGGATATTGTGGCTACTAAGATTGCACCTAAATCAACAATTTATAGGATCATCAAGAACTTCAAGGAAAGAGGTTCAATTCTTGTTAAGAAGGCTTCAGGGCGTCCAAGAAAGTCCAGCAAGCGCCAGGATGGTCTCCTAAAGAGGATTGAGCTGCGGGATCGGAGTGCCACCAGTGCAGAGCTTGCTCAGGAATGGCAGCAGGCAGGTGTGAGCGCATCTGACACACAGTGAGGACAAGACTTTTGGAAGATGGCTTTGTGTCAAGAAGGGCAGCAAAGAAGCCACTTCTCTCCAAAAAAAAAAAACATCAGGGACAGATTGATCTTCTGCAAAAAGCATGGCGACTGGACTGCTGAGGACTGGGCCAAAGTCATATTCTCCGATGAAGCCTCTTTCCGATTGTTTGGGGCATCTGGAAAAAGACTTGTCCAGAGAAGAAAAGGTGAGCGCTACCATCAGTCCTGTGTCATGCCAACAGTAAAGCATCCTGAGACCATTCATGTGTGGGGTTGCTTCTCATCCAAGGGAGTGGGCTCACTCACAATTTTGCCCAAAAACACAGCCATGAATAAAGAATGGTACCAAAACACCCTCCAACAGCAACTTCTTCCAACAATCCAACAACAGTTTGGCGAAGAACAAAGAAGAACTGGGAAGAACAATGCATTTTCCAGCACGATGGAGCACCGTGCCATAAGGCAAAAGTGATAACTAAGTGGCTTGGGGACCAAAACATTGAAATTTTGGGTCCATGGCCTGGAAACTCCCCAGATCTTAATCCCATTGAGAACTTGTGGTCAATCCTCAAGAGGCGGGTGGACAAAATAAAAAACCCACTAATTCTGACAAACTCCAAGAAGTGATTGTGAAAGAATGGGTTGCTATCAGTCAGGATTTGGCCCAGAAGTTGATTGAGAGCATGCCCAGTCGAATTGCAGAGGTCCTGAAAAAGAAGGGCCAACACTGCAAATACTGACTCTTTGCATAAATGTCGTGTAATTGTCGATAAAAGCCTTTGAAACGTATGAAGTGCTTGTAATTATATTTCAGTACATCACAGAAACAACTGAAACAAATATCTAAAAGCAGTTTAGCAGCAAACTTTGTGAAAACTAATATTTGTGTCATTCTCAAAACTTTTGGCCACGACTGTACTTAGATGACATTTTAAGTATATTGCTGAGAAGTACATAAAAAGTAGACAAAGTATACTTTCCTATTTTTTTTTAGTTTAAAAGAAGTATACTAATAGCACACTTGAATATACTTCTTTTTCATAAAGGGAAGCTCTATGACTGCTGTTCATTTGTTTCATTACTGGAAATTTACTAGAAAATGGTCAAAAACACTGATCATGAGTGTTTTTTCAGTGTGGCATGAGAGTTTCTCTACACCAGTCAGAGTATTGCTGAAAATCCATTGCATATATTCATGCTTTATGTAACTGCAAGTGCATTTTTCAGGCTTTTAAAATAGCTGCAGGCCATCTGAGATCCCAAACAAACCATGAGAGTTAAACTTCACAGAAAAAAACATCAAAGTTTTACTTGATGCAAACATACTTTTGAATTTCAGCTGGCCACACATTACTGCGGCGCTGCTGGTTACTCAGAATGCTCTGCGTCTGGGTGAATTCTGACAAGGTTTGAGTTCAATCAGTCACTGAGACTGTAGAGTTATGTGAAATAGGCTTGCAGGCGTATTAGTTTTTATTGAAAGGTCCAGAATTGTGTTATATTGCATGTTGTGTGCTTGTGTTACCATTGTTGTGCTGTCTTGCCCCAGGAGTCCAGTGCATATTATTGCATTTTTAATGCAATATATTACAACTGTATTGCATGGAAGGCCATTTCTTCCACCACAGGGACAAAAAAAGGAAAATAAACAAAAATAACTGCAACTTTGTATCTCACAATTCAGATTTTTTTCTCTTGCAATTGTTTATATCTTGCAAGTGAGATAAAAATCTAATTATCACGTGCCACCTAAGAGATTAATTAGCTGGTTCAGGGGTGTTTGATTGGGGTTGGAGCTGAACTTTGTAGGATGGTAGATCTCCAGGAACAGGGTTGGGCAGCCCTGATCTAGACCTACATACCCATAGGGGATAATCTGTGTGAGGAGATGAGCATGCCTCATCAGTGTTTGATTTACCTGAGGTTTTTTAGTTTAGCTAACACAATTTTTTTTTTTAAGTTTTGAGTTTGCACTGTTAGTAAAGAGAAGTTTTATTCAGTTTTTTAAGTGGCCTTAGTCACAATGGGATGTTCAGAAATGTTCAGAAAAAAGTCACTTTATTCGTATATGTTACGTAATTGACAGACAGCATTTTGTTGACAGAGAGCGTTCTAATGATTCACAAATATCATATATTGTGTATTTGAGGTTTTTTTTTGTGTTTTCCAAAAAAAGTAGAAAATCTGACATGCCAATAGTTTAATAGGGTAACAATATCCAAATAAACCTTAAATGAGTAATTTTGTATTGAATTTGTCTTGATTTTATATTGCATTACAGTTCATGACATTAAAATGTTCTTTTTTACTTTAATAATCACTGGCACAATTTACCCCGATATATTCTCCCCCACGAGACCACTTTTTTTCCGAAAGCTATAATTCTGAATCAGTTTATTTCAGACCCAAAGTTATTGTTCCCATAGATGCACCACATCCTGAAATATATGTAAGTACTTATATTGGAGGGAGTACTGTCATGGCTTCACTATAAAGTCACTTTGAGTAAAAACTGGCACAACTCACAACTCAAAAAAAAATAAAAAATCCGTTATGACTGGTTTTGTGGTCCAGGGTCACAATTTTTCTGACTTCATATTTCAGGCTTTACAGGGTTAAGCAAAGCCTTTTGAGGTCATCGCATACTGACACTGCTGTTGCACAGAAGTGAATGACGAAAGGAAACCTCACAGCATCTCAAACCTGAAGATTTACCCCACAGGCTGCTGCAAAACAGCTCAACCGGCACACGGACCTACGCTGAGAGAGGTGTGAAGGGCACAAATGCCAGCGGCCGGTCAAACCAAATCAACAACACCCACAAGCATCGATCGAGCCACCTGCAGTTTGCAATTTACAGAGCCAAAAACGCATTACTGATGATGCATTGTAATTAAATGTTGTTGAAAGAAAGGTGTTCCTCCTTGCATGTCAACATTAACTGATAAACTACTGCTGACATAGTGTTTTTAACTAGAACTCAATTTGTAACTCAGTCTCCGCTGATGTTCTCAGAGGGTTTGAGGACACTAAACTGCTCCTCATGTGTGTGTATGTGTGTCACCAACCCTCCCTGAATCTCCTTCGGCCTATTAATGTAAACTAACAGCTTTAATGCTACATGTCTGATCCACTGGGAACCATCAGCAGAAAAACTTGCACAACTATGATTACAGCAAGAGAGAGAGAGAAAAAGAGAGAGTGTTTATGAAGGACTAAGTAAGAACCAAATGGAAATATTCTGACCTATGCACTTGTAGATTATATAATGTCTGCACAATAGTGATGCTTTTGCTTTTTCTAATGAAAGAAGAGGAAAACATGAGCGTGCACACCGAATGGAGACACGTTACAAAGCATAATGCATGTAAAAAATGATGTGAATGTGCCTGAGATAATGTTAGTAATCCAAAACAAGCACAAAGATGTGAGATGCATTAGGTTATTAGCTCAGTGCATGCAAAATAAAAACAAATAATCATGCATTTGCCTGCTTCAACACATTCTTTAATAATTTAGTCCAATTCCTGCCCATTGCAAACATATTTTTTTTATTTATTTAATTTCAGTTTTGCCCACATCACTCGTCTTTGCACAAGGAGTTTCATTCTATTTTATTTAGTACAGAAGAAACCATTTATTGCAAGGACACTTAAGCTAAAAAGGCAACACAAATACACAGCAATGAACTTTATAAGATTATCATTTGACTTTGCAAAGTAAAATGCAGTTGCTTTGATGTGAGACAGCAAAGTAAAAAAGCAATATGCTGTATATATGCCTGTTATGGAGAAACTCACATCCAGAGTTCTAAAAAAAAAAAGCTCCATCAGAACATCAGGCGACGTGCTTCGTGAAAATGGCTGAACGCTATTTCATCTGGGTTTGTGTTTTCACTGATGCTGCTCTGATCCACAAACACACACACTTCACTCCACACTTAAAATAAAGCTTGTTCAAAAATAAAGGTTCTTTATTGGCATTGATGGTTCTGTGAAGAACTCTGAACATTCATGGAACCTTTCAAATGCAGAATAATTCTATACACATCAAAAAAATGTTCTTCAAAAGAACTGTTCACTTGAAGGTTCTTTGGGGAACCAAAAATGGCATCACTGCAAAAACCTTTATTTTTGAGAGTGTATACTTTATTGGCATCAATGGTTCCGTGAACAACTTTACACAATCATGGAACCTTTTAAATGCAGAAACAGTTCTATATAGTAAAAAGGGTTCTTTAGATTTTTAAAATGTTCTTCAAAATGGTTCTTTTCGAATCTGTTCACTAAAAGGTTCTTTGGTGAACCAAAAAAGGTTATTTTATGGCATCACTGCAAAAACACCCTTTTGGAACCTTAATTTTTAAAAGTGTACACTTTATTGGCATTGATGGTTCTGTGAAGAACCTTTAATATCCATGGATCCTTTCAAATGCAGAAAAGGTTCTATACACATCAAAAAATGTTCTTCAAAATGGCTCTTTTAGAAACTGTTCAATAAAACGTTCTTTGGGGAACCAAAAAAGGTTCTTTTATGGCATCACTGCAAAAACAACCTTCTTTAACCTTTATTTTTAAAAGTGTACACTCTTTAAAATAAAGGTTCTTTATTGGCATTGATGGTTCCGTGAAGAACCTTGAATATCCATGGAACCTTTCAAATGCAGAAAAGGTTCTATATAGTGAAAAAAGTTTTTTTTTTTAGATGTTTTAAATGTTCTTTAAAATTGTTCTTTTAGGAACTGTTTACTAAAAGGTTCTTTGGGGAACCAAAAATGGCATCATTGCAAAAACACCCTTTTTTAACCTTTATTTTTAAGAGAAAAATTCCATACATATTTAATAAAACTGCTAATTCATAATACACTCTTAAAAATAAAGGTTCTTTATTGGCATTGATGGTTCTGCGAAGAATCTTGAACATCCATTGAACCTTTCAAATGCAGAAAAGGTTTTATATATTCAAAAATGGTTCTTTAGATTAAAAAAATGTTCTTTTAGGAGCATTGGCATCACTGCAAAAACTCCCTTTTGGAACCTTTATTTTTAAAAGTGTACACTCTTAAAAATAAAGGTTCTTTATGGTTTCATGAAGAACCTTGAACGTCCATGGAACCTTTCAAATGCAGAAAAGATTCTATACACATAAAAAATGTTCTTGCAAGAACATCACTGCAAAAACAACATTTTGGAACCTTGATTTTTTAGAATGTACTCTTTCAAAATAAATGGTTTCGTGAAGAATCTTGAACATTTAGGAACCTTTCAAATGCAGAAAAGGTTCTATACACATCAAAACTGTTCTTCAAAATGGTTCTTTTAAGAACTGTTCACTGAAAGATTCTTTGGGGAACCAAAAATGATTCTTCTATCACTGCAAAAACACCCTTTTGGAAACTTTATTTAAAAATAATAAATTTTAAAAATGTTCTTATTGGCATTGATGGTTTCATGGAGAATCTTAAACATTTAGGAATCTTTCAAATGCAGAAAAGATTCTATACACATCAAAAAATGTTCTTACAAGAACATCACTGCAAAAACACCCTTTTGAAACCTTGATTTTTAAGGCTGTATAACAATTTGCTCTTTAACTTTAAACGTGATAACCTGCCATTGTTACCTTAAAGAGCTATTTCAACCTGACTTAACCTAATTTAGTGATGTAAAATGATATTTTTTAGGTTTCCGTTTTAAAAAAGTTTTTGATATTTATTAAAGCTTTCGTTTTTAATAGTGAAAGTTCACCAGCAGTTTTATGAACATGCATGACGCTACTTTAAAGGTTCTTCACATGGATAGAGACGATGGGCGGATTTGCACGTGCTGATCACACACACAGGCTCGTTTATACGAAGAGAAAGCAACAGAAAGCCAAGTCCGACCTTTATGCATTCCGGTGAACCGGTCCTTGAGCACCGTGAGCTCGTAGATCTTGCCAAACTCCTCGAAGAGCGGCTTGAGGTCCTTCTCCTCCAGGTTGCGCGGGATCTGACCGATGAAGAGCTTGATGGCGTCGTGATCTTTCATCGGGATCGCGCTGTTGAGTCCGTTCATTCTGCCGGAGCTGTTCGCGGTGCTGAAACCATTCTCCGCCGTGACCGAGGCCATCTTTCTCCCTCCCACTCGCTGTGTCTCCGGCTCTCTACCATCCACTCCTCCTCTCTCTTTCTTCCTCTTCCTCTCCCTCTGTCACAGCTGTACGCTCCTCTCTTGGTTTGGTCGGTATCGCGCCTGTTTTCTCCTCAGGATTCTTTCACTTTCTCCATCTGTCTCTCTCCCCGTGTGTCAGCTGCCACTCTGACTCGTGACGTCAGAGCGCGCCTTTTGAAGGCACCCGCGGCTCATTTGCATAACAAGTCCGGGCCAGCCAATCGCAGGGAAGCATGAGTGAAGGTGCTCGTGGGAGGGGGGAGGAGGGGGGAGGGACGGAGCGACGAGACAAACGTTTGTACGGCGTTTAAAGGCTTGGATCTCAAAACACGGAGTGAATTTTGTATAAAAGCAACATGTTTAAACGCAGCTTTAACCCTAGAATTGGGAGAGTGTATATATAACCTCTGAAATAACTACAGTTTAATAATTCTGCCTGAAATACGGGTGAATTCTGTTTAACTGGGAGATTTTTTCCCAGTCATCTAAATGGAAAAAGTGTCCCAAATGATCTCAATTCACCCCTAATACCTAAAATTAAAAAGTGCATATTGTGTATCGCTATTTTCTAACACATCAGGGTAAAAAACAACACAACTGCATTTTTATTCTTCGAAAATAGTCTTTATTTAAAAATGTACAGTGCAAAATAAATTGATGAAAATTAATTCATATTTGGTTGAGCTATATTACTTACATTTGAAATCACTAAAAAACATTCAATTGGTTATAATTGTAAAGTACTGTAATATTATCATGATATTTTTCTATTTACAATAATTAGCCCTACAGTATAAGTCTTTCAGTGTCATGCTATTATAATCAGATACCATAGGTTTATTATAGTTAAGTAAAACTAAAACTAAAATTAAAAACATTTCAAAAAAATATTTCCTTGAAAGAATGTTAACTGAAATAAAATATAAAACACTTTTTATTTTAGCTTGCTGCCAAGGCAGCATTTCTGAAAACTGAAATAAGAATTTATAAAAACTACAAAATTAAAAAACATTAAAAATGACCCAACTAAATTTTGAACTAAAATGAAAAGGAAAACATAAAACAAAATCTTAGAAAACAAAACATAAAAAACTTATTCAAAATATTAATAGTATCTAAATTATACAAAAACAACTGTTTGATGGTATTGACTGCTTAAAACGTCACTTTTACACTTTAAATGAAATTTTATTCTTAGTGTTGTTTATTTAATAATTTAGTGTTGATTCTAAACTATCTACGGTTTAATCATTCCACAAGAAATATGAATGAATTCTGGTTAAGTGGGACATTTTTCCCAGTCATCTCAATGGCAAAAAAAATCTCTAAGTAAATAAAAAATAAAATAAATCAATAAAATAAAAATACATTTACATATTGTTCATCACTATTTTCGAACACTTGTAGCTTCTTAGCTACATTATTTACATTTTAAATCACTAAAAACATTAATTTTGGATATAACTTGTATTTCAGCAAAGTACTGTGATATTATTATAATTTTCTATGTACAATAATTAGGCCTACAGTATAAGTCATTCAGTGTCATGCTATTATATTCTGATACAATAGGTGTATTTTAGTTAATTACAACTAAAACTAAAATTAAAACCATTAAAATACATTTAAACTTTTATTTAAAAGTTTACAGTATAGAATAAGTTGATAAATTAATTTATGCTTGGCTGAGCTTTTTAGCTACATTATTTACATTTTAAATCAATCAACAAATAATTGCTTTCATAATCTAACACCATAGGTTTATTATAGTTAAGCAAAACTGAAACTAAAATTAAAACCACTAAAAACATTTTTGTTTTTTACTTGAAATAAAAAAATGCTAACTGAAATAAAATTCAGCTAGTTGCCCAGGCAACATTTCTCATTTTATTTAGTTTAACCTGATATACAGAAATAACAAAAAATCTAATACAAATTTTAAAAATGACTACAAAAAAACCCCAGACAAAATACAAAATTACTAAAACTTTAACAAAAATTAAAATGAAAGCTTATTTAGAATATTCATAAAAAATATATGACAGTATCTAAATTATACTAAAATAGCTCTACCATAGTATTGACTGCCTAAAACTTCATACATATGCTTTAAATGAATCTAGTGTTGATTCTAAACTAGAGACTGCATGCATCTCAAATGTCTGTATGCAAATAACACAGAAATCATTTAGGGTTAAAAATGATGGTAAAGGAAAATACTTTACAATTAAACTGAATATGATTCACTTCTATTGTTTGATTTTTAAAGATGAACCTGATTGTTTGTAAATGACTGGCATCATTCAGACTTCAGCTGGCCTATTAACTTGATGTCCTAAAATAACAAAAAAATAAATAAAAATTAATATAAACTGCATAGACAAAATAAAATAAAAAAATACTAAAAATGACCAAAAAACAACACAAAATTACAAAAACTTTAAAATCTTTCAGTCTTCCAATGGCGATTAAACATGTGGCCGCTGTCCATGGTGCTGAACTCAATCACATGCACTGACTGCTGCTAAACAGCATTAATCATTTACTTTAAATTAAAATGAATCAGATTCTATTGTTTGGTTTTTAAAGATGAACCTGTTTGTTTGTAAATGACTGGCATCATTCAGACTTCACATAGCCTCTTGGCTTGATGTCCTAAAATACCTAAAATATATAAATAAAAATGAATAAAAACTGCATAGACAAAATAAAAAACAACACAATTACTAAATCCTTTAAGGTTAAGAATGAAGGATAAAAGAAAACAATATAAATTAAAATGAATCTGATTCATTTCTATTGTTTGATCTTAGATGAACCTGATTGTTTGTAAATGACTGGCATCGTTCAGTCTTCAAATGGCAATTTAACATGCGACCGCTGTCCATGGTGCTGAACTCAATCACATGCTGCTGAACAGCATTATTCAGCACTACTGAACATGAACAGCGCCATGAGCACTTACAACTGGCCCAACTACTAAAGAAAGTGTCTTTAGTTTTCTTTAGTTTTTATAATTTAGCATTTTTAAATTAATAGAAGTCTAGATATGTGTCTTCAGACTTGTAATGCTTTCAAGAAAAAAGTTTGTGAATTGATAAACAATTATAAAAATGAAATTAAATTTAAAATAAAAATAAAACTCTTACTAAAATATAAATATTATATATATATATATATATATATATATATATATATATATATATATATATATATATTATTATTATTTTTTTTTTTTTTTTTTTTTTCACTTTCACTTGCAAATTTCTTTAGACGTGGACATCTTAACGTATTTGACATATATGTTAGTATACAGAAATCATTTGGGGTTAAGAATGATGAAGAAAAATAAAAATTAATCTGATTTACATCTATGACCTGATTGTTTGTAAATGACTGGCATCATTCAGTCTTCCAATGGCGATTAAACATGTGGCCGCTGTCCATGTTGCTGAACTCAATCACATGCACTGACTTCTGCTGAACAGCATTATTCAGAACTACTGAACATAAACAGCGCCATGAGTACTTACAACTGGGCCAAACTACTGAAGAAAGTGTGAAAATATATGACAATTATGAACTGATTTATATCTGAAAAAAGGCTCTTGTGCTTACCTGACACTTGTCTGCT